>NC_020494.1:848675-860139 GCF_000184155.1 Fragaria vesca subsp. vesca | reverse complement strand
GTGAAAACTATATTTAGTCGGGACAAAATCTATCAATTCATGAATAACTAGATATAATAAAAAAGGAATCAACAAACTCCAATCGGTGAAACACTTATCCATGCCACATATATGCATTCGTAAGACACCATTAAAGTATTGATCAATGGCTGATGTTTGTTTAACAAAAAAAACTTTTTATGAAGAAGAAGGAAGAGAGGATTAGTGAATCTAGACTTCAGTATTATAAACTAACAAAGAGCAGAGATTGACAACTATTTTAAAGCACAGACTATAATCAAATTACCAAACCTCAACTATTTTAAAAAAACGAAAACCTCCCTTACGACCAATAAAAAGAGAAGAAAAAATACCTCCAAAACCAACCATCTTCTTGCAATCTTCGATCAAAGCAATTCATGTATTAAGATTGTCGACCGAAACCAAATTCCTTGAACTCCCTTTCGAATATAATAGGAACTGCCTTCTATCCCGTTTGCCTTGGTTACGTAGAACCAACTAACTTAATCATCTCTTCAATATACCTGCAAAATTCAGGAATTAAAAACTACAGTACATAGTAATTGTGCAATTGTATTGTTAAGAACGCATTGACGCAGTTCCTCATCAATGGGCCCGAATCAAAACTGGCAAAACTAAACTTGTATAACCGATCTGATCCGACCTAACTAAAATGTGTGACTGATTTCCTTGATCTTCATGTATAGCAGTTCAACCTGCTTTCTGAGAGAGTGAACTGAATTTGAGTGGGTAGTTTTTTTTTTCTTTTCCGGTGATCCAAATTCGAGTGGGAGTGGATAACTTCTTCCTTAAAACATGGTTGGAGGTTTTCTCTCAAACAGTTGGAGCATATTCTGATTTGTAGTTTCCCTAATATACCCTCAATTTATTAAATTGTGTCTAGTAGGTTTAATTAAAGAGAGGGACAATTATCAGGATTTCACCATTGACGGTTCACGGTTCCATAAGCCAAATTGGTTTAATTAATACTGATACTAAAATTCTGATGTAGAATGCTTAATTCAAAAAAAAATTTAAAATTTGTCAACTTTTAGGATAATTAAGGAGCTCCAGCAGAATGCCTAAAAAATTGTAAAATCCTAAAATTGCTAAACGAAATTAACAAATTTATCAACCTAAACAAGAATTGCTAAAAAGAAACATATGTTTTCCCTCCATTTTTATCCAAGTGTCAGTTTATAATTCGTTAAAAATATTACTTAACTTACACTTAATAATTACTGCTGGAGTACAATTGCTATTTCGATTGTTAAATATTCTAACTATTGTTAAATTTAGCAACAACCTAATCTAGACTACTGGAGATGCTAAGTAAAAAGAATATAATGAAATGGCTATCGAAATACTGTCATTGTGAGGAAACGACTAGCATGCGAACTGGTCTTCATTTTCAATTGATCTATGATCTCAGTAGATTTGAAAATCTTCATTTGATAGTATTTCTTCGCGAAATACTTAATCGACATAAAAACTATCAATAGTTAAATCGATCATGTCTAGTGAGAAATTATTGTTTCTTTCAACCTTGATATGTACAACAAGCATGAATCATCATTAGTATGGCTTGTTGTCAAGATATAAGTTCCACTTACAACGTGGGTAAGTTTAGTTGGTAACGTGTGTGCTTGTTTTGAACCCCAATTCAAGTTCGATCTTTGTGACAAACAATCATACATTAGATCGCATTATTTGTAAATTTACAGTAGATACATGTATGTCTCAAGTCAATCATTTAGGGCCAAGGTTGTAGGTTTGTCTTAAAAAAAGATGTATGATAGTATTCCTCTCTCTAAACTCAAGTATTTTTTATTATTTTTATTATGTTATCTTGTTCACTTGTATCTTTTTTTTGACTATGTTTACTTCGTATCTTGATAAAAACATTGGTGTTTTAAGTATATTTATATGCATATCACTATACCAATTGCTAGTGTTGGTTTATACAAATACCAAATGCTACTTGAAACACTCCCATTCGCATGCATAATGCATGATGTTTCATCTCCTAATTTCAGAACTTATGAGAGATCCTTTTTCAAAACCAAATTAAAATGAACAAAATTTGTGTTCTAAGAAAAAAACCCTAATGCTCTCTTCTCTCTCTCTTTCGAGAGAGAAACCATATTTTTGCCGGCGGCTTCTCCTGGATGGCAGCGGCGCTGGCCTTTCGACTGAGCGGGAGGTCTTTTTTCCTTTCTCTAGTCTCAAATCTGTGGGTCTCTCTGTGCGCATGCAATGGTATTCCCTATATCTGAGCTCTCACTTTCGATCCGTTGCTGTTGGCGTTGGTGGGGATGGTGGGGCTGAACTCGTCGCGTCAGACCGGATCTTCGATCGGGTTGGGGCTGGATATGCTGGCTTGAAGTGCGACTGTATCTTCGTCTTGGGAGATATCATCTATGTTGTGTCTGGTGATAGCGACCACAAGCATCTGGAGATCAATGAGGGTGCTCTCCTATCCCGTGCGATTTACTCACTGAGGGAGTGGGTCGCTGATTTTCCATGGTTGACGGATGGTGATGGTGTCGGTCAAGTGATCGGGAAGACGTTCAAAGTTGGTGGTGGCAAGCAAGAGGTTGCGACGGCGCCGATGGAGCTTTAGCCCTCTGTCAAAGGTGGGCCTCCTAGGGCTCACCCTTTTGATTTGGGCTTTCTTCTGCTATAGGCCTGGCTGAAGTGGGTTGTCTTGACCCAGATTAAGATTTAATTTAGTTTGGTCCAGGTAGACTAATGCATTCGTAGAGTATTGATAGTTTTCTACAGATCCTAATTTACTGGTTAAATCGTGCTTAATCGCTACAAGGTGGGTGTACTAGGAATTTCTTGGCTTATGCTTTGGGTAGTGTAGGATTGGGGATTCTACGAAACGATGCTTTCTGACGACCCCTCCGGGATGCGTCGTTTTTGGTATTGTTTGCTCGTTATTGAATCGTATGACATTTTGAATAAAAAAAAAACCAAAATTAAAATGAGAGAGATGTTTAATCACCTTTGGTTTTTAACTGTCATCTATGTGCTTCAATTTGGGTCAAATAAGGAAACCAGCTAAAATAGAAGCAAAATTTCGTAAAATGATGCACAAAATTGTCCCAAGTATTACGTACGAGAATGAGATACCACCGAAAACGAAAACGACCAGACTTGAATGAATGAATGACAGACACACAGAAAGAAAAGCTGGAAAGGAAAATATAGTTCCCCCACCTAACCTTCCTTTGATTGTTGTCTTTGCCACTCGTTGTCTTCTTTGTAAGCCCAAACCGAAGCAAGAATCTTTTCCCAAACAAAAACGAAGACACCCAGAAAAAAAAATAGGCCTGAGATTCATTCGCCGGCTGCCAAATCCAACCCACAATGTCCACATTCAAAGACAAAGTTTCCGAGAGGCTCTCTCGTATGTTTGCCGATCCACCCAGCTCAGCCTCTTCTGTTGTTGACGATGAAATTCCCCAGGTGAGTTTTATCTCATCATTGATCTAAAGTGTCTGTTCTTTTTTTTTTTTGTTTTTGTGTTTTGTTGGCACTAAAGATTTAAGCTTGATGGGTTTGGTAAAGGATTGAGCTTGATGGGTTTGGTAAAGGATTGAGCTTGATGGGTTTGCTAAAGATTTGAGCATGATGGGTTTGCAAGCATTGTCGATGGGGTTGTTGTTATTCAATGAGTTTTGCAGATCTAGGTTTGTTTGCATGATATAGTTCTGGTTTTTGTCTAGTTGAGAAGGAATGCCATTATTTTAGTGACATAGCTTTGTTAACATTCAGAAAACTGGGAAACTATGGGGAATTCAATTGTTATAGTTGTTATGATGGTTGAATCTGCCTTGTTTGAGGAAGCTGAGTTTGATTACTCTATGGTATCTTTTGTTTTTGGAGAAACTAAGCTCCATTTGTAATTATGGTCACTTGCTGAGTTTTCAGCCAATGCAAGCTAAAATTATGGTTTCGTTATTCTGTTTGCCTTTGTTGTTGAGAATGGTATGAGTTGGGGAAATTTGAGCCCTCCTGTCTTTCCTGGCTTTTACATTTTCGAAAAAGAAGGTAGTTTTGTAAACTTTGTTTGTTCCATGTATGCTGAGTTTTGACATGAAGTTTTGAATGTGTAGGCCAGGTCATATTCGAAAGGGGGTAAATCACTGTCTTCGTACTTTTCCTACATTATCCCATCTGCAGGCGTTGCTGGATCTAGATCATACAAGTGCGAGCTATCAGTTCCGCTTAGTAATGTCAACTTTGACTCCAAAGATGAAACCTTAGATACATATGAAGACTGTCATTCATCTGGCGAGAACGGGGTAACTGAAAATGATCGAGAAAATGATGATGACCATGCTTCTATTGGGAGCACAAGTGGGTCTGAAGTGTTTGAAGAAGCAACTTTACAGTCAAGTTCAGAAAAGCAGTTGGCATATCTCATGGATGACTCTGTCTTTATCTCCTCAGACTTGCATGAATTCTTGCTTTCTTCTCTTCCTAATATAGTGAAAGGGTGCCAATGGGCACTGCTATACAGGTAAGTTTCATGAGAACTTCGTACCCTGCATTAGATTCGTAGTCTATTATTTGCTTCAGAATTCGATTCAGTATCAATTCTTTCGATTGAAGGGCAGTACGGCAAAACATGGTATATCCCTCCGCACACTAATTCGCAAGAGTGCTGAAGTTTCTGGTCCATGTCTGCTGGTATGTTAATGTCTCTGCCAGTGATATATGAAAATTGGGGAATTTGAGTCATTTTGTTAGTAATCTGTGGATAACTGGATTTATGTACACTTTCTAGATTGCTGGAGATATGCAAGGTGCTGTATTTGGTGGACTCCTGGAGGCCCCCTTGAAACCAACTGCAAAGAGAAAATATCAAGTAAACAGGCTTTTATCATTTTTAGTTGATTTTTGATAGGCTGAACAAATACTTGTTAAACTCTTTTCTGCTATCTACAAACTTTTGTTTTTCTTTCTTTAGTGTAACCATCTTCTTATGCTTGCTTTTGGTTATAGGGAACAAACCAGGCATTTGTTTTCACTACCATATATGGTGAACCAAGGCTATTTAGACCAACTGGTGAGTTCTTTATCATAGTTTTGTTTAGGAATACTCTGGAATCAAGTTATGGAATTTGATTGTTCAAGAACAAATATAACTAGTGTGGTGTACATACGAAGACCACTGGCACTTAGAGATGCTAACGAGGTTAAGCGTATCAAGTTTACGCTTGAGATGTCAGTTGCCCTTTATATGAATTGGCACTTACTATACTCAGTTACATGTAAAGCAACACATAAGCCTTGAGGACGACTGAAGTTCCATGGTCCACTTTTCCAGTTATTTTTCTTCTCTCTAATTGTAAAAGTGCTGATGATTTGTCCATTTTGTGCAAACAGGAGCCAATCGATACTATTTCATGTGTTTGAATGATCTGCTAGCTTTTGGCGGTGGTGGTAACTTTGCTATATGCTTAGATGGAGATCTGTAAGTTACTTTGCCATTGCACTATTTTCCTCCCATAATCAGATAAAGAAAGACTTACACACCCTTTTCTTTCTTTTTTTATTATAAACTATTAACTTTATAAGGTTAAGCGGAACGAGCGGACCTTGTGAAACATTTGGGAACTTGTGCTTGGCTCATAAACCAGACTTTGAATTGAAGAATGTTGAGGTGATCTCCTTATATTTGACTCTCTGAGGTTGATTCATATCAGTATTCTATGAATTTATCAGCGGACACTTTTATTGCCACTGACCAACATCATCAACACTGCTATTGCTAGAGTGGATTAAATTAAATTGAAATGATTGTTCTCTGTCCCTTTCCACCCACTTATGTATTGTTAAAAGTGCAAGACCTCAAACATGTTTGCAGCACTGCATTTGTCATTTCTACTATGCTGATAGATATTACTGATGGAACAATTTTGGTTTGACCTGCTTATATATGATTAGGAAATCCAACCTTATAAACGTGAAAAGTTCAATACTTAATATCTTTATTTATTATAGCTAAGTAAACAGTAGTGTACAGGAAACCTTAGCTATATTCTTTTTTTATTTTTTTGTTGATTACAGCTATATTCTATTTTATATCCATTATGTTATGCATACGTGCTGATGTAAGTTGTACAAGATAAGACCTCCTTCACTGGAATATCATTATTGGTGAAATTGTACCATACTTATAGTAACTAAGCGTATTCCTCATGATACCATCCACCACTCAAATAACTTCCTGCATAGGGCACTGGTATCTTGCTACACAGAAAAACCTTGGAGTCTTTTCTACTTTACTAACTTTCAACTTATTTGGAGTGTCCTTTGCTTGTTTAGTTTCACTTACAAGGACTAATCCGCTCTATGTGAATAGGCAAATGGATAGTAATATCAGTTTGAGCATAAATTTGAACTTTTTGAACTTGCTCTAAACTTTATGTATTTATTCATTAGCATTCAAATATGTACTTGGATGTGTAACTAAACAGGGTATACTTAAATGTGGATATTAGGAAAGTATGTAATTCGTCACACAAACCGATAAAAAATCTATGATTTCTACTGTCAGATTTTTTACAAGAAATCATTACCTTAGCATGAAATTAGACTTTGGCTCCATATTTCTGTTGAACAATACTTATGCATTTCTTCACTTATGCAGCTTTGGGGCTTTACACATGCATCACGGTATCTGTCTTGATACGAGGCTAAAATGATTCTGCATCAAAGCTAGAACATTGTGCTCATTTGTAACTATAGATGTATGTCTTTATTATTCCATTATATTTTCTTTTTCTTCAAGTTGACATGGGATGAATGACAAAGTAATTAGTAATTAGATTTAAATGTGGTAGCTCATAGTCTTAGTTGCTATATGCAAAAGTATAATGCCTTTATAATATAGTTTCTTTATAGTTTATACTATGTAGTTGCTATATTTGAACAGCTATTGTTTCAAGACTAGAAGTAAGCGCAGGTTCATTTCTAGACTTGATGTTGTGATACAAGACCAATAACCTAGAGTTATATGCTTGGTAGTTGTACTTAAGTGTTTCTTCCAATACAAGTAGTAGCCTTACATTCAAGGATTGTGTGGCAAGGTCGATTATGGCATGCCCAACGTTGTGTGGTAAAGTTGCTGGACTTTGACCTTGACATAATCCATCCAAATGCCTTTATAAACAACACTAGTTACCCCTTTCAGAAAATTATTCCCATAGTTTGAGACTGTCAATGAAAATTATTCCCCTTTTAGAAAATATAATACATATGTATTTTTTTGTGTACTCAGGCCACACAACTCAGATATTAATCAATGAGTTGTTCAACTGTAATCTCTGATTTAGAGGATGTTGCAGGTTGGGATGATAGCGCATGAGAAACCATATGCATTGTTGGCCTGGATTGTGGATGAGAATGTCTGCATTCTATTGCTAGCCTTGCAATTATCATCAATTCCTTCTCAACATTAGGTGTAGGAGGGGGGAGGCGCTTGTCGAGCATATCCGTGAGCGATATGTTTCCGTCTGTGGATGGAAACGAGGAAGAAGAGATGAAATCACCCAGCTGCTTTCCCATTATCACTTCCAGTACCAGCATCCCAAAGCTATAGACATCACACTTCTCTGTGACCTTCATTGTGTATGCTAGTTCTGCCAGGAAATATTTAGGGAAATGAGGCTACTAATATCGAGCTAGGCTTGGTAGAAAAAATTGAAAACATTCTTTTAAATAGTTTACCTGGTGCTATATAACCGTACGTGCCTGCACGGGTAGTCCAATTCGATGAGTCTGGGTTTAAAAGCTTTGCTGTGCCAAAGTCTGAAACACAGGGCTCATATTCGTAGTCGAGCAAAATGTTGTTGCTTGATATGTCTCGATGCACAATAGGTGGAGAGCAATCATGATGCATATAAGATAAGGCATGAGCTACACCTTTCACAATCCTCACCCTTGTGCTCCACTCCAATTTCTTAGCTTCATATTCTTTGCTCAAGATTGAAGCCAAGCTACCATTCTCTAGGTAGTCATAAACCAAAAATGAGTGACGGGCATGAGAGCAGAAACCACGAAGCTTCACAATGTTCCGGTGTCGTGTCTCTACTAGTGCCCTTATTTCGTTATGGAAGTCCATCCGAGACGTCCCCTCACCTTCAAGTACTGGATGGAGTTTCTTCACCGCCACTATGTCGCCTGATGGAAGCTTAGCCTTGTAGACACTTCCGGATCCTCCCTTTCCGATGCAATATACAGCATCAAAGTCATTAGTTGCCTTGATGATTTCATCATACATTCTTCTTCCATCAAATTTAGATATGGAAAAAACAACTTCATGCTGCACATTGCTCTGCTCTGTGTCCTGCTCTTTTTGTCTGGTTTTTCTAACCAAGGCCATTCCACCGAAGGCAAGCAAAACTAAAACTGTTCCCAAAACAGGGAAAGCAATCAAAAATACGAGACTCTGATCTGTTTTTGAGGCATGCTCAATTTCCATGGAGGGATTATTGCAGGGTCGAAGTCTAGTAACGTTACCACACAATCCTTCATTGCCTTCAAAGACAGCATCTTGAAATGCTTTGTTGTTGGGAACCGGACCCTGCAACTGATTGTAGGATATGTCAACTTGAATCAAGCTAACCATTTGTTCAAAAGTTGTCGGAATGCGACCGGAAAGATTATTGTGGGAAAGATTCAGATACTCCAAGATTTGCATTTTGCTCATTTCTGATGGTATCTTACCCTCGAGTAAATTATGACTCAAGTCTAGCTGGGACAGGTGGACCAAATTTCCTAACTGAAATGGGATTTTGTCTCTGAACTGGTTGTTGCTCAAATTCAAGTAGTGTAATTTGGACATGTTAGCTAAAATGCTTGGAATTGACTCATTGAATTTGTTGGTGGACAAGTCAAGATATTCAAGATCCGCCAATGATACTAACTCTGAGGGTATGTGACCCCAAAGTTGATTCCCATTCAACATGAGATTAAGCAAAGAAGTCAATCTCCCCTGTTAAACAGCGACAAGCGTGGCCCGTGGATCACATTGTACCGATACTATCCCAACTTAACCACCTTTAAGGTGTTGGATTTAAATCACAAAATGTCTCGGTACAATTAGATAAGATCCATCCACATATAAGTTATATTTTATTTGTCACTTTTCTGATGTGGGATCTATTCCTCTCAAATACTTCTAATACGCCCCCTCACGTGCAACCTGACTCAAGGTCCGCACGTGGAATGAATCGGGACGGAACGAACCAAGGGACACTTGGTGACAATCCAATCGGAACATTCCGATGGTGAGACAAGAAGCCGGAACTGGGCGAGAGAATAGAATCCCAGACCGAACGAGAGAATGAACCCAAATCGGGCCCATGAGAATTGGAGAAGTAATTGGAGAGGGACCCGCTCTGATACCATGTTAAACAGCGACAAGCGTGACCCGTGGATCATATTGTACTGATACTGTCCCAACTTAACCACCTTTAAGGTGTTGGGTTTTAATCACAAAAGGCCTCGGTACAATTGGATAAGATCCATCCACATATAAGTTATATTTTATTTGTCACTTTTCTAATGTGGGATCTATTCCTCTCAAATACTTCTAATATCCCCATCTCATTTGGAACCTCCCCAACTAAACGATTCGACGATAGATTGAGTACATGTATTTGTGTTGCATTGCCAATCTCAGGTGGGATGCTGCCAAAGAGTTTGTTTCTTGCCAGAAGAAGAGTTTCTAACTGCGGACATTGTCCCCAGACAGGTGAGATTTCACCGTAGAAGTTGTTGTGGCTTAGGTCCATGTACAGAAGATTTGGATAGGCACCAAATTCTTCATATAAATTTCCTGTGAAATGGTTATTTTGAAGTTGGACTCTGGTTAAACTCTTGCATTTTTTCAAGCTTTTACGGATTGGACCTATCAAATGGTTGTTGTATACTGTGAAGTGTTGTAGTAATCCACCACGGCAAATATTTTGAGGAAAATGACCTGAGAAGTTGTTAGTATCCAACACCAGTACAGTCAGCTTCATGAGATTCTCTATCTCTTGGGGGATGGAACCAGAAAGTTGGTTATCACGAAGAAATAAAAACTCTTAAGTTACTCAACCCACCAATTGAAATGGGAATAGAACCAATGAGTTGATTCTCACCCAACTCTAAATCCACTAGTGATTTCAAGTTCCCAATCTCTTTAGGAATGGTTCCTGATAGGTTATTTTGGTAGAGATAGAGATGGGTAAGGTGTGTCAGATCACCTAAAGATGGTGGGATCGAACCAGAAAGCTGATTTCCTTGTAGATACAAGAGAGTCAGGTAGGTCAAATTGCCTAGAGAGGCAGGAATAGAACCAGAAAGTCGATTTGAATAGAGATACAATGAAGTCAGGTTGTTCAAATCACCTAGAAAAGCTGGAAGCATGCCTTCTAGACTGTTGTTATGTAAAGCAAGCTCGTAAACAAACTTGAGCCGACTAATCTCTTGAGGAATTGAGCCATTTAACTGGTTTTCATTTAGGTGCAGGACCTCAAGATTTGTTAGAAGACCTATTTCTGGTGAGATTTTCCCAGAGAATTGATTCAAAGATAGATCAAGTTAGGTCAGTTTGGAGAGGAACCTAATCTGAGGCGGGATGACATCAAAGAATTCATTCAAGCTGAGGTCGATGTATTCAAGATCAGGGAAGTACATGAATGAAAGTTTATGCAGTGTACCTCGAATACCATATTCGGTGAGGTTTATCATGTTAACATGTCCGGCGGTGTTGCATGAAATACCAGCCCAAGCATTGCATGTTGGATTGGTGGAGTTGCCGGAAAAGTACGTCCATGAGGTCAGAATACTATTCTGTGTTTGATTTTGGAAGCTGGCTTTCCATTTTAGAAGAGCATCTGCTTCAGTTGAGCTATCAAAAGATGAAGCCAGTTGAAAAATTAAGATAAGGAAAGATAGAGAGCGAACATAGTCATTAAAAGCTAATGATCTCATGATTAGTCTTCTGGTTTGTTAGTTTAATATGAAATGTTGCAGTACTAGCTTTATAGTTTATACTCGTAGATCAAGCTAGGACTACGGTTTTTTTTTTTTTTTTNTTTTTTTTTTTTTTTTTTTTTATTCCTTTTTTCTTCTTCCGAAAAGAAACTAGCTAGTACTACCAGAAAAAAAGGTTTAGCCGACGAAAATAAAAAAAACAGGCCGACGAAAAAAAATTTCGTCGGCTAATTTAAATTTTCGTCGGCTATAGTCAACTTTAGCCGACGAAATTAAATTTTCGTCGGATAAAGAATTTTTGACGACATTTAATTTCGTCGGCTAAAGTTCTTTATATTTGCAGATCTGGACAGCAGCTCATCTGGGAAAAAAAAACTGGAGAAAAAGTTTGGGTGTTGTTGAAATCTGTCCATAATTAGTTTGTGGAGCTATATATAGGTACGTACATGTGTATATATGT
>NC_020494.1:819681-848655 GCF_000184155.1 Fragaria vesca subsp. vesca | reverse complement strand
ATAATATTGTGTTGATGGTATGAAGTTGTTGATGATGATTTTGTGATGATGTTGATATATATAATATTGTTATGTAATTATTAAGTATATATATATATGTGTGTGTGTTAATTAATTTGTTATCAATTTGTTAATTAATTAATATATATATATACTAAATGAATTGAGATTTTATATATGGCATGAAATTTAATTAATAATTAGCTAGCGTTATACATATATATTTTGTTATATTTTCAGGATATATATGGATAAGAGTTTGATCTCGCTTCCAAAATGGGACAAAAGATATGGTAAAAGAGTTATGAGTTTTCTAGAATATGCGCTGGCTAATGCTAACGGGAATACAATTTTCTATTGCATGTGCACGAAATGTCAGTGTCGCAGCGATATGCATCAATTTGGGATTGACAAAATATGACAGCACCTGAAGAGTAACGGGTTTTAGGAGAAGTACACATGTTGGTTATATCACGGTGAAACATCATCAGGGGGTCCGCATGATCATGGGCAATTTTCTGAGACGGGCAATACATCCAACGATCCAACAACGGTCTTCATCAACGACATGTTTCCTTATGAGAGCGGTGTATGCGCTCAAGGACAGTATATGCCTGACCCGGTGCAGCCCTTCCCTAGAGCTGTCAACACTGCTGGTATTGACAAGTACAACAAACTGCTTGCTTTCCAACAGACCCCTGTGTACCCCGGTTGTCAGAAGACCGTTCTTAAAAGTGTGATGGACGTAATGAAGATTAAAGTTGAGACAAAATCGACTATGAAAGCTATTGATGATTATCTACAGTACACTGCTTCGATGCTGTCCCATGGTCATCGTCTTTCTACCACTCATCATAAGGTCCGATGTATCCTGAAAGATCTTGGGCTTTCCTACATCAAGATCCATGCATGCAGATATGACTGCGTTCTCTTCTGGGGTAAAGATCCAGAAGGGAATGACCTTGGTGGCCTTGACGCATGTCCGGTATGTCACACTGACAGGTATAAGCTGACTCCTACAGGCAACAGGAAACCTGTGAAGGTACTTCGGTATTTCCCTTTGAGGGATAGGCTGGAGCGGTTGTACATGTCTTCACACACGGCCGAAGCTATGAGATGGCACGCTGATAGGGAATTGCATGACGAAGATACCCTTATACACCCTGCTGACGGGGAGGCTTGGAAGCATATAGACAGGGAGTTTCCTCATTTTGCGTCAGAGGTCCGAAATATGAGGCTCGGGCTCTCATCCGACGGGTTCAACCCTTTTGGCAACATGAGTCTTCAATACAGTGTATGGCCGGTGATTTTGGTACCGTACAACCTTCCTCCATGGATGTGCATGAAGAAGGAATACAATATGTTGAGTTTGTTGATTCCGGGGCCCGGTTATCCAAGGAAGTGTCTCGATGTGTATTTTAGACCTTTGATTGAAGAGCTTAAATTTTTGTGGGACGTTGGTCATCCCACTTATGACAAGTACATGCACGAGATGTTCCAGATGCATGTCATGGTTGTTGGTACCATCAATGATTTTCCTGCCCGTGGGATGTTGTCGGGCAACGTTGTTAGGGGATACAAGGCTTGTCCAGAGTGCCTTAGCGATGAGGGGAGCAGCAGTCATTGCAACAAGATATGCAAATAGGGTCACCGTACTCTCCTTCCATATGATCACGAATGGCGGCTCGATGCACAGGCATTTGATGGGACCATAGAAAACGGTGCGCCTCCCAGAAGATGGACGGGGGAAGAAATTTTAGCAGTGCTTAATGAGTATGATTTTGGGCAACTCAGCAATCATCCCAATATTGTGGCGGCAATACCTGAAAGACCCGACAGGTACAAATTCTGGACACATAAGAGCATATTCTGGGAACTCCCATACTGGAGTAAGTTGTTGATCAGACACTACCTAGATGTGATGCATATAGAAAAGAATGTTTACGACAGTGTGGTGGGCACAGTGCTGAACTTGGAGGGGAAGACGAAAGACGGTCCTAAGGCACACATTGATCTAAAAAAAATGCAATTAAGAAGACATCTGTGGTTGAAAGAAGGGAAGAAAAAAATGCCTCAAGCTCCTTACACCGTGAAGCCTAACCAGAAGAACGTAATTTTCAGGTGGATGAGTTGTGTGAAGTATCTTTCAGGCTATGCATGAAATATAGCCCGGTGTGTGAACTTCCGGGACAATAAGATGTACGGGTTGAAGAGTCATGACTGTCATATCCTGCTACAACGTCTCTTCCCTGTTTTCATTCGACCGTTCCTTCCCCGTCTGGTGATGGAGCCGTTAGTAGCATTGGCAAGATTCTTCCAGAAGTTATGCACACGGGAAGTGAAAAATCTAACCTCCGGGAATAAAAGAGGACATCATTTATATCATGTGTAAAATTTTGAGAGGATATTTCCTCAAATTTTTTTGACATCATGCCTCACCTGATTATCCATCTTCCCGAGCAATTGTTGCTTACCGGTCCAGTACACTACACTTGGATGTATCCCATGGAAATGTACGTTTTTTACACCTGAATTCTTCAATATATATACATGTTCAATAATCATAACATTTTGCAACTTGATTTATAGGCAACTTGGAGACTACAAAGATTATGTGGCTAATAAATCCGCGCCTGAAGGATGTATAGCTGAAGCATATATTGCGCACGAGTGCGTCACCTACATGAAGTTATATTTAGGAGCGTTGAAGGAAACTCCGTAAACCATGCCGGTAGATGTACCGAAGTTTAATCTTTCCATACTCTGCAGTGATGTTGAAGTGTATGGAATTTTGCCAGACTCCTACAAGTTGCAACCACATGAGCTAGTCATTGCCCACTGGTGGGTATTGATTAACTGTCGAGAAGTTGAATACTGGAAAGACATCCATCTATATTGTCCAGACATTCAAGGTGATCTCGAGTACCACAACAGGGAGTTCGCAGATTATTTTGGCGGCTGGGTACGTAATTTAATATTTATGTACGTGTTTATGTTTATTGCATAATTATCCATATTTATAGTTGAATGGTTGGTTGCAGATGAACCATATTCAATTTAATGGTCACCCAAATTCGTCGCACGAACTAAGACTTCTAGCGATGAAGCCGATAATGTCAAGAGTTTATCCGATGTGCAAGGTGAATGGCGTGCAATTTATATGTGAACAGAGAGACAGCAGACGGAAAACACAGAATTCTGGGGTCATGGCGCATGGTGGGCGGAATGGAGTTGACTATTACGGTGTTCTCCATTCAGTGGTGGAACTCGTTTATGGGCAAGGCATGACAGTGCACCACTTCAAGTGTAGATGGTTTGATACTAGGCCGCAGAGCATAAAGACCGATCAGTACGAAATATTATCCGTTAACACTGCTACAAGTTGTTACGAAAATGACCCGTTCGTTTTTGCCACATCGGTAAAACAAGTGTTTTATCTTGATGACCTTGCTAAGGGTGACTCGTGGAAAGTAGTCAACCTTGTGCACCCTCGAAACATTTACCAGGCGGCTACACTTGGAGAGGCCGAAGACGAGGAAGAAGATGTTGCGTATCAAAAGCCCAACGCAATAGGTATTCCTAACTCCTCTACCGTTCGCCTTAATAATTTTAAAGCGGGTCGTTCGGTGCGAATTCGTGATGAAGAGCCAAGGCTTATTGATGTTGATCCAAATCAAGAAACAGACGAAGACTCTGGCGATGAGGAAATGCATAGAATACCAGAAATTAATTCTAACACCGAAGAAGACTCATCGGATGATTCTGATTACGAGCCTTAGTTTTAATTTAGACGACATAATACATTAATTTGTAATAAAAAAGAATGTATTACATTTATAGTTTACATATGTTGAATTCATATTTCTGTTATTTTATATGAATTTTGGTGATATATGAACAGGAAGTTAGTATGGTTTACATTAAACCTTCTGTTTTTTTAATGTATTTTTTATACTTTAGCCGACGAAATACACCATAATTCGTCGGCTAAGATAGTTTTAGCCGACGAATTATATTTTAAGTCGTCAGTTAAGATCAGGTTAACCGACGAATACTCTAATATTTCGTCAGTTTTATTTATTATTTTATTTTTTTATTATATACTATAGCCGACGAATATATTAGGGTATTCGTCGGCTAAACCCTAAATTTTTCTATTACATACTATAGCCCTATCTTCGGTGGTTATTTTCTGTAAAATTTTTATACTACTTGTTGCGTCTCATCAATTTGAAACTATTTTCAATTGAAGGTCCGACGAAAATACAAAATTTAGACGGTCCAACGACCTTTTCCGTGCATTTAGGGGTTTGACTTACGGGATTGACCGTCGAGATCGAGCCCTTAACCTTGTCGGATCAAGTTGAATTTTTGCCCATACATGTATTTTGTCATGATGGTCAGATCTGACGGTCGGATTTCCGTTTCTCAAGTTTGAACAATCACAACATGCCTACTAATGTTGTATAACTTGTTTACCAAGTGTTAAGTAAATGTTTCGTTTCAAAAACAAACTATACGTAGAACCTTCAAACGCAAAAAAGTCGTGAAATAAGATATAACCAAAATGGTGAAATACGTCTACGGTTGAAAAATCATGGTATTCCGGTAAAGCCTCGGTGCCGATAGTTGCACTCAATGCAATTTTTCATTCTTTCTCCCTATGGGTAGCCCTATCTTCGGTGGTTATTTTCCCCAAAATTATTATACGACTTGTTGCGTCTTATCGGTTTGAAACTATCTTTAGTTGAAGGTCCGGCCAAAATACGTAATTTAGACGGTCACAATCACAATGTGCCGAATGTATAAAGTATTTAAGCGACGAATTTCAAAGTTTAGCCGACAAATTTCAAAGTTTAGCCGACAAATTTCAAAGGTTTAGCCGACGAATTTCAAAGTTTAGCCGACGAATTTAGACTCTTAGCCGACTAAGTAAAAATTTCGTCGGCTAAAGTGGTACGGTATACAGACGAACCCCAGCTCGAGAACAGCCTCCACCGCGCGAATTCGAAACCCTAGCTAGCCTCCTCTGCCTCCTCGAGCCCTCTCCCGGTCTCCCTCTCCCTCTCCCTCCCTCCGGTCGCCCTCTCCCTCTCCCGGTCTCCCTCTCCCTCCCTCTGGTCGCCCTCTCCCTCCGGTCGCCCTCTCCCTCTCCTGCTCGCCCTCTCCCTCTCCTGCTCGCTCGGGCTCCGCCTACTCCGCCTCCGCCTGCTCGTCACTCGCCAGGTGGTGTAATTCTCTGATTTTATTTCGATATGTGCGTTACGGGTTTCGAATTTAGGAATTTAGGGTTTTATGCGTTATTGATATTGTGGATTGGTTTATGATGAATATATTGAGAATTTTGGTGATAATCCATCTATTGAATGTTATTGGTGTGAATGATTGAGTTGGTGTTTTGACAAAAATTTGCATTAATTTGATAGGACCAAATAAAAAAACTATGATCGACGCCGATTGATTTTGTAAGTTTTAATATATTGGATTATGCAAGTTTAATATATGGTTTTGTTGGAATATTGTGGATATTTTCAATGCCTATTGATTTTGTGTATGACCTACATGTGGTGTGTCGTTATTAAGTTTCATGATTTTCTTTCTCAGCCTTGATTCAAATTAGTATTTTAAACAGGATGAGCGGTAATTTTAGATCAACGAAGGGTTCGAAGGGCCAAATGTCCGAATCGTCTGAGGGAACCTCTAGCAACCCTAAAACGTCGTTTCGGGGCCTCAGGACAGCCAAACGTGCGGCCCTTCTGGAGACGGCGCAGAGGCCGCCGGAGGTGCCCCCTTCATCGAGGCAGCCGGAGGTGCCCCAGTCATCGAGGCAGCCGCGCGTCCCTCATTCCTCGAGGCAGTTGTGGCCTCAGACCCAGACGGAGGTGTCTGCACCCCGTATGCCTGAGATACACCGGGCGCCCACTCCGAGTCCTACTACTTCGGATGGTGGTTCATCTGGGGTACAGATGCTACCGCCTCATCTGTTCCTTCCGCGGATGATACCGGCAATACCTGCAGTCGATGGCTCAGGGGCGCCCTTGGCTTCATCAGCGGCGTACCGGTTCGTGCCTTTTGATACGCCTCTTATTTCCACGAGGGTATCATCAACGGCGACAGAGACGGAATCTGTCGCGTCCGCCGCATCGCCCTCAGGTAATGAAAGATGAATGATTTGTTTTCTTATAATTCTCCGAATTTAATAATCAATTTGGTTTATCATGTGATAGGCACCGTCGGAGCGAAGTCGGCAAAGAAGAAGAGAGGCCCCGTCACAGGGAAGGCTTTCGAGAAGATGGTCGGTACCTCAGGGAGGATCGTCATCCGTACTGACGGGGATGGCGACATAGTATCGGGCGGGAAGTCGAGGACGTACTCCGGCCGCGTGGGAGCGCTCATTAGGGATAGAGTCCTTATGTTGTGGTCAGACTGGGGCGAGGTCCCGCAAGAGGTTAAGGATATGGTCCACAACGCGATGTCGGTGAGTTTACAAAATGCCTCAATAATATTATGTATTATATTGTTAATTTTTTGAAAAACTAAATTAATAAACAGTTAAATGCAGGTGTGGTTTGAGGTTCCCGAGCACCTGAAGAGCAGCTGGGCGGACGTTGTGCATAGGAGAAGGTACGTTGGGAAGTTAATGAAAAAACAAAATTGTATGTGATATTAATAATATTTCTAATATTTTGTTGTATCTATAGGTACAAGGAGTGGAAGAACGAGTTGCGGACCCACTGGACTACGCACGGGAACGCACGTTCTAGTACCCCTGTTGAGTTCCAGTATAGGGAGTACGAGTGGCATTGGCTTCTAACATCAGAATTCAACAACTCTCGTAAACAGGTATTTAAAAAAATTAATTAGTTAATTTGTCATTAAATACGTGCGTTTTTAAATATTTTACTAGTAGTTTAGTTTTTTCTTTGAATGCCGTTTCCCAGGTGAACGCTCAGAACCAGCAACGCAACACAAGGAACCATCGTGTCGGTTCTAGACCGTTCGCTGTCTTCATGGACGAGGCGGCCAAGGAACATCCAGAAGTCAACCAGTACGTCTATACGTACGAGAAGGCATATCCTGACGCCCAGGAGGATATTGTAAGTCATCTTACGTTTTTTAATTTTTAATTTTACTTATATATATGTCAAAATGTTAATTAATAATTTTTTTCTTATCCAATTAGGCGAAGGTGAGGGAGGCTAGTGACAAGGTGATGAGTGCTATAGTGAGAGAGACATGGCCGGACACGCAGGAGGAAGAGATATCCGAAGCCATGTCCCAAATAGACACTTCGGATCTGACGGTTGGGGAGAGGATTATGGGCACAGCCTTCCCACCGTGAGCAAACAACTTCTACTGCCGGGGTCTAGGAAAGAAGGGCGAGGGGGTCATAAAGACCACTATAGGATTTCAACGAAAGACAGCCTCGACCAGCAGCAGGACCACGACCACGACCACCAGGATGACTCAGAGACTACGAGAACAGCAAGCTACTCAAGCTGCCTATAATGTCTCGCAGGTAGCCTATAATGCCTCGCAGGTAGCCTATAATGCCTCGCAGGCAGCCTATAATGCCGCGCAGACAGCCTATGTTGCCGAGATACATGTCATCCAGCAGGCCCAGCAGCAGCAGATGTTCCAGTACATGCAGGACTTTACAGCTGCCCAGCTTCAGAGACTTCCGGCTCCACCCATGCCTACGGCTATACCACTACCCCAGCCGCCGCAACCTCCGCAGCAGCCCCCAGAAGCGGATATTAATTTAGACGATCTAGATTTTGTGTAGTTGATGATTTATATATTGTTTTATGTGCTTATTGTTGTTGTTGGTTATATGGAATTGTTCACATTTTGCAGCTTGCTTGGAATGGTAATTTAGAAATTTCGGGTTTTTTTTTTTACTAGAATGGACTTATAGCCGAAGAAATACGCAATAATTCGTCGGCTATAGTATTTTAAATTTTTTTAAATAAGGTTTAGCCGACGAATTATGGCATGTTTCATCGGCTTTAGTTATTTTTTAATTTTTAATTAAACACTTTAGCCGACGAAAAATTTAAGATATTCGTTGGCTAAAGTCTGAGAAAAACCGACGACATGTTTTTCGTCGGCTAAACTCTGGGACCATAGCCGACGAATATCTTAAATGTTTCGTCGGCTAAAGTCTGGGAAAAAAACCGACGACATGTTTTTCGTCGGCTAAACTCTGGGACTATAGCCGATGACGCCTTCTAGTTTCGTCGGCTAAAATCATTGCCGACCACCTTTTCCCAACTAAGATCTTAGCCGACGAATTAAGCTAACAGGCCGACGAAACTTTTTCGTCGGTTAAAGTACTTGTCCTGATAGTGTAGTACTATTTTCGCATCAGCTTCATTTCTTATTTTGTAATCGTATTTTTTCTATTTGGTCAAAGTATTCTGTAGTCTTTTTCACTCTTGAAGAAGTCATCTTTGAAGTCTCTTTCACTCATTCTTCTTAATACTTGACCAAGTTTTCGTCAATTTTCTTTGACGTTAATTTTATTGGATCATTAGGCTCATCGATATGACTAAAAGAGCTAGAATTACATGTTTCATGGGTATCAGAAAGATATCTCAAAATCAAATGACATAACATATGAATTAAATTCTTGTAAAAAAGAAAAAAAAAAAAAACTACTTGAATTGAATTGAATTTTTTGTAAGTGTTGAATTGAATTTCTAACAAAATATTTGAATATGAAATGAAGCACATAATATTTTTCTCCATAATCATTACATAATAATTAACGTGTATCATTCTAAAAATTAACAAAAAAAAAAAATATAATAAATTAAAGAAAAACTCAAACGTGTTTGACTGGTTATGGCAAAACTTTTTCTATCTTAAGTATGAAAAAGACAGGAGAACTTTTAATATAATGATGAAGGACTAAGTGAGAACTTATGAATGAACGGTTAGATGACATACATATTGGAATTTGAAAATGTCAACTTGGTTCTTGTTATAAGGTTCTCATTAGAAACTTTATGTGAAAAAAGACATCTCAGCATCAATCTTTTCTTTTACTTAAACCTAGGTAGCAAGAGGGAAAAGAAACGTTGAAAATGACCATTTTTGGTGCAGGAATTTAATAACGGTGTTTTATAAACTTTTTACCTTTTAAAATGGTTTATTTTTTAACTAACCTATAAAACAAGGTTAAAGTCATTTTAAAGACACAAAAATGGCCATTTGGATTGTGGGACTGTGGGTTCGTGGCTGGATCCATCAAGATCTCACAGTTTTCTCATGGTTGTTTGATCGAGGATTGGAGTCCAGTTGGAGGCTTTCTTCGTGGGATCTGACAGGTTGGGGATGTGGTTGGTACTTTGCTGCGATGGGGCTTGGTCGGCGATGCAACGGCTTTCGAGGTTTGCTGGTGGTGAGACGGTTGTTAATCCGACAGTTTGTTTGGGCCGGGATCAATGGTTGGGCCTGCTTGGGCTTATTTCAACTACAAACTTGCTCTGGGCCTAAAACGTCATGATCTTACTCTAGGTCCAAGATGTTTTTATTTTCTTATTTTTAATCTTTTTAATGATATGTTTTTATTAGTTGCACTTTTATGGGTAGAACTAAAGGGCATGGTTCTGGTCTATGCACCTATTTGAACCTATATTTGGCACGAACCATGTGGCAGACCAAATGGACGGGTCCATTAGTGACCGCGGCCATTAATGAGTAAATATCGTGACTCATCCGGTTATTAACAGAGATGATGACCGCGGCTATTGGTGTTTTGAGCCGCGACCGTTGAGCCGCAGCCTTATGTTGAGCCGTGATCACCCTTTGTTGAGCCGCGGTCACCTTTGTTGAGCAGCAAACATCTTATGTTGAGCCGCAAACGCCTTTTGCTGAGCCGCAGACACCCTATGTTGAGCCACAGACATCTTATGTTGAGCCGCGGACGCCTTATGTTGAGCTGCGGTCATCCTATGTTGAGCTGTGAACGCCTTATGTTGAGCCGCGATCACCTTATGTTGAGCCGCGGTCACCTTGGTTGTTGAGCCGCAAACGCCCTTATTTAGCTGCGGCTATTCGTGAGTTGCAGCGGCTAAATAAGGAGAATAAATGTTATATCTTGTCAAAGTCATACACGGTCGACTGATTGATATTTACAAGCTAAATTATGGTCAAAGATGACGCCTTCAAGGGAGACATCACCACATTTACCAAAATGGTTGCAATCAAGTTGAATGAGTTTTATTGCGGGAATGACGTTACTACAATCTCATTCTCAAAGATGGCGCTTTCAAAGGAGACGTCACTACAGTTACCAAACTTGTGGCAATCAGATTGAATGAGCTTTATTACAATTTAATCCATCAGGTTGAATGAGTTTTATTGCGGGAATGACGTTACTACAATCTCAATCTCAAAGATGGCGCTTTCAAGGGAGACGTCACTACCGTTACCAAACTTGTGGCAATCAGATTGAATGAGCTTTATTACAATTTAATCCATGATTTACTTGTAATTCATCCCTATATTTAAAGCTGGGATTATGTTTTCTTTATTTTACTTCGCTATAAAAAGGACCTTAGGATTCTTTGTTAGAGGTCCTCGACCAAACGCTCTACGCGATTACACATTTTTATCAATTCAATTCAGCTTCTCAGCATTACACATATCAATTCTTCCGTGTTTATCTTATCGCTTTACTTTACCGGTACTTGTCTATCTTTTCTGCAATCTACTTTATCGTTCCTTTTCATACCTGCAATTTATCTTGTTGTTCTTTACATGTTCTTTTCATATTTGCAATTTATCTTACTGTTCTTAAATTCCTGCACTTTATTTGCTGCACTTTACGTTCCTACATTTGCATCACTTCACAACATTCACCTAGTTTCACAGCACCAAGATCGGCTTGCCGGCCGATCCGTGTTAAAGTCCTTGCATCCAAGGCAGAGAGAGCCCTGCGGCCGAGATCAATCATTCCTCGGCCCACATTTGACTGATCAGAAGTCAGGGCAGCACATCTACAGATCAGAACAAAATCTCGTTTGGCCTCTCGGATGCGAGTTGGCACGCCATCGCACACGTCACCAAGCCAGAAGGACACATGTAGCCCAAAGAAACCCTTGGCCCATTGACATGTGGCCAGGACGATTTTTGAGCCAACATCTTTTGACACGCCCAGTGGGACAAAAGATGTTTGCTCAAAAATCGTCTCGGCCGAGATGAGGGCCGAGGGTCTTGAGAACAATCGTCCTTCTAAGTGCGCGGGCGTGCCAACTCGCGGCCTGTTGGCCAAACGAGGTTTTTGATTAATTTTACATCTGATCTGACTTCTTCAAGAGATTATAGGCCGAGGAAGGAACCGTCTCGGCCCTTGGGTTCTCTTGCCTTTGTTGCAAAGACTTTTGGCGTTTTCACCGATGGTACTCCTCTTTTTTTGTGATTTTTGTATGGGTTTGCGAGAATTAAAGTGCGAAAAGTAAAAGAACAAGAATCTAAAGACGAAAATTTAAATTGTATGAAATAATTGCGAGAAATTAAAGTGGATGCGGAAAAGAAATTTCATGAAAGTAAAGTGCGGAATATAAAGAAAGCAATAAAGTGCGGAATGCAAAGAAAATGAATAAAAAGAAGAAGAGAACTATACTAGAACATGAACAAAAAAAGATTGATATTGTAGAGAATTCGTAGAGAATTTGAAGTGTTTGAGATTGTATTGAAGTGTTGTTGTGTTGGTCGGGGACCTTTTACAATGAGATTAGGGATCGAATATATACAAGTATGAACACCCAATTAAGGAAATATAATACAATCAAATATTTTTGAATTTCGGTCTTAATGACCGGAATAAAGATGTGCTCCACTCATTTCCTTAATCGCGCCATATTTACTTTCTTTTTTGAGGCACCGTTAGAATCAATTGGCTCTCAATTGTGAAATATCATCTTTAATGCTTTCAAATTCATTTAAATCTCGGCAATAATTATCGCCGTTATTTCTTTCCTCTTGCGGCTTCGTTGGAATTGCACTAATTATCTTGAAATATCGTTCTTCAATGCTTCCAATTAGCCTTAAATGTTATTTTGTTGCCATATATCGCCGTTGCTTCAATATTTGGTATGTATTTGTGTTAATACCAAATAATGAATCTCGGCAAATCTCATTAATGTTGATAATTATACGAAATAATCGTGATAATTATCATTAAATGTTGTAGGCTTCTTCACAACCAACGACTTCGGCCGAAGTGTAAAAAATAGGTACAAACAGCTCCTCGTGTGCCTCATCTGCTCTTTGTGTGCGATAACTTTTTTTTCTTGTCAAATGGTCGTTGCTTGTTAATGGCAGGATGAAACTAAATTTGGTCAGTTTTATTTTCCAGCAACAACATAATAGGAAAAATGAATTATTAGACATCGGTATATGTAATCGTGTTATATATATAGTGATCATTATTATGTCACTGATGTGACAAAGCAAAATGAATTGTCATTAAAGCAGTATTTTTTGCTAATGGGGTTCTTATTAGAATATATGTACTTGTAATCAGGAGTTTAGGATCCACGCTCCCCACCCCCCTCTTTCCTCCCCTTTTGTATTCGACATTTTCATTAATGAATAGTTAGGCGCAGCCACACTGGCCCTTTATTTATAAACAAAAACAAAAAAAAACTGATGAATTTATCTCTAGCATATGCACCTTGATACCTTAAGAGCGAAATTATATTTAAATCCAATACCTGAAATTACTCCATTCTACAGTGGGACACCGTTTTGAAATTAAAGTGTGGTGCTCTTTATTTCGCTCACTTTTAGGTCACATTTTCACATCTCCACCGTTCAGTGTGTAGATCATTCCTGCAAAGTTTCATCCAATTCAGAGATCATTCGAGTAACGAATTAGATTAAATGAATCATCTGAACAAAATCTGTCTAAACGGAATTGTTCGTGTAAATCACAATTATAGAAGCTCAAATGATCTCCAAATTTATATCCATATAAATACCTACAACCACCTTGTCTCCATATTGATAAAAAAGAACCTTGTCTCTGTAATCTCAAAGCGTCCCGCCATAACCAGCTCTATTTGAATCATTTTTCCAGGGCCCATCAGTATAATAAGCTTGATACACAATAGAAAAAAGGATACCAATTAATTTCAATTGTTCTTTGAGCACGGTTGGATCAACATTGAGCACCAATCTTCTCAACATGAAATGACGTAAAATTGATCGAATTGATATTAAAAACCATTTGTGACGAGTGACGTGTTTGACGGGTTGGCTTAAAAAAAATATATATCCATTTTGAATGTAGAAAACACATTAGACATCTCAACTTTTTTCTTCTATCTTTGAGAATGAAAGAAATCTCAACATCAAATATATTGGAATTGTGACAAAAATAATTGAATCAGCGTCGCATCATACAGTATAATGGTCTATATATTGTGCCTCTTAGACGTATGATATGCATATAACAAAAATGATTCCCAAGAAAGCTTGTGTTGTTCTTAACTTGATTCCCTTGATATTCCTATTTTTGTTGTTCTCCTCCAGAGTAGTTTTTGCCAAGGTTTCCCATGCTTCAGATTGCAGTACGTAACTCGTCTCTTTCTTGTATAGTTATTTTTATTATCGTTCATTCATATACATAATAGGATTTGACATTTTTATTTTGGAGAAAATTATAGGATTGGGATCAATTAGTGCATTCTTCTTTAATGTGACTATATGAGGAATTTTTTTTATTTTTTATTTTTATTTTTTTGGAGATGTATGAGCTAGTATTGCTCCAGAGCAAAGTCAACATACAGTTACTATCTTATAAACCAATCTTTTAGTCCCATATTGGCATCTCCCCATTTAGTGTTTAGGTAGTTTTTAGGTCCTTATAATTTTGAGTGAAAAAAGGTTGTTCATATGTCAACTAAAGTTGTTGACAGGTCGATGGGTTGAAGTTTAAAACCATCGACCCGCCCAATAGTCCAATACCCACCTCGACTTCTTTTTTTTTTATTATAAATTTTGTATTTATTGACTAATATTTTATCTATTTGTCTTTGATGTTTTGTAGAAGAGAAGACCAAGCTGGATACGTTGATAAATGTAATCGGGGAAATGAAAATACCTAGTAGACGCATGAGAGATCCTCCTCGTGAGCCTTCAAAAAATCTAAATCACCCTTAAAACACTGTTGAATATGGGATAGTTTCTTTTACTTTGTGATGTATTAGCTTGTAATTGGGTATGTGTGTGGCTATTTGATGTATGGATAAGAGACGGGCGGTGGGTTCCCGGTTGTAACGGTCCCCTTCGGGGTAGAGTGAGTGCTCTGTCATCCACCAGACTGCTACAGAGGAGCTGATATCGCCTAATCCTTGTCAGTAATTTATAAAATAAAAAATAAAAAAAATGTATGGATCATAATTTGCCCTTTCTACCTTATCTTTTGATGGAGAGCGAAATTTTTGCACTCCTTCAATTGCCTTATCCCATGACCTACTTTTTTACTGTGGAAATGTAAAAATTGTCTATTTGATGTATGGATGATATGATGACGGAATTTATTCCAAGCACAAGGGCTTGACTTCAGGCAAGAGAAGAAATTTCTCCTCTCTTAATCCTTTGACAGAAAATGTGACCTGCAAAAATATTTAAGATGTAATAAGGTGATGGATACACAACTACATAGATATAAACCACTGGAATGAAGTACTTCTGAAGGACTTACATTGTTGAGAGGCTTTAATTTTAATTAAGTTCAATGCCTCCTCTGGCGTAAAGTTTCCAAGAAATTGTTGTAATTTTATGAACCATTGCGTGCCGAGAGGTGTATAATGTCCAATCCATAGCTGAAGATCAACTACTGCTAACAGAGTAGAATTCATTAAGATATTGGAACGGACTGCATGAACTTCAAAGTTGCTCCACGAGAAAGAGAGCAGATTCGGAGTATCTAAATTGAGCTCCCGTATGTAACCATATTGATCTTCTACTCTTCCATTAGCTATTATGTAACCCTAATCTTCTCTCCTTCCATAGTTCCATTAGCTATTATTGTCAATTTCTTGAATTGATGACTAAAGATATATTTTCGTCTCAGCTGAATTCAAAGTAGCAGATAATGTCAGATCCTCAAGAAGGGGAAACTTGGATATAAGCTTCTCGAGATATTGGTTGGTGCTGATGACCTCATTCGGAGGATCGCAAACCCTCAACTTCTTCACATTACTGCAACAAATTTCTCCAAGGACGACGTCGATCGTAACAAGGGGGAACAAATTCCATACAAAGAGTTTGAAGATCAAGGAAGTTCAATCTTGTAATCAAGAATTTCCTTGAGTACAAGGAAACATTGTTGAGCGTAGGGAACATGGCTCCAAAAATCCGAAACGATTTGAGGTTTAAACAGCTATGGAGATTCAAACTCTCTAGAGAAGGGCATCTAGAGAGGAGGTGATCAACAACGGAGCCATTAAATTTAACACGGAACAAACTGATCTCTCTTAAGAAAGGAAATCTCTAGTCATTCGGAGGTATTATTGAGCTCTCCAAACGAGCTTACGAGCAGGGTAGGGCTCCAAATGACAATGATTTAACCTCAATACAAGTATACAACTAACGAAGTTGTATCAACACCAAGAGAATAAGGAGGACCAGCGATAAAGTAGCCCTCCATCCACGACCTTGAAGCGGAGCTCTAGCACTCTGATGTGGTTATTGGTCACCAGCTTGATCCAAGGATCGAGATGTTCATAACTCAAACAATAGTAACACTTACCTTCATGTGGAAAGACTCTTCTCTTGTCACAAGATGTCGGTTTTTTTACTCTTCTCTTGTCACAAGTTGTCCCTTATTTCGATCATCGTCAATAATCGGATTTTCGATCTACATCTTTTAATAGTAAATGTTCTCTTGTAACACTTATCTTCAGGTGGAAAAGCTCTTTCTCTTGTCACAAGTTGTCGATTTTAATTAGAAACTTGTAATGCGTATATAATTTCATATTGGTTGGTCAACTCGAGATTTCTCATGGAAGTTGGGAGTTATTCGGAAGGAAACAATGTAGTTTTATCAAGAAGTTCAAATAATAAACCGGGAAGTAATTCTAAATATTTGTTATTTGAACGTACAGTGCGTAAGTGATTAAAACGTTGCTACTGTCAGTTGTTAACTGAGAATTGAACAACCACTTTCAATTTCATCAACCAAGTTCCTCCACATGACTAAGACGCTGCTACAGTGCGTAAGTGACTAGGTCGAAAAGTGTGTTGTTAACTGAGAAAGTGAGATGAATTTTTTTTTATTTTTTTATTGTCATACCAAGGAGCTGATGTTGTGCTGACAAGGTTCCCAGTAACATTCTTGTACCAGGTCTTATCAGTCTGAAGTTGTGTACATGAGTCAATGTGATATATTCTTGATGGAAAAATCCCCAAAAACTGAAACACCAAACTAGAATAACCACCAAACTTTACGCAAAGCATCAGTAGAACAACAATGAAAAGATACAAAATCAACACGAACACTTATATAGAGGGGCTCTTATTTTAACGGGCCGGGCTAAACACCATAGTTCCATAAGTTAAATACACACACAGCATAACACTCACACACGAGCACCCACTTTAAGCGAGGAATTCAACTTGATCGTTTGCATCAGGCCTATGATGTACCACACCAGGCTTTCGGAATACCAAATGGAATCCTACAAGGATCCATTGTTTCCGAAGTAGCATGATGTTCCCCCACAACTTGGTCGTTAGCATCATCAGGCTGTCGAACGAATAAACTAGACTTACGAAAATAAAATATCGCGCGTCCTTGCCAGGTTCCATCCTGGTGCCCATGTTTCGACAAACCGCAGTGGGCGCAAACTATCATATAGGCCTCCCCAACAGGTGTGTCCTTGGGATCTGGAATACACTCCAAGTAAGGGCATTCATATGACATGTGATCCACGTTCTCCTTCGTACAAACTCTGCAATCTTTCATTTTCACTTCTTCTGATCCATCCGTCTCTGGGTCTTCCACATGCATCCCTCCCGATCGGGGCTTCAGATCTTCATCGAAGATGAATGGTATATCGAGAGACATGCCGCTTCTCTGCGTCTTGAATGAACTAGATCTAGGGTTTTTTTTTCGCTTTCAGATCTAGTTTCTTTCGGCCTAAATATCAAGGGCAGGTCCGGGCCGGGTCTACTCTAATTGATATTCGAGATCACAGTTTCTATTTATATTGACAATTTTGAGTATGAAACCTTAGACTATTAGGAAACCTAATATAATTATGAATCCTTACATTACGAGGAAATCCAATCAAACATGGATTAGGGCATCTAGTTGGATTAGCATATGCAATTTGCAACCCGGAGAGTGATAAGCTCCTCCACCAAAACCTCCTTGGAGCTCACGCTAACGTGGACAGAAACACCATCAAAGGATGGATGGGGAAGACAAGCAACAAGAACGTCAATAAGAAAATCCACATTTGAAGAAAACTAAAGCATGAAGCTTAAAAAGGAGCAAATGCTGAAATACGGCCACATCTCTAGAAGGCTAGAATCTCCTTAACATATGTAAATTTTACTACAGTACTACAACATCAGCAATTAAAAGAGTATATGATGCCAAGATAATGAAAAATCTCTTGAGCATTCAAACTAATCTCAATCTCGTTCGGTTTTCCTTCTAATATTTCCCCCTACAGATGTCTAAAACTCAGCTGACACTACACAAGAAATACAAGGCACAATGCCCATAAGTACAATTGCTTCAAAAGCCCTGTCCACACCCACAAATAGCTAACAGTCAAATAACATCTGCGATTCCACATCAGTTCACTTGAGAGATGGGACAACTTTAAACACTTTCACTTCAGGACTCCATCTCAACATCCTTGCCAGGCAAGCCAAAAATCCGTAGATTTCGATCCATTGATCCTACTGCAATATATTTGGCATCCGGGCCAAACTTTACGCTAGTTGCTTTACCTAAAATCAGATGCAGCGTAAGTCCGAAAGCATAAAAAAAAAAATGAAAAAAAAAATGAATAAACGATAAAAAAATGCAGTCAGACTAATTCCAATATATAACCAAAACAAAAAAAATCAACAAGGTGAGCAGAAGACAAGTAACCTGTGCCAGACATATCAGGGAAAGTTTTGATAGTGTTCCATTCTTGTTTGACACTAGTAGCTTGGATGACTCTGAAAAAGATACCAAGAAAGAATATCAGTATTTAAAAGCTGCATGAAAGTAATAAAACAGTAACAGCAGATGAAATTTTGTGAATAGAGAAGTTTCTTATGATCTCATCATGTTCAAAGGGGATTCACAAACTATGCAATACCCAGTTTCTCACTTTCACTCATGGAGAAACATTACTTCTTTAAGAACAAATAATTAAGACAGACAGATTTCAGTTTTCCTAAATGCCACAATACAAGTGCCAAGTAATTCAACGCCAGAATTCCACTTCACTATCTTTTTAAAAGGGGCAGAAAGAAGGCATAGAGTGGTAAAGGCTGAGGTCCAGGGGTGTGCCATAATTTGTATGATACAACTACCATAGCAAGCGCAGCTTCTCAGTATTACAAACATACATGAATCCAATTAGAAGAACCCAACTCTCATCTCTTTCAAATAAATTTTTACAAGTGATTTATCTAAAATGTATCTTTCACAAAACTGACCTTATATCAGAGCCAGCAGCTGCAAGGTAACTCCCACTGAAGTCAAATTCAACTGCAAGAGAGAGCTTTCATTACTCAATCTTTCTGGCTACACTTGTATGATATAAAAGCAATGCTAACTAAGATGGAAAGTAACCGTCAACCAAGAAATCGATTTTTCAAGCAATTCAACTGAGATTTACAGTCTTAGTGTTGTTCATAAATTGCAGGTCATTAATTGATTCTTGTAACAAATTTGTAAAGAATAGCATGGAAAACTACATACCAGAGTTTGTTGGCGTATCAGGACCATATGGAGTAAATGTCCTGAAGTTCTTTAATTTGCGCAGATCCCAGAGTTTAACACCATCACTAGCAGCAGTCTGATGCAACTCAAATGTAAGACGACAGAATATGGGATTATCTAATTATATATCTATTTATCTAACAGAAAACACCTACCGCCAGAAAGTAACCATTTTCAGAGAAGGAGATGGAAGTTACTGCCCCAACATGTCCATCAAACTTTGCAACCCGTGTCTGTCAATCAATTGAAGTATAGAAATTAAAATTAAGAATTAAAGCAACAACGATTAAGGCAGATAAAAACCACTACACACCTGACTTTTGACATCCCAGATCTTGACAACAGCCTCTGAGGTACCTGCTCCAAGGATGAGACCATCAGGATGAAAGGCCACAGATGTGTAACCCTGAGACGCTGAAGTATCCTCAACCTAAAGAACAAAAGGAAATTTCTTGCATCAAAGAGAGGTAGAGGAAAGTATAAAGATGATGACTGATAATGTTGGGTGTATCTCTGTAACTGCACATTGATATTCTTCTCAAATTTCGACACTTTAGTCTATAAATATAAATGAATAGTAAGCTTGAGAGAATTATAACCTGTGTCAGACATAACCCAGAGGTAATATCGTAAAAGCACCATGTACTATCAAGAGATGCAGTCACGAAGTAGTTATTTGTGGCATGAACAGTAACAGCTTGCACCTGAAAGTTTGAGTTGCATTGCTTCAAAATCACATCACTAGAACAGCAATAAATAATTAAAACTTTTTTCTGGCCAGCCCCAAAAAAGACATTTACAGAACAAGTAATTGCCAGGTAGCAAATTGTTTAATGATACGAATTATTCATTAACTGTACAAAATATATTGCAACATAAAATCATAATTACCAAACACGTGAATACAGGAACACATCAAGATTTGGACAAAGAAAGAAAGAACAAACCCCAACAATATGGAAAAAAAGTTAGAGAAAATAGGGAAGTTAAATAGCAAAAACTGGCTACATGCTTAATACACTTCCTACCTCTCTCAGGTCAATGACATGAGATTCGAATTCCCAAATGATAAAAAAACTCAATTAGGCAAACGACATTCTTGGCATTAACAAGAATAAAAAATATATAACAAGCATATCATCCCCTGTAAACTTTTATGTAGGTTAACAAGAGGTATATATAGTTGCATGATCCTTTAAGATGCCTTGTTCCTTTTCTCAACTTGCTGCTCATGATATTTATGTGCAATTGAAGGGCAAGCATTACTCGGCATATTTTACAGTGCAACTGCTGTGCGAATAGATTGAATCAAAAATTATTTACCTCAGCTGTATGATCCTTCAAAGTGTGGTTACAGTGGTAGTCTCCATCATCAGAGCCTTGCCATATGCGAACTGTCTGCAAACGTCATAAAGAAAACTCTAAGACATTAAAAGATGAAATACACTAAACATAATATCTAGTACATTACATCTTTGCAGGCAGGTAATAATATAACTTATCTCTTTTCTTTAGGGGAGGTCGATGACCAACCCAGGTAAAGCTATGAAGAAATTTAACATATTCATTTAAATCATTATTCATCCATGTTTTAAACAAAAACCCCATGTTAAGCTCTCAATCTTGTAAGTATGCAGAATAATCAGTGGCCAGGCGAATAAACATATTGAATGATATGCAAAGCTAATAAATATAAATAATGAAGATAAAGAGAAATCAATATAGATCTTATAAATATATGAAACCAAAAAGAAAACAATATAAGTGCAACTTACCTTGTCTGCCGACCCAGTTATGACCAGATTATCACGACCTACAAATTTAACGCTGGTAACCTTCTTTGAATGACCACCAAGAGTAGATAAAATTTGGCCAGACGGTTGATCAAAGATTACAGCATTTGTGTCAACCCCTCCAGTTGCAATGATGTCCTGGCAAGGAAAGGAGACAGTTGGATAAGAAAAGTGAATACGTATAAAGTTCACACCTAAATAGCTGTAAAATGGCGTGCTTTAGTGCCTTCTTTTCAATAAGTAATATGAGTATAACAGAACATTAGCTTTATGTCACCCTGGTGCACAACAAATGCATTAGCAGGGTCCAGAAGAGTAAAAGCTTGCAGTGAAAATTAGTTGAGGAATTCTAAAAAATATTTGCATCAAAACTCAGCACCACCCTATCCTGAGTGATAAAACTCATTAGCTGAGGTCTGATATGGAAGTAACGCTTGGGCAGAAATAAGTGTAACAAAAAAAAACATACCCTTTCATGATGAATATCAATCGACAAAATTCCTGGCTTGCTTGTTTTATGGAGAGGATGACTGGATATCTGAGTATACCTCTCCAAAGCATCAATAGGAGCCAAAGTGGAGGATATCTGAATAATGAACAATCATAACTTGTAAGATAAATGCTTTGAGGACACTTGAACCTCACTAAAACCTTAACAAGTAAAAAAGTATATGGGCACACAGGGCACACAGTAGCCAATGTTGAAGCTTCAGCACGTGATACTAGTCAAATCAGTGCAATGAATAGTAGCATGAACAGTACCTGTCGCTTCTTTCGCTGCTGTGATAGTGCTGTATTACAATCTGTCAGCTCAGCCAGGATACTGGGGGATATCCCAGGGTGCATATTCCTCACACCAGGTCCCAAATTGTCATTAGCAACTGTAGAAGAACACAGATCAGATATGTGTTAGAAGATGGATTTTATGAATTATACCAAATATACTCAGGCAGGGAAGGAACCTTGTGTTCCATTGCTATGGACAGGAGCGTTCCCTACAACAGCGGCCGGGGTTGACATGGGAATTTGTCTGTCTGCCTGAGCAAGTAATGATCTTGCTTCGTCCCTCTCCTTTTTGAGTCTTGCAATAACACGGCAAGCAGCATCATGCTGCCAAGATGCAACCAATTACCATAATTAGGTTACTTTACAATACATTCCACCTTTTGAATTAATAGAAAAAATTGAACAACAAAATGTAGACGAAAGAAGTTATGCAGTTTGGAAGGAAAGGAAGTCATATATGACATGCAATTTTGACAATAACAACAAAAACGTCGATGACTGGAAAAATTTGTTGCAGACTGAGGTCATCGTCCTCCTCAAATTCTTAAGAAATCTCCTTTAATCTCAACCAAATAGTGAATGTATAGAGCTCACACATTTCAATGCAATCACATTCCAGTAGAATGCTTAACAACAACGCTCTGCTGGCAATCAACATATGACAAAGATAAATAGAATTGTGAAATGTGAATGATCATGAATCCTTCAAAAGTCTTCGAGACAGCTTTTTTCAAATGTGTGTTCAAAAACTCATATTTTTATGAGGTTCTTCATCTGAGCAATCTAGGGAAAATACTGATCCTTTACAGATTCAAGAAATAAAAATAGACCGTTCGACAAGCTGTCAACATATTCAAGGGCAAAAGTCATATGACCAAATTGAATAAATAATGTCAAGTCAAAAAAAATATTGAAAAGCAGATACAAAGATCAAAAGACTAAGGAATTGCAGACAAGGCATCTTTAAGATTATATAACAAGATTTCACGAAGTCACTAATGAACTCAATTACAAACATATGACAGAAACATAAGAAAAAATAAGATACTACTTTTATCACATGAACCAAATCAGGATACATTTGATGAAAAAAAAATAATAAAAAAATATATATATATATACATGATCCAAGAGTATATCAGCTAGTTGGCGGTACCTGATACAAAGCGTGACTTAACTCTTGCCTTGCTGTATGTAGTTGTTTCTCCATAGCAAAATTGGACAGCATCAAACTATCCCATTCCTGTTAATAACAGTGACAAAGCCACTAAACATTAAACAACTACATATAAAATGAACATTCTTAACATACTATGTGAGAAAGAAGACAACAATAGAAGGGAATTGTACAATTGCATTGAAAAAATAATAATAATAATAACAACAACAACAACAACAACATACAGAGTCTGGAACAAACATTGAAGTCACAAGATATATAGCATCTTTAAACAATGAGTATAATCAAAAGACTTACATTCTGAAACATTCCGAGCATGCCAGGGATGCTAGCAGCTTGTACAGGTCTGGGCCTCACTATCTGCAACAAAGTGAATCAACACAGAAAGCTACAACAATCAAAACATGCCAACTAGCTGAACTCATAATCCTCTCACACATCTTCTGACCAAAGATTAGATTCGAATTTAATAGTTGTACCGAAAATGAAATAAACCTAAACCAATCGAAACCAAGCATACCTTGCCGGTTTTAACCGGAACAATATCATCAGCAGTGAGCGCTTCGCCGGTGACTGGGCATTTTCCATATTCCTATTAAGGTAACACACCACAACAACATAGTCTTAGTCTAAAGCAGCACTGAAATTGCAATTATTTAGCATAAAACAAAATGCAATAGTTGCAAAACTTGGCGTAAAACAAGAAATTTCAAACAGTAAGCAACGTCACAGCAAAAAGGCGAAACCCTAGCAGCGAGAGAAACGAACGTACCGAGATGTGTCGCTCTATCAAACGCTTCTCGAAGAGCAGGCCGGACTTCTTAGAGACCACGGGCTCTTCTGGCACCTCACCGGAGACTGTAGGGACGGAGAAGAGAGATCAGCGAAAGTTAAGCAGCGAATGCGAGCGAAGAGAAACAGATATAGAGGGGCTTACTTGAGCAGTTCATTGCGGCGGCGGAGAGATAGAGAGAGCTAGGGTTTGCGTCGTAGGCTGGCCGTGTTTGGGAGTGGAGGTGAAGTGTGGAGAGAGAGAGAGAGAGAGAGAGAGATTAACGCAGTGACGGTGAGGAAGAAGACCGAGGCACCCTGTGAATTGGATTTTTGGATTTGTAATTTGTATCCCTAGTTTATTATGGCCGCGACTCTATCTGGGCTTCTTCGCAGGCCCAATCCAGTGATTAGGCCCACTGGATATGCAGGTGTGTTGATGTCGGTTCTATGGAGGAAGTTTCGAGTTTTCGACTGTCGTTGGAAATGGAGTTTTGACATATCTTTTCTTGGGCAACCAAAGGTTTGATTCTCCTCACTTGATCTTTAAACAAAAACCCTATGACATTTGTATTAGAAGGAGGATATTTGGATTTTTTATTTCTCATTATTTCAACAAGTAAACATGTAATAGAAATGACTCGTTATCTCTTCCATTCCTTATTGTATCTTCCATTCCTTCTCTCTGTGATTTCTACTCAATCTCAATCTCATTCAAGTTTAGTAATGTCATGTTGTTGTTAACTGTACCATTGGGATTTGGGAACGGTTCCTCATATTCTATCAAACTATTAAGTTTCTCATAAATTTCATCATGCAATGTCATAGACTAAATGAGGCCTCTAGATAATATTAAACAATATTTAGGGAATCACAATTTTCATTTTCGTGCTGCTATACAAATTAATGTGTACCGTGAATTGCGTATGACAATAAAATGATAATGTTCAAAACCCTTATGGACTATCTATTGGAGAAAATTATAAATCACTAAATTATGCCCTAATTTCAAATCAGATCTGTAAAGTAGATATGAGAGATTTCTCGATATGAAAATGAAATATATGTGATAAAAAAACATTCTAATTAATCGATTCAAAGACGTTTGGTTGATTTGTCATCTATGGCGGCTCTGCACACTACTTCTTAGAAGATGAGTTAAGTTACCAATTAAGCAAGGGAGGAACCAAATTCTCTCAAAAACCCTACTTCTTTCGTATACGATCTCCTTAGGTATTTAGATATATATATATATATATATATATATATATATATATATATATACCCAAATGAAACTCAGTATTAGGCTTTATTTAAGTTTGCATGGAAAAAGATTATAGGGACACATAGACTAGAATATGTAAAATCTGTGCCAAAATATATACATCTTTGTATCAAAAAGTGAGACAAACAGATATATATAGCTCCAAAGTTGATTGTATAGCTAGCTAGGTATATGACTATAATCACACAGACCAGAAATTCCGATAGAAGATATATATCCATATATATTGTAGCATTCTTAATTAGCATAAATGGATGCCCGGCCTTTTTTCCAGTTTAGTTAAAATTCTGCAAATAAGCCTAGTGCATGTTATAAGTGAAAGGATTTGATGCTGCAGCTAGCAGAGAGAACCTTGAATAACCAGTTTAATTAGTATACCTCTTCTTCTTCTTTTTTAGAAAGTAATACTTTATATAATAATAACCAACTATTACAACCATGAGAAATTTTGGTGGTGGACAACAAGTTCCCACACACCTCCCTACCCACATACCAGTGATGACATGACCATGAACCGAAAATGGTCCAAATGTAACCTACTCCTAACTCATCTAGAACCCTCGATACCTCCTTACAACCAACCTCAAGAAAAAACAACCCCACCAAGCACTATATACCAAAACTGATAGCATATATGCAGGGGCGCCAACCTCCCCATTACATTGACAACAAGAAAACCCGACGTTAACACACATAGTCCATGGACATGACACCGAACATGGCCCTGCCGTAACCACCAAACCACCACCGACACCAAACTACAAACATCCTAAAATCCTCACCCAAAAGGGAGGGACAAGACGACAAAACAAACACCAAAACCAACAACCAAAAACTAAAACAAATAAACAACAAAAAAACAACAGTCCATGTCCACTGATAGGAGCACAAAGTGCTACGTTTATAATATATTTCCGACCCTATTTAGCTATGTAATTCCTTTAACAATATTCATATTAACTAAGTTTGTGTTTTTAGGTTATAAATAAAGCCAAGGAGCCCAAAAGAGACGAACAAGGAGAAATCTTGAAGGAAAAAGAATCCATGTCGAGCAAGGAAAGAAATCAGAAAATCTGCCAGAAATTGTCAGTCAAATTCGTCAGACAATTGTGATCATCTTGAGACGATCCAGGAGATGTTCCATATATCATTGGAAAGCTACAAGAGTCTACTTTCCAGAACTTTTTACGGATCGTCAATACTTATTTTGGATAATAAGTTATGACCATTTGAATGGCTGAAGGTCAGTCTACCCGAATTTCTGATTTGGACCAAAACTTCTATTTTGAGGCCCAGACCACATTGGGAAACTCATAGACGAGTTTTGTTGGTTTCATAACCCTAATCACAGCTAAGAAGAAGACGTGAAGATTAGAGGAGGCCACTCACATCATCAGAACCTCCATAGTTGCGGACTCGCACAAGGAAGCCGCCAAGCCATCAATGATCTCTCCATCATCCACGATTTACCTTTCTTTTGTTATCTTTTATTCTTCTTGTATGATTTTGCAGCCATATGTGGCTGAATTCTTTTAGTTAGGGCAAGGTTTGAAACCTCAAGAATGTTTTAGATATTGTTTTGAATCTTGGTTTCGAAATATTAAGTCTTTCAAATTGTTTATTTGGTTTTGGTTTATGGAGAACTCTTACTTGTTTATGTTCATGTATGCGCAACATAGAACATTATGAACTTGTGAGTGAGGTTGAAATTATGTTGTTTAGTCTCCTAAACGGTTAATATGGCTTAATTCAAGGTAGTAAAACCAATAGGACAATAGGTGAAACCAAATAAAAAGGATTGCATGCTAAGTAGGCGTTGCACACTAGTTTTGCATTCTTGTTCAATCAAACTTTCATTGATCTTAATGCTTAGAATAATTTGTTGATAGGATAGCGTCAATACCTTAATCGGTTATTCTAAAGGCTTGGTAACGGTGCGTTCATCTTGCTTAAGTAATTAAGAGAAGTAATAAAGACTTACGTTGTGCATCCACGGTTTGTTCTTGATTGATACCGATTTGTGACATAATGATTAAAGCTTTGGTTGTTAACATGTCTTGAAACATACTTGGTAGTGAATTTCCAAGTCTCTAACGTCTCATCCATCTATTATTTTCTGCTTTATTTTGTTTCTTTGTTTTCTCTTGTTTATAATCACAAAACCTCATATCTCTAGTACTATCATCTTTAGTTTTCTCTTGTTTTGTAATTAACCTAAACTGTAAAACCACCCTTAATCTCCGGCTTTTATAACGATACCCTTATTTGTTATATATTACAATCGACACAAAATGGTTTTTAATTGAAACGCCTGGTTTTGGTCACTATCATCCACCCCTAAACCACACAGCACCTCCAGCCCACTGCCCGAGCCCATATCCAAAAGGATTGACATCAGAGGCTGACCCAACCTGACCCGACCACACCAAGTTGTCGTTGCTTTACGCTCCACCACTCGGCCACCACAGCTCCACCGACACCATACCAGACCTCAACATCCTCTGTTTGCTCCCCGCCAACCGCTGAACGGACACCCACAAACCTTAGACCATAAGCGATACCGAATGCTACCAAGATCATCTTCGTCTTCAACCAATCAAACCAAGCAAACGAGCCTTATCCCGGCGAGCATGATCACCCTCCGGCCGCCACACTGCCACAAGCAGCTGATAGAACCCATTGAGGACCCAGCCCCAATCCTAAGCCGGTTCGTGGCTGCCCCATCGTCCAAAGTACAACATCACCTTAATGAGATCACCTGAGATCTTTCGCCACCGATCTCCCCCTTCGAGTCCAGCCACCTTGCACCGACTAGGGAGTCCTATTGGACCACACCTTGCAAACGCTAGCACGGCCTGAAGCCGGCACCGGCGTCGCAGTGCAGTCGGACGAGGAAGAAAGGCACCTTTTACAAAACCCTAGTTGCGACTTCTCCGGAGCTCTTTTTTGAGAGAGAGAGAGAGAGAGAGAGAGAGAGAGAGAGAGAGAGATACGCTAGAAACTATTTAATTAGTATACCTCTAGCTCCACTGATCTATGGATCTTCCAACTATACTGGCACATTGGATACAAACGAATGAAACGATCGAGCAGTGTTATACATCTTATTTTACTTTTGTTTTGACAAAATAGTAGAGCTCATATTCTGGAGGTGATATTCAAAAATGGGGTATCCCAATGGTGTTAGTTTGTCAGCTTTGTACATATGGCTATGTCGTGGATTCTACTCACTTATTTGTCACTTGCTCTTTTGCTCAACATGTTTGACAGTGGTTTGCCTGCTATTTTGGGACTAGGTTACCGACTAGTGGTACTATTGGTGATTTATTTGCCTCCATTATCAACAAGCATTTTTATCCTCAATTGAAGAATATTTAGCTTGCCAGTAGCCTTTATACTCTTATGGCTATATGGAAAGCGTGTAACAAGCTTAGATTTTAGGACAGAAGCCCTTCACTCATGCGAATTTTCTCCTCTCTCAAGGCTTGGCTTCGCTTTGCTGCTCCTCACATACCGGGTTACTCGAATGGTAAGGTTGACTCTCAGTTGTTGGTTGGGTTGGGTATTCAACCTATTCATAAAAATCAAGCAGTGTCTCGGTTAGTTCTCTGGCACCCTCCACTTTTTCCTCGGATTAAACTAAATATCGATGGTCTTGCAAAGGGTAATCCAGGATTTGCAGCTTGTGGTGGGGTTTTCCGAGACACCCATGGTCATAACATTGGTGGTTACTGTAAAGGTTTAGGTCACAATTCGGCTTTCTACTCGGAGCTTATGGGTGTGATCATCAGGGTTGAATACGCCTTTCAATTTGGTTGGCAATGCCTCTGGCTGGAAAGCGACTCGACTAGTGTGATTACATGTATTAACTCTTAATCATTTGTTCCTCCTTAGCCGCTTCGAATTGCCTGGCTCACCTGTTTAGCACGTATTCATACGATGACCTTTCGTTGCTCTCATATTAATTTTTCGGGAAGGAAATACAATGGTTGATAGAATGGCAAACATGGTCTACTTTGTCCTTCCCTTGTATGGCATGCTTCTCCTCCATCTGATATATCTCCTTACCTTCGTATGGATGACCTGGGATTTTCCTTATTTACGATATGCTTAATTTTTCTTTCATGGGTTGGTGTTCGTTAGACTTTTCTTTAGATTTAGGGGTAATTAAGGTATATGCCCCCCCCCC
>NC_020494.1:817636-819524 GCF_000184155.1 Fragaria vesca subsp. vesca | reverse complement strand
CTACTCTCTCTCTCTCTCTCTCTCTCTCTCTCTCTCTCTCTCTCTCTCTCTCTCCAGCGNGAAACTGACCAGAATTTCAGCCCTAGCCGGAGCCCTATGCCTTCGGGCCTCCACGGCCTTCCACAACCTCATCAGCCTTCCACAGCCTCCTCCTCGTCTCTCTCCATCCCCGACACACCATCTCATCGGAAGTCGCAGCTGACCGTCGAGGAGCGTGTGGTGCTCAGCGCTCGTCAAGGATCTCAAATCGAAGGTCATGGCGGAGCTCTCCAAGATTCCCTCCCCTCCATCGCCATTGTCAGTGCCTCGGCGGCCAGGTTTGATCTCCGATTCTCATTTTCCTCGTCAAGGAGTATAGATCGAAGGTCGAGGTTGGAGCTCTCTCAGACTCCCTCCCCTCTGTTGTCGTCGGCGGTGCCTCGGCAGTCAAGTCTCTCTCAGACGAATTTCGGTAGGTGAGGTCGGCGGAATTTGTGTTGACGGATCGTTATATGTTCGTCCATGTTAGTGGACTTAGCTGCAATCATTTCTAATTTTTATGTATTGTTGGATTCTAAATAGAGTTTCTTTGGTGCGCATGTTAGTGACTCTGCCAACTTTGATAAGATCCAAAATAGAGGAAGAAATTCATGAAGAATACTGCTTTGTAATTTTGCGAATTGGTCTGAATATTGCTCTTCATTTCGGAGTTTTCAATTCTATTGAATTTGAAAGGACGAGAAAATTGAGTAGCTTTTGTATTACTAGGTAGTAGCTATTGTTGCTGATGATAGTTACTTTTTTCTTTGGTGGTGATTTTTCTTTGTCGGTGATAGCTTTTGTTTCTAGCAATAGTAGATTTAATTGCTTGCAGTAGTAGTTTTTTTTTTGCTTGCGGTGTAGCTTTTGTGCTGACAGTAGTAGCTTTTGTTTCTTACGGTAGTTATTTTTTTTCTTTGGCAGTTTGTTTCTGGCGATAGTAGTTTTAGTTGCTTGCGGTAGTAGATTTTTTTGTTGCTTGCAATAGTAGTTTTTGTTGCTAACAATATAAGCTTTTTATTCTTTGGCGGTAGTAGTTATTATTTCTGACGATAGTAGCTTTAGTTGCTTGCGATAGTAGCTTTTGCTGCTAACAGTAGTAGTTTTTGTTTCTGACGGCACGTAGTAGTTTTTGTTGTCAGCGGTAGTAGCTTTTGTTGCTTACAATAATAGCTTTTGTTGCTTACAGTAGTAACATTTTTTTTCTGGCGGTAGTAGCTTATGTTGCAGGTGGTAATATCTTTTGTTAGCGGCGGTAGTAACTTTTATGGTAGTATCTTTCGTTGTTAGTGATAGTATCTTTTGTGACCTCGTCGGAGGTCGCTAAAAATCTCACTACAGTAGATTTTGTAGCTGGTATTAGTAGTTTTTTTTGTTAGTGACAGTAGCTTTTGTGATCATCGGAAACTTCGCCGGGGTCTGGCCAGAAACATCTCCGGAGGACGGTCGGAGACATCGCCGGAATTTGGCCGAAGGTCAGCCGATGACCCGGAGTTAGTCGGAGACCTCGTCGGAGAGAAAAGTGATTGTTGACTTTTCACTTAGTGGCAGTTTCGTAAATATAAGAAAGAGAATCTAATTTATTTGTTTAGATGACAGTTTGTAATTTTGTTAAACTTTAATACTTAATAGAGAACCCTATTAAGTCTTGGGTGGACTTAGATATTTCCAACAGCTTCCCTATTTTCTTGATTTTATCAATTTTGGGGAATATTAGGTTGTTTTGTGGTCCAACAGTTTCCCCATCTCATTCCCCAAAATGGGGATGGAGAAGAAAAGAAGCACTTATTCCCCAAATTTGCAGCAAAGTCTTCCTTCCCCAAATATTAATTATTCACATGCTCCAACGATAAGAACAAAAATAAAGAAT
>NC_020494.1:813816-815295 GCF_000184155.1 Fragaria vesca subsp. vesca | reverse complement strand
AGAGAAATATATATATATATATATATAGACACACACTCCAAGGTCATCGTTCAAGCTTGAGTAGTAGTCTAGTAGATCGACTTCCGTAGCCAGCCAAAGTACGTACGCACCTTAGTCTTGTGCAGAATCTCGATTTGCAGCAGCTAGCCGATTAATTGCAACCATGCATGTAAAAAATTAAAATTAAAATACGTGGTTTGCAACCCTTATTCCTTAACTGTCCCTTCAACAGAGAATTTGTTTGATATCTTTCTATCAATCCCAGCAGCGAGGCGTACAAGTGAGATCAAACATAATCTTTGATTCTCAGCTGAAAGCGCGCGTATATATATTATCCTTCCGCAAAAATCTAACACGCAAATCGTGCTGCAGAATTTTAGCCAAATTAATTAAACCAGAAAATGGGAAAGGTTGGTTTCGATTGAAGAACACTCTATCAACTTCACCAATCACCAACACTAGCCATATAGCATATCGCTTTGCAACCCACGTACGTTGCAGATGCTTTTAAGTTCATAGTGCTCTATCGTGGTTTGAAGCATGCATGCATGCAAGCTTAATTGGAACCAAAATTTTAAGTGTTAATTAGCTGCTATATATGTATGTTGTTGTTGCCTTCATGCATAGATTTATGATGGTGATACATATACTGATATACACATGAAACAATCGATGTTCTCATTTCATAATTTCCGAAAAATCTACTCAAACATGCACACCTGTCATGTATGATATGTGAAATTAGGATTTTGAGACATTGAGACCTTCCTAGCTAATTAAGTTATTTGTCGAAAAACCGAAACCTGTTACTCCGCCCGCTAAAATATATTGCTCCTCGATTCAACTCTCTATTTTTATGATTGATTTGACAAAACAAATGTACATGAAGGATTAATCGAGCTCCTATCATAAGTCATTATTAGCTAATTAGTATTACTTGGGAAAAAGACCATTTGCACAAAATAGAAAAAGTCAAACCCCATTTCAATGATAATCTTTTTTATTAGTCCATTTGAATACAAGGTACTTATTTTAAGCCTAAATACACAAATCTTTATTAAAATATAATAAAATGATATTTTAAAAGACTTTTTTACCCTTAACCTTTATTTAAAGAGAAAAAAAGAAAATGAAGAAGAGAAGACTTTCCCGGAAGCACACCGGACACCAGCGTCGGTCACCGGATTCCGGTCGCCGAACACCGGTTGCCTGATTCCGGTCACCGGACACTGGCCGCCGGATTCCGGTCACCGGTCGCCGGAAAATTGATGGTGATCGGAAAATCGCCGGAGTCTCACTGGATTTTTTTGAAAAAAATGTCACCAGAACCCACCGGATCTTGCCGGAAGCATACCGGCAAAAAATGAAGTTTACTACCCCTAGTAAACTTTTACTGGGGGCAGTAAACTTGCAAAACAGTAGCTCCAATGCCATAATTCACATTGAAAAAGAGAAAAATCAACTTAGATGCGAAAAAAT
>NC_020494.1:790452-813796 GCF_000184155.1 Fragaria vesca subsp. vesca | reverse complement strand
TTGGGGGTAGTAAACTTACAATACAGTTTTCCTATGACCATTATATACCTTAAAAGAGAGAAAAAATCAACATATATGCAAAAAAATAAAGTTTATCACCCCTAGTAAACATCTTACTGGGGGTAGTAATCTTGCAAAATAATATCTCCAAGGCTATAAGTACACATTAAAACGGAGAAAAATCAATTTAGATTCGAAAAACTAAAATTTACTACCCCCAGTAAAAGTTTAGGGTTAGTAAACTTGCAAAACAGTATTTTCAAGACCATAATACACACTAAAATAGAGGAAAAACAACCTATATGAGAAAAAATAAAGTTTATTACCCTCAGAAAACTTATACTGGGGGTAGTAAGCTTGCAAAACAATATCTCCAAGGCCATAAGTACACATTAAAACGGAGAAAAATCAACTTAGATGCAAAAAATAAAATTTACTACCCCTAGTAAACTTTTACTGGGGGTAGTAAACTTACAAAACAGTATTTTCAATGCCATAATACATACTAAAACAGAGGAAGAACAATTTAGATTCGAAAAAACTAAAGTTTACTACCTCCAGTAAACTTTAGTTCCGTCGATGACAGTAACAGCATCAGGTTGGGAGCTGAGGGAGCTTGACTGCTTGAGCAAATCCCTAACGGCCTGGAGAATGCGATTAGATGCATCAACACCTAACGCTCGGAGGCTGGCGGTTGCTCCGACGCAGACGAGGGTGAAGGGACATAGATCCTTAGGAACGGCGGCTTCGGCCTCGTGGAAGAGATCTGAGAGCGACAAGGTGGCGCTACGAGGGTTGGAGGCGTAGGAGCTGAGACCGGGCTTGGTCTGGAGGAAGAGCTCGAGATCTTTTCCGATGGGGAGGAGGTTGTGGTCGAAGCAGAAGACGTGGACGCGGCTGCCGGAGCTGCCGGTGTCGAAGATGACGGCATAGGAGGTCTTGGAGTCGGAGGAGGAGTGAATCTGAATCGGAGTCTGGGAGGGCATGACGTAGAATGGTGAAGGAGGAGAAGAGAGAGAGAGAGAGAGAGAGAGAGAGAGAGAGAGAGAGAGAGAGAGAGAGAGAGAGAGAGAGAGAGAGAGTAGAGAGTAGAGTAGAGAGAGAGAGAGAGAGAGAGATGAGAGAGAGAGAGAAATGAAAGAGAGATCCGGAATGAGAGGAGATAAATAGATAAGTTATGGGTAGAAAAGTAATTCTATTAAGTTTAATTGAAATGGGCATAGGAAAAAGTTTTTCATTGGGGTGGGCAATAAACCTTTAAAATTAGTACTAAAGTGTCATTTACTCTACTTTGAATAGATATTCATCACAAAACGGGACAAAGCTAGAAGCTTACAACTTAGAGCAAGTTCACCCGTTGGGTCATCGTTGGGGGATGATCTGGGTCATTCTGGGTCATCGCCATTAGGCAGCAGCTTCCACCCGTTGATTTCTGTTTTTGGGTCGCCACGTGGCATTTGCAGTTAATATAATTTTAAATTGAGTTTCTAATTGTAAATTTTGGTTTTAAATGAAAATAAATAGTAATACATAATGTAAATATGGGTTTAGTCATAATAATATAAAATATGATGTAACAATTTAAGTAGAATTTTATATTACTTTTCAAAATAGTAATACACATTTACTAGAAGTGTTTATGTTAATTATAAAGGGTTATATTAATTAAATAGGGATTTAAACAAACAAGTATTGAATAAGTATTGATTAAACCAAATTATCAAAATTGTACAAGGGTTTATATGGAACCATTTCTCTTGCACGTGGCATGCTTCAAGCGGGCAGTGTTCTTCACGCCAGACTAAGTGCGTGAGATTATGGTGTGCAAGTCTTGCACATGGCTGACGTCGTCATCAAGTGAGTGGAATGCTGATGTGTCGCTAGGTTAACCTGGGTCATCAAAGTCAGGACTTGGGTCATGGTGGTGACCGGAAGACCCGATGACAGTTGGGGTAAGAATTTTTTGGGTGGAAACAAAAAAGATTGGGCTGGGTCCTTGTGTCTATGTGGCTTATGACCTGGGTCATAAAAAGTTAAACGGGTTAGAGTTGCTCTTACAAGTTAGCTTGTTTAGTTAGCTTTTAGCCTTTATAAAATCATTCTCATATTCATCTTAGTTTTTTTTTTTTATAAGAAAAAAATTGTAATTAGATAGAGGTGTCTCTAACGCACTCAATGTTCACAACATCAAAAGTAAGGACTGAAGACACCTCTAGGGGAACATACTCCTCCCATAGGTTCATATTATCAACATATTCATCTTAGTTATACATAACTGTAAATTAAGAAGAACACCTTTAAAAGTCAAAACATGCACTTACACAAAACAACTGTTCTCCTTTGACGGTTTTCATCATAATATTACTTAGTGAGGTGCATATATCATCATTGATGCTCTTCTTCACCTGCACAGCACTACATTTCATGATCCAGCAGAGACTTCCCATCTCTATCTCGATTGATCAAGTTCAATCTCATCATCATTTGACTGCAACAGAAAGATGTAAATGCCCACTAAGTTTCCACTTGGATCGAGATTGGGAAGCATTTGAAACGAAGTCAATGAAGTAGTACTGAGCATATTTGCTTCTGAAAGGGAGAGCTCGTATGGCGTTTTCGAATTCTTTGCTATACTAGTTCATATCTTGTTAGGTTGATCATATATACTTGGTCATCTAGCAAGTAGCAAGTAGAACCCTAGTTTTTTTTTTTTCAAATTATTATGGATATTGTTCGATGGAGTAGAATAACTTCTTTGTTATCCACTCTGCGTATAATTCCCAAATTATTAGTCCTAATTCTAAAAGCATACCATTTAATTCACAATATTCCAAATTCGACAATGAGACTCGACTTTTTCCAGAAATCGACCCTTGTAACTGAACCAAGTCATTTTTCTTGTCTTTCTTGTTTTGGGACCTCAGGTATCTACTCTTAGTTAAGAAAGTGACCTCTAACAATTCCCCTTAATAAAAAGTATATGACTATATAGTTGCTGTAAACCTGTAATTCACAAGCAGCTAGCCATGAATCCATGATCTGAGTCATCCGACTCATCTCGACCTGGGTTAGTCAGACTAACTTAGTCTATTGTGAAAGTGAAACGACAAGGTACAAACTGAGGCGGCCGCCTCTAGCTAGTCACCACTCTCCGGCGGGCCATGGAGAATCTGATTTGATATAAACTTGTTTTATTGTAATATCTTTGCTCAATTACAAAATTGGTGTTAGTACGGCAATGGTACGGTATTTCTTTGCTATCCTACTCAAACTGTAGTTTGATGATCTCCCAATATATTCTCAGGGTCTACCAAAAGCCTAATTATGTAGTGTAATAGCAATTACATTTTCAATATTACACAAAAAAATGAAACTAAATCAGGTAATTAAATAGTTGAATGAACGCGTTTGCTGCACAACTATATATAGCATCGACCATGTGAAAAAAAAAAAATGAAAAAAAAAAAAGCGTATTTACGTTTGGAAAATAAAAAATGTTGTGATGAAAATGCACTTTATAATTAGTATATAGTTTGTTTTACGTAGTTTTTATTTTTCCAATCATCAGAAAGGAAATTCTTCCTAATATGCATGTCTAAGAGAGAAGGTCATTGTAGGAACTAGGAAGGTTTGAGTGTTGAGCACCAAAAAAACGCAAAAGGGTGTAAAGACAGCGGGAGTCCATTTTCAAGTCGGAGAAAGAAATGAGAAAGAAAACTAATCGGGAAAAGAATACTCGGTCAACCAATTTCTGCTCTAACTGTCACATTACAAAGTTACCAAAATCCCTATTTTTCACCAGGCTAGAGTTACCAAAACCAGCTCATGGCCGCGTGTCATAGTCGTCCCTGATCAGTTGGGGGTAGAGTGCCACGCAGGTCTCTCCTCCTGACCCAGAACTCATGGTCCTCCGTCACCTTCGGGTTGACCCCTCCGACGGCTAAGTACGGACCAGCACCCAACTATATATAACACTTCAGAGTTTCTGCCACCCCATACCCTCCATTTTCGTAGCTAAGACTTTAACCTCCCTCTTTCCCTCTGTAATTCTTCCAATGTCGTTAGGCTGTTGGTCAATTCGTTTCTTTCCGTTTTGAGACTTTGAAAACCTAATAACCCCCGTGGCCAACGCTTTCTTTATGTTGCTGCATTGGCCTCGTCTCCACTCGCACGTAATCTCATCGAGTACTCACCACCACAACAACCATAGGGTGTGGAGGAGCAACATGCATGTTGATTGATTGAGCTCGTCCTCGTCCTCGCCCTCCTCGATTGTCTCTTTCCTCTTACCTAGCCCTTTATAGAAATTAAAAATTCGAAGATGTTGCAGCAGGTGATTCAGCAGCAGCAACAGCAAGAACAGGTTAGCTTCAATTCCCTTTATCGTTTCTTCAATCCTGCATGCCCTATTCGTTTAATCTGTTCATGCATGCATGCATGCATGCACGCGCGCGTTCATTCACATGTCTGCAGTTTCTCATGAAACATTGCAAATTTAGTGTGTTTCTGCAATTAGGTTGAGGAGAATTCCATCAATTTGTTGATGGGACACTCGAAACTGTCTCTCTCGCTACCGTTTGAATCGATTCAGTTTTCCAGAACATGTTCATTGTTCATGCTTTGTTGGGGTCAAATTTCTTGGTCCAATTAGTTGAGTCAAGGCGGGAAGGAATTTCTATATCGTTTTCCCTTTCTATTTCTCTCTTTAGCATTTGCTCTCTAATCCTTTTCGCATCTCTACCTTTCCGCCTGCGTGTGCATCTATTATTGAATGTCTTACTTGATATTGACATCTCCATAATATTCATTACAATTAATCTTTGTATTTGCTTGCTCTCTTGTACAATCAGAATGTTCGAACTAGTTCGAAGCCATCGATTAGGATTGAAAACTGACCATGCACGAGTTATATATATGTTGTGTTGGAGTTGCTCCAACTCCCAAGCAATTTGTGGGTGGTGGATGCATCTTACTCTTAATAGAATGAAGAAGCAACTACTCCCATTCCATTAACTGAACCAGTTATAGGCTATTTCATTCAAACACTCCTGAAAGATATTTCAAGAGTTTCTTTCCAAGAATACACATAAAAATTGTCACTGTCCAGAGAGCTATCATCTTGGTATTCTAAGCCTGGGTTTCCTTACTAGTTACTTCCTCTTTTCTTTTGATTAGAATGGGAATATTTAGCTTTTTATTCATCTCAGAAAAGCTTTTGCTAATCTCGATTCTTTTTTCACCTAGATGGCAAAGGAGCCTAGCTAGTAGTGATAAGCATTTCACATGGATCACATAATTGGTTCTTGCAAGTGCCTTTTAAATTCTGACTGTTTGTTCCAACTGAGCTGTTTCCATAAATTGAACAATATCAACATGCCATGGAGCTTCTTTCTTAGTTTACGCCATTGATTTCTTGCTGCGATTTTAGTAACTTTCTTCCTACATATCACATGGAGCACAAATATATGCACCTCTTTTTCCACTTTCAACCGAAAAAATCCACCATCAGATCAGTCGGCTTTTCGACAACTTATGTGTTTATGAATCACACACATACTTGGAAGACAGGCCTGTGACAACCGCATCGATCCAATACTTTGTAAACCTGGCCATCAAATTATTACATTTAATTTTTTACCTTCTGTATATGATTTATTTGGTGCTTATAAATAAGAGTAACTACAAATTATTGGATCAAAACTATGAAGAATGATGCTTCTACTTGGCTTAAGAAAAAGGTCAATTTTTGCAATCTTATTGTTACTGATGAATAAGCTTGGCATGTGTGCTTGTAACTTACCTGCAGACTTAACATGGCTTTCTGATGTTTTCAGGATGAAATTTCAAGCCAGATTAGTGCTCAGATTTTCGAATTCTGCGATCCTGAACTATTCCAAGAGACCCTGCAGAATTCTGAGGTTACTTCTTCTCCAAATTGCTGCTATGATGAAAACTCCTCTTATGCAACAAATCTTTCTCTGCCCCAGGATTTAGAAACTAAATTCAGTACCTACCAGGATAGCAATGGCAACACTGACACAACCATTGCTCCCACAACAACTAGTACCACCACCACCACCAACACCACCACCACCACTAGCAGCGCAAACACCACCACTGCCAGTACCAACACCGCCAATATCAACGATACTACTGCCAGCACCAACACAACCACAACCAACAACAACAACAACAATAGTGGCAATCTTTCCATAATCTTTGATTCCCAAGAAGAAATTGACAATGACATCTCAGCCTCCATTGATTTTTCTCCATCCCCTCCTTTTTCCGTACCTCCATTTCTCATGAGCCAACAAGACCAATTTGATTTCTCTTCAGTGCAACCTCAAATCCCATTAGCAGATTCTGTTGTTGAAGGATTTTCACAGTACCCTGCTGACCCTGTACCGTCTCTCATGTCGGCTCCATTGTCATCAGTTTTTGAAGAGGATTGCTTGTCCTCGGTACCTTCTTATGTGCCTTTGAACCCCTCTTCTCCTTCTTGTTCTTTTCTTGGTCCTACCATGGGAGCATACATGCCTGCTGGGACTATGAATGCTGCAGCATTATCTACTGACAGTACTGGAATTTTCACCAGTAGTATTCTCATGGCTTCTGAACTGCAACCACAAGACTTGGAATACCAAGGAGATAATGGTGGAATTTTCTGTCAAGAATCATTACAGAGGGGTTTCAACCCTGATGACCTTCAGGTACACTAGTACTACTTATTAGCAACTTTTAGTACTTAATTGGTAGGTTGCTTAGAGATTTTTTTTTTTATCGAAAATCTGTTTAGTATATTCCTTTTATTTCGATTGATAAAATGGAGCTTTCAAGTTTAATGGAGAAGGCAGTAACAACGTTTCAGCAGTAACACACTTCCTAAAATGTTAGTATTGCATTTTGTACATGTCTCTCACATGAACTGTATATATCACATTGAAGCTACCCAACTGCAAAAGAGTAAGGATTTCGGAATTAAGTGGCTCCGGCAAGGGCTTATGGTTGTCCTCTATGAATGATCTTAGGAAAGCCGTTCGCGCGGTTGAAATACCATCTTTCTTGACAGTTCTCTTTAAACTGTTATCACTTGCAGGAAGACCGGAAAAGTGGCATCACATTCAACTTAGCCAACTAATATCAACACACTTAGCATGAAAACAAAGCTATAGTAACAATTTTCTTTTTCTGCACAACAGGGTGCTAATGTTATATTTCGTGCAACCTTTTTTCCGGTTGTGATTTTCACCTTTTTTCTTTTCAAAGGTGCTTGGTGCTGAGAGCCAACAACTGGTGAGTGGGACTGGGAATTCTACTTCTTTACCAACTGAGATTCCCATGGCAGAAGACCCAAATTTTAAAGTAGGGAAGCTATCGGTTGAGGAGAGGAAAGAAAAGATACATAGGTACATGAAGAAAAGGAATGAAAGAAATTTCACAAAGAAAATCAAGGTTCTCCTTCTCTCTATCTCTTCCTCCTAAAGTATTTACATGTTTCATGTTTGCAAAGCAAATGCCTCTTTCATGTGTGAGTATATAAATATAGCTACATGTGTTATATACTATGAACTAGGATTAAAACTCTTACTTACAGTGCAAGCAATTTTTGCAGTATGCCTGCCGCAAAACACTTGCAGACAGCAGACCTCGAGTTAGAGGAAGATTTGCGAAGAATGATGATTTCGGAGAGAATCATAGACCTTCTGGTTGCAACCATGAGGACGATGAAGACGATGAAGTAAATTCCTAGCCTGAAACATGAGAATAGTCAATAGTACTTGTCTTGTCATCATGGAAAGTTCATTTCCTTTTATTCTGCATGTCATCTCAGATTGGTATATATTCTTTCAGGTAGTTGTGAAAGAGGAAGAGGATATGGTTGATTCCTCGGACATCTTCGCACATATCAGTGGAGTGAACTCTTTCAAATGCAGCTATCCCATCCAATCCTGGATTTGAGTTGTAGAGTATATATATATATATATATATATATATATATATATATATTGGCACTAGACTAATCTACCAATTTTGCAGGACCCTGTTTCCACCAGGATTTAATGTATCCTGGTTTTATAATAAAAACACCACAATGAATAATTGGGTCGTTATATTATTCATATAAATAAGTGAGTCAGGACTGTATAGAATGTGGGTAACATTGTAACAATGTATGTTTCTTCTGATACGATTTCTTGTACAAACTTCAGATCCATAAGGTGTACAATTGTATGGTGTATTACTTACATGAATACTAGTGGATATATTATGTAGCCTACTTGAACTTGAGAAATTTCCATTTGTGCCTAGCTCGGGTTCAAAAATCCGCTGAATGTCGAAAACCTTCACAAGCATAACCAAATATTGCACGAAAGAGATATTTTTTATGTTCTTGTTGTGTTTAAGATTATGTTTTTTATTTTCATTCTTAATAAATCTCTTACCACGCGTTTGCGAGGTTTGGAAATTTTTTTTCCTTCTTTTCAAGTATTATATATGTAGATAAAACGCGATCAAAGAGTATTCGGATATAAACCAACAAATGGCCAATGCAATAAGAAATTGTCACCACTTCAGGCCCAAGATTTTGAACTCACCACTGGAGTTTTGTTGCAGGTTAATTTACTAAATTGACTATCAAGCTTGGATTTCACATTGGCTCATTATGGGAATGTTTACACCCAAATTAATATTTTACTAAATAGTAAATATTTAAGTGAATATTAGTTAAATTTATGGTTCACGTCATATCGACAAGCCCAAAAAATTGGATTTTTGGTTGGCCTGCAAAACCATGTAGGCTAGATGTACAGTTTGCATACGAAAATGAATTCGCGTAGGAGAGAAAGACTTCGCATGAAAGAAGGACTAAGTTTGCATGCGAAGAGGTTGCTTGTATACAAAGTCACGCGAAGAGGAAGGCTTCACATAGGAGTCCTAGACGTGGAGTGGCTATCAAAGTTATTCCATATATATTGCATTTGCAATTAATGCATGGATGAGAGACGTGATACAAGTCAAGTGAGGATGCAATCATCCTAAGCTACATACGATTCATGCAGCATGCACACGTCCACGGCAAGTGTATTCTAGGCTAACTTTACTGCCTAAAAGAAGAGCAACAACAAAGAGGTGATTTATATTGCTAACGTTACGTTTATCGTTAAAGACTTCTACAAGTCTTTGACTTGCTTTAAGCTAACACATGTGGCCCTAAAATAAGTTTACATACGTGATTGGAACTGCGTCACCAAATTACGTGGTTGCCAAGTAAAACGTAACCTTGTGCAACTTAACCGACTATGTAGCGAGGACCGAATCCTTATCAACAACAAGCGAATTCACCTCTATATAAGGGAGTTCGAGGATCTGGTCTAGGACACAATTTCTCATACAAACACAACAACAAACCCTCGGCCTAGTCGAAACCTGAAGCTAAAGCATCTCGCCTTAGCACCCTTTTACTTTTTGAGCTTCCCGGAGCTCTCTTGCGTTCTCATTTTTCTTTCATTTGGTTGCTTTGCTCGCTACAAACCGCGAGTATCGATTTGAGTGGTAGAAGGCTACTCATAAATCTTTGTTCACAAGGTAGCACCGGAGCCCTACTTTCGTTTGATTAGAAGCACAAGTCAACGAGCTACAACAACAACCCTATTTTATTCCGCGTCCACGCGGTGGCACGTCCCGCATCCTTAGAAGCATTTAGTACAATTACCTCTCTCTCCCTGCTGAGAAGCGTGGCTAAAACATTGGCACGCCCAGTGGGACCAGGGTAGTCTCTGACATCACCTTTATTGGGATCGAAGATCAGAAACAAAGATGTGATAATGGATTGGCGCGATTGGCACGAAAAATGGGTTGTCATCGATAGAAGACGTGCCGAACAAAAAGCTACCCGCAAAAGGGTATATGCCGAACGAATGCCTGCCATCCTTAAGCAACATGCTGGGCAAACGGCTGCCAGAGAGGCTGCTGAAGAAAAGGAAAAGGCCAAATGGAAGGCCTTTCTAAAGGAGTCTCGTCGACCGTAGGCTGCCTTAAGAGACATGTTGGCAAAAATAAGAATGAAACAGGTGTTGCTTCTCGTGAAATGACACAACGATAGGGCTTTACAACGCCAAGCAACCAAGCTAATGGCAAAGTCGTCCCTTTGGACGAACCTACGTCCAAAGAAGAAATCACCTTGCCAATCAATAGCGAAGTGCCACCTCCAACAGAGGATCACCAGGGAGACAATGAGCAGCAAAATTGCTCTGTTGACATTGAAGTCGTGTTTGAACAAGAAGCCATTTCCTATATGGATGAAGACGCATGCATAGTCACTGGTTAGGTACATGAGGGGCAACAACAGACTTATAGACCTACTCCCTTAATCACCGACAACAAATTCAAGACTCATGGAGATGTGGTCTTACTACTGGGCACCACCGTGATCAAGGGCTTGATCAACTCGATCAAGCTTTGTCCTACTATTGGACGTCATCAAGAAGCTGCCCCAAGTCATGATAAGCTTAACTTTATAGGGTGTGATGGTATACCTAGGCCAATCCGTAGCTTTACATTCCAATATAATTGGAGTCTTTGCATGCAAGTTCAAAGGCCAAATTATGGCTTTAGTATGGTATGTGGGAAATGTTTTTACACCCATAATTGCAAGTTTATTATACATGGGTGTAAAGTCGAGAATTCTCAGTGCCATCTCACTCTAGTGTGCAGCAAGGACTTGGTGGCATTTAAACGTGATGCTCATGGATTTCATATGTCTACATCAGAGGCAAAGGTGGATTCGTTGGACTATGGTGACTCCAAATTTGATTTTGACATAGAGCCAATTTATGATGAATATGATGAAGACTATATGTTGGTGCATCTGTCTAATAATCTCACCACTACACAAAAAGTTACAACGTTTATTAAACATCATAAATCCATTTCTCATTCATGACAATTATCAATCGTCATGGAAATACTTTTCATGATGTTTCGAAATTGTCATAAGATTGATGACAATTAAAAAACGTCATCAAAAAGTAAGACGTACAATGACGTTTGGTAAATGTCATAAACTTCAGACGAAATTTAGATTTATGACGTTTGCTTCCAAAAACGTCATAAAAAAAGTATACAATGACATTTTCGGGCAAACGTCATGTATTTACTGTCATAGAAACTTTTTTTGTAGTAGTGTCTTATTCCACAAGAGTTCAATCCCAGTGAAGCTCTTGATATGGTGAATAGAGACCAGCAAGTGGTCTTCTTCCATTATCGGCTATTCCTAATAAGACTATGTATTATGACATGGTAGTCGACAATAAGACTAATTCGACAACATATGATCCGCGAGAATGCAGTTGAAGATCATGCTTAGTTACATGACAAAGATACGTAGGGGGCAACGAGACATACCCTACGAACTACCTTGTCAAAATTTTCGAGTTGTTGACACAAAACATCTCTGCTCAACACTTGAAAGTTTTTGAAAACAAGAGTCTCATGCCGGAAACATAGCAACATCGAGGCTTGGAGTGAAGCATCGGTGGCCTCCTTCGTGGCCTTACGAAGGGTAATTAATCATGCTATGATTCCTTCATTTGTTTGCTCCTAGCTTTTACTTCAGCTTTTACTTTCATTTTCTTTCTTTCACGCAATGAAAAAAGAAAATAACAAAAAAAAAAAAAATCAAAAAATACAAAAAGAAATTCTTAGTTTTGCTAAAATGCAAGGCAACGTTTTTACCTAGCTAAGGCTTGAACTTTACCAAGAGGCCTACCCCTAGGGCCTGAAGACAATACAGCAGGCATTCCATATGCCTTGAATTGCTGCCAGTGAAGTCAAGTTAGAGAAGAAATCCAATTAGATTGCAATTTCACGCAAATAAAAAAAGAAAATAACAAAAAAAAAAATACAAAAAAATAACAAAAAGAAATTCTTAGTTTTGTTGAAATGCAAGACAACGTTTTTGCCTAGCTAAGGCTTGAACTTTACCAAGAGGCCTACCCTTAGGGCCTGAAGACAATACAGCAGGCATTCCATATGCCTTGAATTGCTGCCAGTTAAGTCAAGTTAGAGAAAAATACAATTAGATTGCAATGCTGAAAGTTGCAAAAGACATTACTAGACAGTCAACTTCGCAGATTAAACTGGAAAGATCCAGGAAGAACTAGAAGGCGAGCCTTATATCAACATGAATCCCTGGATGTCTATTTTCCAGAGGATTTAACGGTTCGTCATTCCGACATTCCTGGAGAGAGTTATGGCAGTCTGAATACAAACAGGTCAGGATACGCGCGAATTTGCATGCAATGTGTTATTTTATGTGTTTTCGTGACCTTGCAACATGTTTTCCTCTACTGGGGGGCATCCATAGAAGTTTTGTGTACCTTATCCATGCACTAAGAGCTAATCATTTGGGACATCAAGAGATAATCGAGGACGATCTGCGACCTTTTTTTCGAAGTCTGCCGACTTCAATGATACACGGTACCGCAATAACATCTTGCTTCTTTACTGGGGGGGGGGGCATACTAAAGTTTTGATGTCCTTCTTTCTTCCTAAGTCTCGCCGAACATACATCAAAACTGGGGGGCACATAAGGGATAGATATGTGTTCTAAACATTTAAGACTTTAGACTTTCTTCAAATGTCTTGGTCATTATTTAGGCCAATCCCTGTCTATTTCTTGGAATTTTGCTTGACCAAAATTACAAAATCATGGGGCCATAATCTCAAGCCTAGGACATGCATTTACAAAGACGTGGGCATTGTGCTTGACTCTCATTGGTTCACACTAGGGGGTAACGAACTGCATGGCTAGTGTCACGTGACTATGGTTTGAGTATCAAAGAAGTGGTTCACTAGGGGTCATACATCCATGTTCGCGTGGCTATTGGCGGCGAATCAGTTTGCACATTAGTGTACATGGCGAATGACTGAGCTAAAGTTAAGAGCTCAGGCGAAGGCCAACTTCAGAAGTGCATTTTGATCAGACTAGTTGATCCAAACACATAAGTCCGATTATATATTTACAAGGACAACACCTGTGGCCTTTTATCCATTCAAAGAAGACATCTACTCAAGCTACATCTATTCAAGGTACATCCATTCAAGGTACGTCCCTTCAAGGTCAGAGGGTTTCTTTTCAAATACATCCACTCAAGTTGCATCCACTCGAGGTACATATATTCAAGGTACATCCATTCGACATACATCCACTAGAGCCTATTCAGAGGGTTGTTTACTCACGTTCATTTTGTGTTATTAACCGAGCCAATACCAGTGTCTTTGGAGCAGCATGAACATAAACATCTTTAATCATTTTTGACATTCATGACTTCGAGGCTGGGGGCAATGTTTACATCAAAATTAATATTTTACTAGATAGTAAATGTTTAAGTGAATATTAGTTAAATTCGTGGTCCACGTTATATCGACGAGCCTGAAATATTGGATTTTAGTTGACCTTCAAAGCCATACGGGCTAGATGTACAGTTCGCATGCGAAGATGACTTCGCTTAAGAGAGAAAGACTTCGCATGAAAGAAGGACTAAGTTTGCATGCGAAGAGGTTGCTTGTATACAAAGTCATGCTAAGAGGAAGGCTTCGCATAGGAGTCCTAGACGTGGAGTGGCTATCAAAGTTATTCCATATATATTGCATTTGCAATTAATGCATGGATGAGAGATGTGATACAAGTCAAGTGAGGATGCAATCATCCTAAGCTACATACGATTCATGCAGCATGCACACGTCCACGGCAAGATGTATTCTACGCTAACTTTACTGCCTAAAAGAAGAGCAACAGCGAAGAGGTGATTTATATTGCTAACGTTACGTTTATCGTTAAAGACTTCTACAAGTCTTTGACTTGCTTTAAGCCAACACATGTGGCCCTAAAATAAGTTTACATACGTGATTGGAACTGCGTCACCAAATTACGTGGTTGCCAAGTAAAATGTAACATTGTGCAACTCAACCGATTATGCAGCGAGGACCGAATCCTTATCAACAACTAGCGAATTCACCTCTATATAAGGGAGTTCGAGGATCTGGTCTATGACATAATTTCTCATACAAACATAACTACAAACCCTCGGCCTAGTCAAAACCTGACGCTAATGCATCTCGCCTTAGCACCCTTTTACTTTTTGAACTTCTCGGAGCTCTCTTGCGTTCTCGTTTTTCTTTCTTTTGGTTGCTCTGCTCGGCAAACCGCGAGTATCGATTTGAGTGGTAGAAGACTACTCGTAAATCCTTGTCCGCAAGGTGGCACCGGAGCCCTACTTTGGTTTGATTAAAAACACAGGTCAGCGCGCTACAACAACAACCATATTTCATTCCGCGTCCTCATGGTGGCATTTTCCGCATCCCTAAAAGGATTTGGTATAATTACCTCTCCAGAAGCATGGCCAAAACAGGGAATATGCATAAGATTTGTTAATTTGTTTAGGTCGTTAGCATAAGTATTTCACATTCCGTTGTTGTGTCTCCTAGGTCACAATACTGATAAGGCATAATACTAATACCTACTCCAAATCCGAAATGAGAAACGTAAGTGACCTATGTTGTTTCTCCTGGGTTCTACGCCAATAATTTGGAAGGTAGTAATCAAGATTAACAAATATATATAGTAACTGGTCTCTATACATTTGAAAACAAAACCCCCAAGAAACCAGAATGTTAGGTAAAACGTATAACATTGCCCAGAACACAGACAAAATGCCTTCATTTTCAATAGGGTTTGTTGGCTGGGCGGCCCCCAAAATATAGAAACCATTTTGTTGTCAATCACCAAATTTGAAACCAGAAGAAGAACAACATGCACAATCATATGAATGGTTCAGTTTTGGTCCCACTACACCACATACTGCTCCAGATTTTGAATGTTTGAATATTCACTGCAGGGAATAATGGCACACAGATAACACCAGAAAATAAGAAGATGAAGCAATAATGCAGATATTAAACTAGTGTATTTCAAATTATAAACAAAACCCTAATTGGGTTTCAATTATTGAATTGAGGATAAGTGTTTTGGAGGTACTACCTTTCTTGTGCACATGAGTAGTGGAGATGCAAGATTGTCTATAGTGGCATGCAACATCTAATTCAAGTAGTGATAGTGGTAGTGTGGGAGATGCCATTTTTGAATTTTTGTCTCAACTTACCACCTATAATTCCATTGATGAATTGTAGCCTAGAGACCACCAACCACTATCTACTATCTACTATTGGAGAAGATGAATTTTCCACTAGCTATGTTCTGCAACAACCTAGCCTGGCTAGCTAGGCATTTCAATCCAAGAGTTATTGTTTATTGATGCATTAGTTGTTGGTCTAAATTCACTCTACCGATTAATATTTATACTGTGCATCATTGTCTATTTTATGATATATATATAGTAAGATTTAAAACGGTTAAAGTTTATAGAAAACCATACGAAGACCATATGCTAACAACGTTTCTCATCGATTGACAACCGAACGAATACATCATGTGTACACAATTTGACCAAAAACAGATTATCGAATAGTTATGCAGTTAGGCATATGTGGGAAGTGTTTTATAAGGTAGTGCGTAGGAGTGCAATGAATTTGAAGCTGAATTCAACTCATTTCCATTTGGCATAAGAATATGGAGAGATCATGGAGAAAACTAGTCCACCATATCCAAGTGCAAAGTGCAGATTGAAGGTTTATCTTCGATTGGTTTGGGTCTTCAAGTTGTGATTATGCCTTCCATAAACCATTGTCGTCTCTATCAAAGAGAATTAACTTGTGGCCGGCCACCACCACCCAGAACAAGTTTTTGTTTTTGATCAAAACCACCTAGAACAAGTTTTATGCCAAAACTTGTGGTAAAAGGCAAAATTTCAAATGAAGATCAAGCATATCCTCGGGAAAACGACATTTATGCCAATAGTACGAATTAGAAACTCATATAGGGTTACTATTCAATACGGTGAACTATAGATTTTGTGTATTAGAAGATTGACTTACTATTCTTGAGTTGGTCATCAACGATTGTAGAGTAGAGTTACGGTTAGGTATAAATGATATCTTTATTAATAAAGTCATAAGACTTTTTGACTTTGTTAACGGTTAAATTTTTGAACTACCTATAATGTCCTTGATTAATTAAAACTTTAAAATATGTCTTCTAACAGACGAAAAACAAATTAGTAATTACAAATGTTGGAAACAAGAAAAAAAGAAAAACAGAAAGAAAGAAACTTAATACGTGGGAGGTGGGAGAGAAAAATAGGGAGGAATTAGACTTTGAGCATAACTGTAATAGAAAAAAAAAAATTCACACACGCACGTAGTGCGGGTCAAGATGCTAGTGATATATAATGTGGAGCTTGAATGTAAAGCTAAATTTGTTTACATGTCGTAGCTAGATCAAAATATTCTATTTTTTTCCTTTGGCAAGAGAAACGCTTATTTATTTTAGTATCTAAATTAGCACGAACAAGTTGAATACTTGTCAGGTCACGTTTGTAGAGAACTTCAAATCTGAGAACTCAACACATTGTTCTTACTTACACATTAAAAAACACTTCATGGTTACCCCCTTGATCAACCACTAATTTAACCATATTCAATAACAATATGGCCATGAAAATTAATTAAATTTTATGATTGCAACCTCTTAACCATTGAATGCCCCATATAAATATTTGGAGGTGATTGCCGATCCTGATTTCCCGGCCAAATTAAAATCCAAAATTGCAAACAAATGAAAATAAGAATGATAATAACCGCCGCAAGCACAATAAATAGGTAGGAAAGGAGGTTCATAAATAAATAAAATCATATAAAACCCACGAAAGGGAATGTAGTATTATTAATGTAAATTTCCAATAGTTTAGGTAGGTTTTTGCGTAGGAAATACTTTAGAGGTACGTATGTTTTGTATTTGAACCATTTTCTACGTTTTCATATCCCCAAATTTGTGTCATTGTCTCTGTTTCGCATGTAATCAAACTCGTAGGGGAGTACTACTAGATTTTGAAGGAATTGTATCGATCATGATATTTGCAGAACCAAGAGAAAACAAGCAAAATTTGTCTCAAATGGAAACCCAATTACCCAAATGACAATAAAATTTAAGGTTTTATGGACAAACAAATGTGATGCGGCTCTTTTTTGTTATAGTTTTTGGCTCTAGTATATTGTATTGTAGTAGTGGGACTCTCCTATCATGCGCACCAGCTCATATACTCGATAACAACTAAACAAGTCACCTCACTTGCCTAATTTCCCCATTTTTCTGTTTGGTTGGCTAATTTCTTTTGAAGGAAAAGAAAATAGGGCAAGAGAAATTGAACTCGAGACATTTATCGATATTTTGTTCAAAGAATTGTATCGCAGTTTGATCAAATTTGACTTTATGTTATGAGATATAAAAGTTCCATGATATTCTTTAGGACCTTAACTTATTTGAAACACTAATGGTTTTCGACATTTTCAACTTTGTTCTTTTAATTAAGAGGTATTTGTGGCATTTAGGGTCACGATTGAACTTTTTTTCTCCAGCTTGGAGTCAACATGGAACAATGAAGTCTAGATTAGTGGGAGATAATATTTTGATATTGGAATTATTAATTATATGACTCTAGATTGCCTCTATCATTATAAACGACAACTATTGTACTCGCCGTAAACCGTAAAGTTAAGATTTCCATTAAATTTTTTTTTTAATTTGTTGGTGTGTATTGAGTACTTGAATAAGGGATGTCAGACCTTGTAACTATTCGATTTTGCTCTCTATTGAGTACTTGAAATAGAAATACCATCTCAAACTCTTGTTTCAAAATGTAGATAAATACGGTATGCGATTTTATATATAAGAGTAGTTGTCATTGTCTAATATTATTTTGTATAGTAGTATAAATCTCACATTTATACTTAAAAAGTCGTGAGTTAAACTCATAATAAATCGGCTGTAGTTGTTTCTTTAATAAAATACAAAAGTAGTTGTTACTTGTTATTCTTATTCTTAATTTTCACATCCTCTAGCTATAACCTTCAAGATGCCAATAGTATGTGTAAGCTCAATCACTTTTGTAGCATAAAACAACCAGGCAAGTAAAATTTCTACTTTCTTGTTATGCATCTAGGCTTGTGTAAACTAATGCTTGGTCTTAGAACATGGAAGAATATTTAGCGGTCCTACACCTAGACCAGGAACTTCTTGGGACACAACAAGTAGTCAAGTACCAACTTCCAAACCCCAAAAAAATATATATAGAAAATAGACGCAAGAACAAGTACCAAAATTCAACCCAGAAAAACGTGGCTTACGAACACCACGCCCCTTCTTCCACTATAATCTTGGTTTGGGTTTGGCTTATATTTTTCAGTCACCATCTTCCATGGTGGTGTGCACTCTTCCCTTTTTCTCAAGACAGTTACACATACACGCTCACCCTTTTCTTTAAAACACTTAAAAAAGACAGAGGGCCTCTGTCTGTCTGTGATCTCATTAGTGGTGGTGGTGGCTCTCTCTCTTTGCCTCCTCTTGCTTATCTTTGCTTTTCCATGTGCTTAGTTGCTTATTCTTCATTAGCCACCTTTCTCTCTTTCTTTCCTTTTTAGGTTCCTCAATTGACTCCTCAGACTTCTACTCTGTATTAAACTTTGGGGTGAGCAAGATAGGCTCAAACTTTCAGGCTGGTAAATTGTATTGCAAATCAGCTCATCCTAGCTTGTGGGTTTGGAGTGTTTGTGTTTTTGTGCTCTTCTTGGATCCAATTTTCAGAGGTAAAAAGTTGGTCTTTTTCTTTTTCTTATTAATATTCATTGTTATGAGATAGCTTCAACTTTCTTGGGTGCTCTGTTTTATTGTTTTCTTATGATTACTTTGAGGCTTTAGTTGAGATTTTTTCTACTGAATGTTTGAGTTTCTTTCTGGGTTTTATTATAATGGTGGTTAAGGTGTATAAAGGATGGATCTTTTTAGTCTTTCTTTCTCAGGATTTGGTAAAATTGAACAGCGGGCAGTTGGAAGTTACTGATTTGGGAGTGAAGTTGGGTTGGTGAGGGCCGTGAGGCTATGGGGGTTGGTGTATTTGTATCTGAATCATACCTGTTGTTTCTTTCTTTGTTGCTTGCACCTGTTTTGGATTAGGGGCCAACTCTTTTTTTGAGCCAACAAGGAATAGTTAAAAAATATTGCATTTTGTATTTAATTGTACAAACAAATAATTAAGAACCCCCAAAACAAATTTGTTGCAAATATTTCCTGGAGTCTAATGCTTCAAGCATGTTATTTACAGCTCCCATCAATTTCTGAACTTGTTTCCAAAGCTTCTGGGTAATATATAATCCTTGGATGTATGATGTGTGCAATTTTTCATTTTTTCTTACTTTCTAAATTTGATGGCTTTTGCTTACCGCTTGTGTTGCTATTTAGGTGTCCTGTAAGATAAGACTTGGACCAAGAAGTCTATATGGTTCAGTTTTGAGGCAGAATTGAAGTTATCTGCAATTTATGTGTGTAATCTAATTGGGCCAGCTGATGGATGATCAAGTTATTAGTCCTCAGAAAGATCTGCCGGGAAAAGAGAGTCAGTCTCATAAATTGAGCAAGGAGAGAGTATTATCTAGAGAAGGTACTTTAAAATCCTCTGGCTCAAAATTGAAAAGGTTAGTCAAAGTGGCAAATCCACAGCATGCTCTAGTGTCAAATGTTAATAGTTCACAGATTAGTAGATGTTGCACAAAAAGTCCGTTATTTCAAAGTACTATTGGCGTCGACAATAGGATTCCAAAGCATATACTAAGTGTAGATGAAAAATTTCGACGTCGATGCTTGGAATTAATTCATATAAGTGCATCCAAAGCAGCTCAGTGCAAAGTAGCTGTGAATTTGAGCTCTGCGAAGATGGGTGTTTTAGCTGAAAGCCTTAGTGCTGGTAAAACTAGAAGCGGAGATACATGCGAATCTGATAGGTTTGTTTATGAATGCCCATTGGCAGCTGGAGGTGGGAGTGTTGTCATAAGCCCTGCTGGACAGTGGATCGTAGGTACTGTTATGGGGAGCAAGAGCATGATAAATATATTGAAGAGCCCTTTATGTCATCAAGTTGGCCCTGAAGGCGGCAATGCAGATTCTAGAAGAATAACTTCAAATGATGACAAAGGCTCGATATGCTATGATTTAGCGAAGTCTACTGGCGCATTAACTTTCTCTTCACCGAAGACAGAAAAGGAAATTCTAGTTAAGGGAAGCATTAAAAATGAATCTGATGGGGGTCACAGAAGGCTTCTTTCTACGTGTAGCAGAGACTGTCCATCTTCTGATCAATCTTCCCCTTCGGCTCTTGCCATCATTTCCCAAGGAATGCTCCAATGCACGTGGAAGGGAGGGAATCCTCATTTTGTTTTCTCTACAGATGAACAGAAGGAGGTCTATGTAGCCAATTTGTGGAAGGTTCAGTCTAGAGAGGACAAGTCTCTGGATTACATATACTTGTTCCATGCAGGAAAGGGCGGCCAGAAGAACCATGAGATTCACGATAGTGAGTCACACCTAGTCGGTAAGATGAAGGTGAGTAATTTGGTTTCTCTCTGCTCAAACAATTCAAAGATCATGGAGACCGAGTTTGTTTTGTATGGTGGTGTTATTGAAATGCACACTTCTAGCCATAATCTCAGGAAGAGTAAGGGGTTATCGAAAAAGATGGCAGGAGTGTTCAGGACAAGTCACTTATCCAAACAAAGAATCATCCCCAAATTGAGTGGACCTCTTGATTCTTCTCGGGAGTCATGCCTAGATGATACAGCCAACAGTCAAGATGCTCTAGGTGTGCCCAATTTGTTAGATGATAACCTCCCTCCAAATTTTGAATTAGCTGCAATTGTTATGAAAGACCATCTCCCTGATGATCGTAAGGAAGAAGCTGGAGGTTGGGGTTTGAAATTTCTAAAGAAAGTTGGGGTGAAGAAAACCAATAACTCTGTGGAAGTGTCAGTGCCTCTCAAATGTTGTCAAAATGATGGTGATTGCTCTACAAGTATGGATGTTCTGATTCCAGCATGTCTTCATGGTGGACCAAGAACCAGAAATGGTGGCCCTTCAAGTCTTACTGAAAGATGGAGATCTGGTGGATACTGTGACTGTGGTGGCTGGGACATGGGGTGCCCTCTCGCCGTACTTAAAAGCAAATCAAGCAAAGAGAACATTTTGCCTCAATTAGATACTCAAGGGGAGTGCAAGCCGTTTGATTTAAATATACAGGTATACCAAACTCCCATTAAGGCATCCCCTTTTGATACAATACAGTGTCAAATAAATAATGTCATGGAGAAAATATTAAGATTGGCTTTAAGTGATGTTTACTAGATTCGTGTATCCAGTGTCTCTCTATATGAGTTTTTGTTCTGACTTTTCTTCTGTCTTGTGACTGAGGTTACGCATACTCTGAAAAAATAATTGTTTTTGGTACTTCAGACAGATTTTATAATATGGAGAAGGTTTATAACTTATACAAAATCTGCAGAGTAATGTGTTTTTGGACACAAGTGATTGAGGTTATGCATTATTTGGAAAATAATTGTTTTTTGGATACAGAATTGATCTTATAATCTGGAAAGGGTTACTACTTTAAAATTAATATTTTTTTTTAGTTTTTTTTTTATGATTTTCAAAGATATTGTGACTTGGAAAAGACAAATGAAATGCTCTTTAGACTTTCCGGACGGGAATTAAAACTTGGTATTTAATATTTCCATCATTATCTATCAAGATTCTCTGTAAAGCTGCTGTGTGTTAGTTGGTGTTGAAAAGATTTCGGAACTAATTTCTCACAACTATGTAAGTATTTAGATCTCTGGTCAGATGTTTATCTCTCTCCTGTTGACTCTTCAGGGCTCTGAGCATGCTGCTCCCACATTAAGGATGATGAATGTCCATGATGGTCTGTATTTTGTTCATTTCCAACCTACTCTGTCAATTTTGCAAGCTTTCTCAGTTGCGGTAGCGATTATCCATACACAGACCCCTTCTCTCCGGCCCAAATGTACAGAAATTTCAACTAAAGTCCAGGGTTGAAATTTTTGTAGTCCTTGTAACTCTACTGTATACAGCAGTGAGTAATTTACAATATCTGTATTTATACTTAGAATCAAGATTGTTTCACTTATGTTTTATGGTTTTTGGATATAGTGATATCAGATAGATCTCTTATTGTAGGTTAGATGGTACTGGTTGGGATTTTATAATCCTTTGATTCTAAAACCAGAAACCCCTTGTAACCGATCCGTATCATGAATGTACAAGAGTTTGATATAGTTAAATTGATACATCTTGAGGCCAACAAACACCTAACTGCTGATTTTACAAGAGTTTGATATAGTTAAATTGATACAACCTTGAGGTCCACAAACACCTAACTGCTGATTTTACAATTTGGTGTATATCAATATCAATATGAACTGAAATTCATTCTTAGAGCAAAACTGCTATTTTAACTTTGAGCCTGTATTATTTTCTCAACCTCCACTCACCTTGAGCAGTAGGTTTGCAGCTTCTCAACATGCTTGCTACGAACACAGCATTCTGGTGCTCGGAGAGTAAACCCCGCTGCAATAGCAACAGAAGTAAGTTTCCCCTGATCTTCTTATTGTCTTACTTTCATCAGGATTAGAGTTGACTTATTATATTTTGAATCTTTAGATGTATCATATGATCAAGGAAAATGCTTGAGACCCCAAAAATTTATACCAAAATTATATCCCAAATGATGTGGCACTGCCACATCATCTCCTACATGGATTGAATTTTCAAAATTGTCTTCCAGTATGTCATTACAAATTTCCAAAATGCATTTACTTATTTTCTGCAAAAGTCCATTCTAACTGTTATCGTGCCATTCATATAATTTTTTTCTAGGCTTTAAGCTTTTAACTATCATTATTCGTAAAATGTTATATACTTGGAAGTGAACACTTACAAATCTAGGGTATTTCTGTTTTTGATGCAACAAATTGTGTTTTAATTATGTAGAACTATATATGCTCCCGTATTGAAAACGTATACCCTGGTGTGAGTAGCTCCCCTTTCATGATTTAATTGGAGGTTCGTTCCAACTTCCAAGTCTAATTGGAGTTGGAGTTGGAGTTGATCTTCTCCATACCGGAAGATCTGGTTCATGAATGCCATTTGCTATACCCAGTCAATCTACTTATATTTACCAATCCCAAGTGAAGCTTCAAATACATAACAGTAATTCCAATTGGTATTGATTAGCATCAGGTGAGAGAATTGAGCCAAGTATAAGAGCTTTAGAGCCTCAAACAACCATCAATGTGTAGGTCTCCAAACAATCTGATCGAATTC
>NC_020494.1:781374-790432 GCF_000184155.1 Fragaria vesca subsp. vesca | reverse complement strand
TATATATATATATATATATATATATATATATATACAGAGAGGATGTGAAGCGGACGTCCGCACTCCGGCTTAAAGTGCGGACGTCGTCCGTTCTCCGCCGTCTCACGCAAGCGACGGCTTCTCTCCTTCCCGGACAACAACACAGGCTTCTAAGACGGTTTCTCTCCTTCCAGGACTGGCCGGTGACAAGTTTTCAGGCCGGATTGAAGCTCTGGACGGAAAACACCATGATTGATCAAGGTTGGCCGGAAAACTTGTCGCCGGCCAGTCCTGGAAGGAGAGAAGCCGTCCTGGAAGCCTGTGCTGTCGTTCGGGAAGGAGAGAAGCCGTCGCCGGCATGAGACGGCGGAGAACGGACGACGTCCGCACTTTAAGCCGGAGTGCGGACGTCCGCTTCACATCCTCTGTGTGTGTGTGTGTGTGTGTAGAGAAATCTATAGATGGTAGATCTGATAAGAAAGAGGAAGCTTGGATGGTGGTTAAGACAAAGACTTAGAAGGGTGAATTAGGGTTCTTCTTGTATATATGTTCATCTCTTCTAGTTTTTGTTCTATTAAAATAATTCAAGAAATTTATATCTTAAATTAGTTAAATTCCATGTTACTACTTTTGATAAATAAAAACAGTGAGGTGGCTTCTGCCACGTCATTTGGTATCTATATTTTGTAAAATGATTTGGTGTATGTAGCATTACTCTATGATCAAATATAGTTGTGTAGTTGAAGATAATTGAGATTGCGACAAAAGTATCTCTGTGATCATCTACATAATCTGATTAATCTCATAAGGTAGAAACATAGCCATGTAATGGCAATGGAGTGATTTATTGAAAAATTTTGCTTGTGAATAAAGCTGCAGTACGTATGTATATGTACATGTGTAAGGATCTATTCTGAATGAAAATCAAGGAATAAAATCAAATAAATATACATAGCTTATCTGAAATAGTGAACAAGCAAGATAGCTAATTGTATAGTTGTACTTGTACAAATAAGCAGGTGAAGAATCTGGATTGCTCTGTTATGTGACAATTGTTGATCTTCTTTTAGGCTTTTAGGTTAGATTTGCAAATCTGCATATTAATCTTGCAATGAGTCTGTGCCTGGCCATCCACCATCTGTTATAAATTTGTCCTTCAATGCTCTAGATGGTAATAGAAGTTCATACTACAGTAGTACTATAAGCTGGTATGATAAGATGTAACTGAACATCATGATTGTTCCGTAAAGTGGAATTTTTGGTGGTGTGGGGCAATTTTATTAATTTTTTTTTAATTGAAGAGGAGAAGGGACAAGGAGAGGGAAGTAGAAGAGATAAATTACGCCACATGAACACCTTGTAACCACTGTTGCCAAGGTATGCTCTTATTCATTGAAAAATGATTGGTGCTTTTCATATTTCTCCTCACTTTAAAGTTTCTCGGATCTAGGTTTAGAGAGTTATGTTAATTGAATCACTGAGAATATCTTATGTCTATGACTTTAATTTGTTTTCCTCTGAACGTTAGCATAAGCTTGGGAATTCTAAATGCCATGGACATTGGATTCTTGAAATGAACTGAATTATGGAAGCTTGGTTCATTTTGAGTAGCAAACCTGCAATAGACTCCCTTAGTCCCTTTGATAATAAACTGAATTGAAAATCACACATTCTGTAATGGACACGGATTTAACTAGTTTCAGCGTCTACATTTAATTTTAAAATCAATAAATTGTATAGTTTTCTTTCTAAGTTGCAGGCAAAACGTCTGCTGAGTTATCAACACAGGCTGTTTTGGATTGAAAATATTAATGTGTTTTAGATGAATGTTTTAGTTCTATAAAGGAATTTTGAAGTTGAGATTTAACTAGGCCATTGGCTGACATGATCATCAAGTGATGCAGAATCATGAATGATCACAGGCTTGTAAAATTGTTGTTGACCTGATAAATGGAATGCTCTACCATCCTTGTTCAATTTCTCAAGCAAATTTTGTTAACAACTCTCATTGTATTCAAATTAAATTTTTTAATTTTGTCCATCTAATTTTGTAGATTCAAAAATGTCAAGGAGACGGTTAGATAAATGGCCAGTAGATACGCTGATACTGATAAACTTCACTTCAATAAAGTGTGAAGACATCATGAGCAGCATAGGCTGGCTAATACAGCTGCTGCCCTGAGGAGTTTGGTGGCTTGCCAACCATTCCCACAATTGGCATTAGGTATCAGCATAAGGCGCGAGATTGATCTCCAGCCAGTGTACTTGTAACGTAATCTCCATTGTAACAGTCCAAGCAGTGGAAGCAAGATATTAGATGATCAACACCACACCTTCTGCAAGGCCCTCCACAGTAACATACCACGGAGCTTTTTCGTCCATACAAGCAGGTCTCTCTTTCTCCAGACCCTGTAAGTCTCCATGGATCCCTGGTAAGCCCATCAACCACCACTTGGATAAGAGTTCTCACTTGTTAGCACTTTGCTGGTTTGTTACATATGCATATATGTATGTAGCTCTGCATGACTGCAGTTATTTGCATATCCAGCTGATAATCATCTGTTCAGGTAGGAACATCTTATCAATCAACTGTAATTCTCAGTTCCCTCCCATTATTAAAAACAATTTTGCTTGTCTATTTGATTTTATGCATCTTGGTCTCTTCTACCACTGCTCGACTTTGAAAGTCAAACTTACTGTCAAGGGTAGATAGGGCAACATAGCTAGCTTAGTGTGGAATAGGCTTACCCTGCTGGGGATTAAGAGCAATCCAAATGGGTGGTAGACAAATATTTGTGCATCCTTCTCCTAGATGACATTATCAATCCTTGTCCATCAAGTCTCTACTGCTAAAAGAATTATTTTTTGACAGTATATTAAATAATGAATTTTTCCTGAAGTTGTTGACTTGACCATGTTGAAACCTGCAGACCTGTTGGTCTTCGTTTGTACACAGTACTGGTCCTTACCTGAAGCATCTTTAGCTAGCTTTGACTGAAAATTGACACTTTCTGAATTTAAATATCTTTTTTTTTTTCATATTAAAAAAGAAAATCCCTTTATTGATTTATCACTCTACATAATCTTGCAAGTCCAGTCCCATCCTCTCTCTGTTAACCTTGCTCACTTCTTCTGTGGCTATGACCATCCTCATGCGACCGCCAGGGCACCATCTCCAGAAATTATTCTTTGCTGGAACTTCATTTGTCTTGTAAATCATGCCCTTCCTCTCGAATCTTGAAATATCTACGAATACACTAATAATGAAGTTAGGATCGCAAGTTAAAAAGTATCACCTGTGGTTTCATTGTGGGACGGTTAGTTTTTATTGTTATCTGTCACACTATTTGCAATTGGGACCTTAAATTCTTTAATCTCTCTAGCTATGTCTCATACATTAAAAATCTGAATTTGAATCATCATCATATTTTAGATATGGTATTCTCATCTGTTCTATCTTTGTAGCTTTGTATTATTTCATGTGTATAGGACTTGAAATGGTTTAGTCTTTCAGCTTTTCATTCAGTTGGTATTTTAAGATTCTTAAGGGATTGGTTGTTCTGTTTCAGTTATTTGGCCATTGCTGATCTGAGTTTATAAATTCATTCATCTTTTATTTATTCTTTCTAGCCTGAGCATCAGTTCTTCTGCATAACCGTCTAATTGTCGAAAGCAATGGAATCACGTACATGTGGTAGTACGAACTTCCAGACACATTACCACATCACCATCCCCGCGTCTTCTATTTGAAAGACGCCAATACACAACACGCATATGGGGAAGCTGGGAGTGATGCTGTTGTTTTTCAGCCCAGAACAAGAGAATGTGTAATCAAGACTTCCTCCTTACTCCTTACTATATAGAATCAAGAAATTCGTCTAGGTAAGTCCAAAATAACTAGACTTAAACAAACTAGAAATCAAAGCATACCTTATTGGCATAGGGAGACTCATGTTTTTTTTTTATTTGTTCTTATTTTTTTAATGCTACAATAGGGGCTACGTACAATAGGCAGCAACATTAAACTTATAATTACGAATGAATCAAAAGTACAAATTAAACCCCAAAAAAAAAAAAAATTGTCATCTGCAATGCATGCACCCTGAGTTTTGATAGTAAGCAGATTCTTAAGTTTACCCCATTCTGCCATTCAAATTGTAACATTGGAACCTAAAAAATTAAGCTATCCACATCTTAGTTTATGAATACAAAATACATAAAGAGCCATACGTACTAGAATTTTTCTCCCTCACCAAATTGATCACACAGTGGAATATCAAAACCAAAAGAAAACGGTAATACTATAACCCAGAAAAATCTTACGATGTGAAGGCGTAGGAACTTCAGGCTTGACCTTATTGCTAACTTTTCTATTTTTCTTTCATGAACTTGCTTTCTTGACCTTGCTATTATGAAAGATGTAACTGAAAAGCAAAAGACGCAACGGCTGATTGAATCAAAAATGAATAAATAAAAGAGAAAATGCCAGTTAGTCTTAAAATAAAATTTTTTTTCTCATTAACAAAAACAGATTTTAAAATTCCTATCAAACTCTTAGAGATATATTCCCATAAACAAAGTTTTTAACTTTTTTGTGCTTTTTCCTTACCAAACTACCCCTATCTATCTCTCGTCTCTTTCACCCACTCATTCTCTTTCAGATCTTCTCCTCTCTCTCTTTCTCTCTCTCTCTCTCTCTCCCACACAACGCTCGACGACGTCCGACGAAGCCAACAATCCATCAACGTTGATGTCGTTCAATGACAGCAACGCCTCGACGACACAAGCACCCACCGGCGGGTTCGACTACGGCACCACCGTGGCCTCCACCCTCGACGACGGTCGTCCCTTCATCCCGGACTCCTCTCCTCACCCCTCTCAATTCCCATCCTTAACCAAAACCCTAACCCCAATCCCCCCAAATCCACCAAACCGCTAGTCTTTTCCGGCCGCCGTCAAAGTTCGAGTTCTAGATCCGTGGCTCAGGGACCCACATGGCCTGCCTCCATTTCCAGAACTTCAATTCTGTTATCAGAAAGAGGCCGCCGATTTACTGGTGGATCGGCGAGGGCTTCATCACGACTACCGAAGAGAAGACAACATAGGAGATGGGAGAAGACATCTATGCAAAACTGTAAAGGATTTGATTCAACTAGCACGAGGTGAGCCAAACTGTTTATTACTTGAAAAATTGTATGGTTCAACTTTGGATTCGTCTTATGTTCATCTCCTTGGCCAGAGCAGCAAAACTGTTCGACTACGACCCGCAAATGGCTATTGATGCCATCTGATTCTATATCAACTTGTAGGTGTTCAAGTTTAGTTTATAATAAGCCAAAAACTCTGATCCCCAAGGTAATGATCATTTTTTTCCGATAGAGATAGGTGATGTTCAATTGAAAAATCTATTGACAATATTCAATGTTAACATCGACAATGGTGGTGGCTTGGTTGATTTGAATAATTGAGGTTGATGCCGCGCATGTTGTATACCATTGTTCTTTTAAGTATAGCACTATATAGATTTTTGATTACCATCACGATTATGTTGATGGTTTATCACTTTATTATCACTATATAGCTTTGTTATATGTACTTTATTGTTAGCTTTGGAGTTTAGCAGTGCTCGTGTGTGTGCATGTATATATGCTTGTATATGTTTTGTGGTGTGTATTTTTACACAAAAGGTCCTACTGACCCCAATAGGGACCTATTATAAGTGATCGAAGCACATAGTTAAGTTCAAGGGTCATACTGCCCCCAATAGGAGGTCCTACTGACCCCAGTAGGTGGTCATACTGTCCCTAATAGGGACCTGTTATAAGTGATTAAAGCACACAGTTAAGTTCAAGGGTCATACTGCCCCCAATAGGGACATGTTATAAATGATTGAAACACACAGTTAGGTTCAAGGGTCATACTGCCCCCAATAGGAGGTCATACTTACCCCAATAGGTGGTCATACTGCCCCCAATAACCTGTTATAAATGATTAAAGCACACAGTTAAGTTCAAGGGTCATATTGCCCCTAATAAGAGGTCTTACTGACCCTAATAGGTAGTTATACTGCCCCCAATAGGAGGTCCGACTGCCCCCAATAGACCTCCTGACGAACCCTCTATTGCCCTCAATAGACATCCGGTCAACGGTCGCCGGAGACCGGTCAACGTCGTCAAATCTCGACCAACGGTCGCCGGAGTCACGGTTAACGGTTATCGATTGAGAGAATCAGGTCATAGATATTTATTTTAAAATAGACTTTCTATTGTTCTTATAATGGTTTATTGTAGTTTATTTAATTCATTAAGGGTATAATTGTCTTTCTGCTATTTAAGTTGGCTCTTGAGAATTTTGAAATCTAATTTTGTTTGTGGGAATAAAATTTATAAAATTAGGACTAGTGAACATTGTCTCTAAATAAAAACATACCATAATTCCAAGCGGATCGTCATTGCGGTAGTGTGTGGCGTTTCCCTTTCCTGCCTATCATGTTTTGGCGATGAGGATAAAATTGAGAAAATGTTCAAACCCTAGAATGGTTTTATTTATTTTCAAAAAAAATAGAATGGTTTTATTTACTTTCTATGTCGTATGAATTTGTGACCCCATGTAGTAGAGACTTTTATTCTCAAAAAAAAAAAATGTAGTAGAGGCTTTTGTTTTCTTTGTAAGCAAATAAATTAAAAAAAAACCCTAAGTTGTATTTTATCCTCGTACCCCGGCCAACATCTATATAACCGCATCTGCTATAAGTTGGTAGATCGTTCTCATCGATCTCCTCAAAAACAACCCTAGCCTTTCCCCATCAAAGGTTCAATAATGGATCTCGACTGCACCAGAAAGACAAGATCGCCACCAGATTGGTCTAAGCTTCCACAAGAACTCTTAGGGTTCCTCACGACAAAGCTTGTTTCGGCAGACACCATTCGCTTTAAAGCCGTTTGCCCTTCTTGGAATCGAGCAGCCACATCTTACATCTCTTCCCCATCCTACAATGTCATGGATCAAACTCCTTTGCTCATGATTCCTAGCAGTGACAAGCAGAACGATCCCCATACTCGCCGCTTCTTCAGCCTTGCAGAGAACAAAACCTTCACTCTCAGAGACGTGTTTCGAGATTTTCCGGAGGCTTGGTGTGTTGGTTCATCACATGGATGGCTGGTGCTTATGGATGCGACAGGAAAAATGGATCTTTTTAATCCGTTTTCTGAAGATAAGATTGAACTCCCATCGTTCTGCACTCTTCCTCACTTTGTCAGACATGAAACTAACCCCGCTTTCCCCAGGATGAAGGCCTTGATAATGAGGACATATATTACGGGTAAAGTTGTCACTTCTTGTAACCCTTCTTGCAACAAGGACTTTGCTGTTGTGATAACTCACAGCTTGGGAGGAAGGCTTGCATTTTGTAAGGTTGGAGACAATAGATGTACATGGACTGACCTAGGTGAGGAGTCTGATCATTATAGTGATATTATGTTCCACAACGGCCAGTTATATACAGCGACATCCCTCGGTTCAGTTGGAGTTTGGGACTTGACGAAATCTTTGCCATCGAAAGTTCTTGATCTTCACCCTTGTTGTGCAGACGGCCGGGAGATTAATAAACACTTTCCCTATCACAAGTTTGATGTTCAGCATTATTTGGTGGAGTCTTCGGGTGACCTTTTATTTGTTTGGCGATTTATAGTGAAGAGTATTGAAGTCAGAACGTTCCCACATAAAACCGAGCACTTTCATATCTTTAGGCTGAGTTCCGATAGAAAAGACTGGGAGAAAGTGGAATATTTGCATGACCGGGCACTGTTCTTGGGTGGCAATCATTCAATGTCAGTATCCACCCTTATCTTTCCTGAATGTCAAGAAAACTCGATTTATTTTACAGATGATAATTCTTATGAGATGGCTTTGAAGCACCATGTTGATGATAAGGCATGCGCTCATGATCATGGAGTATACAATTTAGAAGGTAAGGTTGTCGAGCCAGTACCAGGTAACCAGTATATTGATAAGGGGACAATTTATGATCCCCTTCCCTTCTGGGTTTGTCCCTACCCTTGGCCTTCCACAGTGAGCTACGGTGCACCATCCTCCTCCTCGCCATCAGGGCAACAACCTTGAAAAAGACTCCTGGCCGGAGAACTCAGATCATCTACAAGTAATTCCTTTCTTAGAAATTTACTTTATATTTACATATTTGAGTAGAGAAATACTAGCAACCTTGTCCAATTAATTATTTTTTCCGTTGATTCTATCTATTCATCCTTTGGATAATGTCATCTCTATTCATGAATATGGTTATCAAATAAATAATGAACCTACAATATTAGTGTAGTGCGGGGACACTCGTAAGAGTAATAGAGTATCTCACTAGCTAAAGCTCTAAATTATTATCCAAATTCAACTCTAATTGATATAAACCATTCTTAAGAATCCCAATCCGAAACTTATCAAAAAGCTGGGAAGGAAGAATCCGAGAAAGAAATAGAGCTTGGAATCTATGACCAAGTAGATATGATTATATTAGGGTTTATGTATGTAGGTTAGATTAGGGTTTGAGAATTGGTCATAGCTATAGTCACATAGCATTGTATGTAACATGGTGAATAGGAGTTGACATATAGAGCTAGATATGACTCAAACATGCTCGACCCTGTGTAGGTTAGATTAGGGTTTGAGACTTGGTCGTCATAGATTCCATCTTCCAAACTCAAACCCTATTTATGTTACATAATTAGGGTTTGAGACTTCGTCGTAGCTCTATTCACATATCATCTGAATAGGAGTTAACATATAGAGCTACATATATAGGAGCCTCAAGCGCTCGACCCTAATTTCATCAAAAGAAAATGTGCCCCAAAACCTAAAGGCACGACTCATACAATACTGGTCCTATGTACGTTTTATAGTGGTTGGCTTGACCATGCATGTTGAAACCTGCAAACCTTTTGGTCCGCAATACTGGCCGGTCCTTATCTTCATGCATCTTTATGTAGCTTCGACTGAATAAGTTTGTTCTCGATTTCGAAATCCTTTCTGTCTTCTCGTTTATATATATATATATATATATATATATATA
>NC_020494.1:772206-780405 GCF_000184155.1 Fragaria vesca subsp. vesca | reverse complement strand
GGTTGTGTTCATACCAGAAAAAATCGAGTTTGAGGGCCTTAACGATCATCAAATTGGCTGAAATTTTGCAGAGATGATCTACACAATATTATCTAGATACTAGACGGTGGAGATGAGGAAATTCGATCAGAAAGTGGTGCAAAAATGGAAATCCGCAGCCAAGAAGGGTTGTATATATATACAGTGCTTCTCTGCTACGGACGTTCGCACTGTTTTACGGGGCGGATTTCCGTCCCTTCGCCACCGTACGCGCCGCGCGAGGGCGAGCCTCCACCCCAGCGAACTCCAACAGCTTCCCCGACCACTTTCCATCCCCGGCGAGTCCGTTCTTTTCCAGTTTTCCGGCGAGATCACCCAAAACTTCAAATAAAGTCGATCTCGCCAGAAAACTGGAATTCGGCGGACTCGCCGAGGAGGGAAAGTGATCGGGGACGCTGCTTGAGTCTGCTAGGGTGGAGACGCACCGTCGTCGGAGACTGAGGGACGTCCGCACTTTAAGGGCGTGCAGACGTCCTCTTTAGATCGTCTCCGTGTATGTGTGTGTGTGTATACATATATACATGCCTGTTCTGGTGCGGACGTCCGCACTCGGCTTAAAGTGCGGACGTCCCTCCGTTCGCCACCGTACGACGACGGCGAGGGCGCGCCTCCACCCCAGCGGACTTTAGCAGCGTCCCCGACCACTTTCCCTCTCCAGCGAGTCCGTTCTTTTCTAGTTTTCCGGCGAGATCACCTAAAACTTCAAATAAAGTCAATCTCGCCGGAAACTGGAATTCGGCGGACTCACCGGGGAGGGAAAGTGGTCGGGGACGCTGTTAGAGTCTGCTGGGGTGGAGGCGCGCCCTCGCCGGCGTCGTACGGTGGCGAACGGAGAGACGTCCGCACTTTAAGCCGAGTGCGGACGTCCGCTTTGGAACGTTTTTGTATATATATATATATACAGCCCTTCTCGGCTGCGGACTTCCGCATCAACGGTTTTGGTGCGGATTTCCATTTTTGCACCATTTTCCGATTGAATTTCCTCATCTCCACCGTCTAGTATCTAGATAATATTGTGTAGATCATCTCTGCAAAATTTCAGCCAATTTAGTTATGCAACCCCCACCACACCACACTATATCTCCAGAAATTACTATAAATTGTTAGCCGCAGCTTCTCTTTGTATTGAAAATCTGGCGTTCTACATTGGATGATTGGATTTGGAAAGCCTGGGAAATGAACTATTATTAATTAAGTTAGGATAACAAGTTAAGATATATCCCCAAGTTGTCCACATCAAATGATGTGGTAACTGGTAATAAGCTCTTGTAATCTGTCTGTATTTGCAATCGGGTTCTTAAAATCTGAGCTTTTTCTTAGTGACCGATCAGAATTTTCAGTTTGATATAGCTCTTAAGAATTTGTAGTTACCTTGTTCTTGTTTTGAAGCATCAACTTTTAGAGACCTGTTTGTTGTAAGACTTTATCTCCAAGTATATGGGAATCGCCTTGCGTCATGGTTGCCCATTTGAAGAATTTTGGCATATTCGCGGTTCTGTTCTTTCGGTTATTAGGTTTTAGGCTGTTATCATCAGTACTTTAGAGTTTAGACCTCTTTCATTTTTGTTTAATTCTTCTAATTTTGGTTTTAGGGGGTGTCTTGGATACGTACACGATTCAGCATGAGGGAGCACTGTTGCAGATGAGACAGGATGTATCGGCCCCTGTCATTCCCATCAGATTGCCGTCCGCCTTGAGATGGTGATATAGTGACCTTGCTTTCCATTGAGCATCTCGAGCAGTACCCTAGCTAGCTAGAATTTATTATCTTCGAAAACCTCTACGTTTTGTGAAAAGAGGCCGGAGTGAACTATTCCTCTGGTCTTGAACTTCTTTATTAGCTTCGAACAAGTTCATTATTGTTGAGCTCTAGGACATCTTTTACTCGAATTACAGACTCTGTTGTCCTCAAAATCAATCCCAAACGCTATGAAGTTAAAGGTATTAATTGGAGGGTAAATACCAAAATGTCACGAAATTGTGTTAAGATTAATTAGTTTTCGATTTTTCGGAGTCGGGAATTATATGATCCAATGTTGATATTGAGGCTTTGTTTGGACTGTGAACCAAATCACCAACTGTGTCTAGCTTTCGCATAAGATAACTTAATGACTGCAGAACTTGAGTTTTTTTTTTTTTTTTTTTCCAAAAGAATGGCAACAATATAGAGCATTCTCTAGTTACATAATTTATCCGATACCAACTCGTATTAGTATGTCGACCAAAAAAACTTGTACTAGTATGGAATGCTCTCAAAGTTGTAGGTAATTTATGTGTCCATGACTATTTGACTCTACGACTGCTTATGAATTATGATGGGGAAGCCACTAACAAAAGTTTATACATTCTCAAATAAACGACTCTAAAAGTCTCCCTTATGATCTAACTGCTTGTCCGAATGCCTATTTCATTTTACAAAAAGAAAACTTATCCAAAGTTCCAAACAACTGAATCACTTTGTGTGATGATTGTAAATAGTAAATACTGAACGAGTCTCCAAACCCAAGGAGAAAACGAGAAGGGAAAAGGTTTAACCAAAAATTGCCTTGCTAACCACGTCACCTGCGTCAGCTTTCAGTCAAATCACTTGTCCTTTTCTCCCTAAAACAATGCTTTCTCCTTTCCTTATCTGTGCTTAACCAAAATCGAAGCTAAATGACCCAAAGCAAAAACAAGACCTTTCCTCGTATAAGCATTTTCATTTCGAATTTTGAATTTCAAAATACTTGCAGGTTTCCATTTCCAGCAATGGTCCTAACCCCATAGGCAATACATAATTGGCATATAACTCAACCAGGAACCCGGCAAAGACTCTGTTTCTTTCTTTTTTTCAGCTCTCTTAATGAGATAAATTGAATGAAGAATAAATAAATGATTTTAAGTAGTGTTCACCCAGAAATGCAGTTTTATGCATATATATTTATATTTATTATATGTCAGCATTCTTAGCCCTTTTCCATACAAAGAAGACTAGTATATATATATATATATATAAAAACACACTGTAGAGAGAGAACTATGCCCTCCTCATTCTCTCATTTCTCTATGTTGATAGTCTTTCTCTTTCTCTGTCTTTAAGCTCTTGAAGGTGTTCTGCAAGGTATTGTTAATCTAATGTAGCTATGCATTCTTTTAGTTTATCTGTTCCATGTCTTAGAAGAATTTGACAAACAAGAACAGGGCAAAAAGAACTTGGCTTTTGTTGTTCTTTGTGGGTAATGTCATATGGGTAGTTTTTTGTTTTCTTAGCTCTCAGAAGTATGAACTTTTGTTACATCTTTGTGGGAGTTCTGTAAAGGTCTCATCTTGTTATGAGAAACAAAAGAAAAGAAAAAAGTTTCAATCTTTTTAATTTTGTGACATGAAAAAGACCAAAATCTCTTTGTTGGTTATTTCCTTTGCTGAATATGATTAAAGTTTCAATCTTTTTGACTTTGGTTGTGCACATCTTTGGCCCTCTTAGCATATCTCCTTTGATCCATGCCAGTGTTTCCCAGATTTAACAGCAAAACGTGAACTAAGAGCCGAAGAGGCTTCTTTCAGTATTTTATTTGTCTTGGTTTTCAGAAAGTTTGGTACTTTTGAGATTTTAAGCGTGTATTTTAGACATTGGCCGAAGGGTTGTGTATGAGTTCATTTTTTGGCCTCGTTCATATTGAATATCTTGGTCAGTTCCTGTTTTCTTGTTATCGTTTTGGGCTTTCACCCTGTTTTGTAAACGTTTCATATACGAGTCTTCGAGAAATTGCGGCCAAAATACAGCAAAAGTTTCTGTATGGGATAACAAACTTGAATATAATTTTCTGTTGTCAATTTCATGTAGAACTAATGTCTTAAGCAAAATAAAATATTTTAGGTAGTCAAACATAAATGTTGGTATTAATCCTTAGTCTTTCTACTCTTTCAGTTTCTGATAGACTGATACTAATCACATGAAGAATGTGGCTGTTCATCTGAATTCTAAAGTTTAATTTTTCGTACTTCAATTTTTCATGTCATCTTCTTGTGCTGGATATCGACAACCAGTGAAAGTTTTATCCTTTGGCATTTAGGATAACTCATTTTCGTTTTCATGGCATTCATGATGTTTTCAACCTATACATCCACCATTAAGTAGCAGCATTTCTTTTTTTCTCTCAACAACTTTTTCATGTACATTAGATATAGTTTGTCAAGAGGTCTTCCGATGCTTCATAGATATGGTCTAACCAACATTAGTTTAACCTCCATATGCCTGTCCTTACTGAGTTCTGGAGCTCATAGATATAAGACTATCATGAACATACTGTTTCTAATACTGTTGGTGGTTTGGAACTCTAGCTTTTCTAGCGAAAAAGACCCTGCTTTGTAATTAGTTACCTGCTTCCTTGGTTGGCAGTTTACCACCAGTAATTGAGGCATTTTGGATCCCTGCATTTATCTCACTTGAATGCATAATTCTTAATTAGATTCCTATTGTGGATTTGCTGTAGACAGTGAAGGGAAGAGGCAAATTGTTATACTGAATTATAGTAGAAGTTTGAATCAGATGAAGCCGAGAGACCGCAAAACTATAGATGCCTGTTCTGCAATGAAGACTTTTGGCATTAAACCTGCCGAAACAAAGAAAGCACTTAAGGGACTTCTGAAATTGTATGATAACAACTGGGAGCTTATCGAAGATGAGAATTACAAAGTACTCTTTGATGTTTTAATGCCAGAGGAAGAGGTATTCCACTATGCCTTTTCTTTATAGTGTTATTCTATGTGTTGTGTGGTTTATGGAAATGTAAATTTCATCAGGATTGTGTTCAGCTATGTTTATTCTACTATAATCATAGAAGAGAACTATGAGAATGGCATTCTTGTGGTTTTGTACCTGTTTTGCATTTCTTGCTTATTATGTACCCTCATTCCTTGTCCTGTTTGCATGACAAATATGGCTCTTTTCTTTTTATAACAGAGAGTGGAACCCAAGGGGAAAGAAACTTTGATCATTGAACCGAAGGTTATTATCTTTTGCTCTATTTGTTAGATGTTATTCCTAGTATATCTGTTTTCTACTGTTTCAAATTATAGTCATGTGACTCATGTCCTGCACTCATCTACCATGGCACAAGATATTTTTGGAATGATAGTCTGATTTTCAATATAGTTTATGTGATTAAATTAAAATTTTCAATATTACATGATATTTCATACCAGGGAATGACATCACAACAAAAAGTTCCAGCACATGTCAAAGCTGAAGCTTTTGAACTTCCAATCAAGAGATTATTCACAGGACAAGAGGAAAAACATGCATCGTCACTCTCCAAATCTCCCTTGGATTCAAATCCATCAAGAAGAGCACATCAGAATGATGGTGATTCTGGTCCATCTCAGCCATTACTGAGAAGATTCCGCCTAAGATGCCCAGAAAAAGCTTTCATCCGTGAATCAAAGGTGATCATCCTTTACTATACATTTACTTATATTGTTTAATGTGATTGCAAATTATGGTAGTGGTATTCTATGACCTGGTCTTAGGAGTAATGATCTGCAGGACTTGTAATTTGTTGAATTGATGGCTTATAACAAAAGCTTTATTAGTTCATATTTCTCTATAGCAGGAATTGAAATCAAAGAAGAATGATGCTCCACCTGATAACAATACTGAAGTTATCGAACTTTCGACTAAGAGATTATACACAAGACAACAGAAAAAACAGGCATTGTCCCTGTCCAAATCATGCATGAGTGATGATGATCTGTTTTCAGATTCTGAAGAAGCTCAGCCACTACTGAAAAGGAGCCGCCTAAGTGGCCAGGAAGGAGAAGCTATGGTCTGCAGCTCAAAGGTGACGATTATTAGCTGTTATTTTCTATTCCTTGTATTTCTTTTTACAATACAATGGTGTTTCATTGCATGCACTCGTCTTCCAAGTTCCAAGGAGAAAAGATATGTGCGAATCATTACATTTGTTCAATTTCAATTGCATGCTTAGTTTAATGTTTTACTATCACATGTATTTTTGTACCAGGGTGCGATTTATAATAACATCGAAAGTCCATCAATTGGTAAAACTGAAGTTGTTGAACTTCCAACCAATACATACACAAGACAACAAAAAAAGCAGGCCTCTTCTCTCCCCGAATCTTGTGTGGAAACAAGTCTCTTGACAATGGCACATCAGAATGATGGTTTTATGTTTTATGATTCTGAAGAATCTGAAGAAATTCCATTACTATCTAAAAGTAATCAGGGGAGACACCAAAAAAAGGATGTTTTGGTTCCTGGGAATAAATTGGTTTCTGGCATTCCACCACCAACCAAAAGTCCCATTGTGATCTGTCTTGATAGTTCTTCAGATAGTGATGTTTGTACTGTTGACGAAGAAATATTGGAGGCACAAATAGTAGAGGCACTGGATGTGGAACCATTGACTGTGGACAACATAGCTTGTCTTTCAGATATGTCAGAGATGGATGATGATGAAGACAGCTTGGAGGTACTGAAAGCAGAACCATTGATTGTGGACAGCAGAGGTTGTGTTTTTGATTCATCAAGAGTTGATATTGCATCATCTCTTTCAAAGGGGGAAGTAGATAGTTCTCTGACTCGTAACTCTTTTCCACAGTCTGATATTCATTTTCCAATTATGGATGTGGTGGAAGAGAGAGGCAATAAATCATATCGCGATCGGGAATGCCTTTTGGCCATAGGAACTGATTCAATTACTGATGAAAATGCAAGGTTCAGAGAGGTACCACAGCTAGAAAAGTCGAAGTCACAAGATGTTCTTGCCATGAAAGATGATTATCAAGGCAGTAATTGCAGTGCTCCAGGATTTCCTTCTGAAGTATTTGTATTTCAGAATCTTATCAAGATTGTACCGCATATACCTAGACACATAGATCTTTGTAGATTTGGATGTCTTCACAGTTTAATCGGTTTTCCAATTAAGGATATTGAGAAAGTTTTTGGTACAAGTGGAAAAAGATTACAGGTTCTTCCAGGCCTAAAATCCTCCAAGTTATATAAGGTGCAAACTGCTCAGAGTCACCAGAATTCACAAGTTGTAAAGTTCTGTGTTTATGTAGATGACATAGCAAGAGGTGAAGAAAAACTGAAAATTCCCTTGGAGGGCGGAAGAAATGCTGAAGATCTGTCAAAGTTCTTTTACATACCACAGAATGTAGTTTATAAAGATGCCCACGTGAATTTTGCACTTCGTTGTACATCTAACCAGGCTTGCTGTTCACATTGTTTTGGGAATTGTCTAGCATCACCAGAACCATGTGCCTGTGCTATGCAAAGTGGGGGTGGGTTTGCTTATACACCAAACGGAACACTGAAAATTACTTTTCTGGAAGAATGTTTGTCTGTGATCCACGAACGTAAACAACACCACTACTTCTGTTGTAAAATGTGCCCGCTTGCGAATTTTAGGAAGAAGAAGAGTTCTAATGCATGCAAAGGCCATTTATTACAGAAATTTGTTAAGGAATGTTGGTCTAAATGTGGATGCAACAAAGGCTGTGGGAACCGGATTATTCAACAGGGCATTTCTGTCAAGCTGCAGGTTAGTGTTTTCTCCATGTATATCAGTGCTTGAAGTTATGTCATAGGTCCAGTAGGTTCTTCAAGGGCTAAAAACTTCGGTTTATTTATATTTCAGGTGTTTTTGACTCCCGAAGGGAAAGGGTGGGGTCTCCGAACACTGGAGGACTTGCCGAGAGGGGCTTTTGTCTGTGAGTATGTTGGAGAGATAGTAACAAGCACAGAACTGTTTGAGCGAAATATGCAAAGTGCTGGTAGGAAGCATACATACACAGTGCTCCTAGATGCAAACTGGAGTTCAAAGGGTGTCTTGAAGGATGATGATGAGGCACTTTTCTTAGACGCTACAGTTTATGGAAATGTTGCAAGGTTTATCAACCACAGGTGTAAATTCAGAATCTCCCTTCTCCACAACTGGCTCTTGTTTAGCAGTAATGTCCAACTAGTTATTAGCATGATGTTTTCAAGTAGAAGTTAGAAGAGGTTTATTTTTCTGTTCTATAAACTTTGGGGTAATTGTTATGTCCTGATATATTTAGATATGGAAAGGGTTTAGCCTCTTAGGTCCAGCATATGTGATTCTATCATTTTTAGTTTCTGAAGTGAGTCACTGAGGTTTTTTTTTTTTTTGGGGGGGG
>NC_020494.1:759591-772186 GCF_000184155.1 Fragaria vesca subsp. vesca | reverse complement strand
GGGGGGGGCAGGGCAATATGCAGCTCATGAATTCATATGATGCTTGGTCTATCCGATATTGTTCATTTAGGGTCAGTACTATTTCAGTTACGCGACATCTGGAGTAGATATGGAAATTCGATCTTTGGCTAAGAAACAATAATTGCCATAAGTGACATCTGAAAAAGAAATATTATGTCTGTCATAAGAGTTTTTTTCCTGTCCTTTTTGTCTATTTTGTGTTCTTCGGTATTGTGATTGTGATTCATGAGATAGTTTCTTTACTATTTTCTTCTCAAGTATCTTTTTATTTTTTATTTTTTTTTTTGTCTTAAATTTATACTGAATGTCAATTATAATTTTTTGTTTTTTTGCCAAGATGCTCTGATGCTACCTTGGTTTCGATCCCTGTTGAGGTGGAGACTCCTGACCATCACTATTATCATGTATGATTTTCTGAGCCTCCTCTTCTCTAATCCTTTTGGTTTTCTCAGTTTTTGATAGGCCTGTACAAGTATAGACAGTTATCTGTTACTCAGTTCTTCTATGTTTGTTATAACATTTTGCAGGTTGCCCTTTTCACAACAAGGAATGTTGCTGCTATGGAAGAGCTTACTTGGGTAAGAGGGATTTATCAAAACATTTTAATTTTGATACCACTGTTTATTTGGCATCTTTGTGTCCAATTTTCAACGTGTTTGCTGTTGCAGGACTATGGCATTGGTTTTGATGACCTTGATCATCCTGTGAAGCCATTTCATTGTCTTTGTGGAAGCCAATTCTGTTGTGGCAGCAACCGTAAAGTTCAGGCATGATGTTTTCTTAAGAATTTCATCTACTTGATTAGATTTTAAATTAACATTAGTGTTTTCATAGGCCAAAGAGATTATGGTTCTTTAGGCACTTGAGGTGAAACTTTAGTGCCAGTAAGGCACACCAAGTGTTATGAGAGAAGACAGATTTTTGTCCGAAGTAAACTCTAGGAATTTCTTCTGAAAATATTTCTCTTTGGTGGTAACTTCTGGTAAATCGTCTGGCTCTTAACTCAGATTCTACTATCCCTTTTTTGATTTCCAGAAATGCTTGGGGGGTGTCAAAAGTATTTTTCTGTGACACTCTATCCAAAGTTCCAAACTTGTTAGTTTCTCTTGTAGTATTAATGTCCCTTGATTACAATTGTCAATTTTGTCTCATACAACACAAAGGTCTGAAACTGTGAAAGTGTGAATCATAGTTGATTTTTCTTGGCATCCACCAAATTCCAGTTACTGCTGCGATTGCTTAAGGTATTTCATAAAGGTTTTTTCTATTGCTTTAGGACTATCAATCTCATATCCATAGCCAAACCCTTTGATGAGCCCGATTAAAACGTTCAGGAATTCAACATATGAATTGATATGATGTTGCTGTTTAGCTCAATCTTCATATGCTTAGCTTCGTTCTTATGCATCATATAATCGACTGTAGTTTACTACTACTTTCTTTTCCAACAAAATACGATACTCTGATGGATGGCCGGCAGTAGACCTTATTAGTTTCCGAGTTTTGGTGATGGTTCGTACTTCGTAGAATGCATTATTGGTTTAAGGTCGACTGCGATCGGGTGTCTTTTAGATTAGAAAATGGAACGGCCACGTATCAATCATTGCCATCCCCAAGATCACATCCATGTAAAACATATTCCTACATAAATAATCATCATGAACAAGTCCAGGTCTTATGGATAGCCCTAGACTCTGCACTACCATTAACAAAAATCACCATAGTAACCTTATCTGGGACAACACTCGCATTTGTCATCCTGTCAAACACAACCAAAGCTCACTCGCATTCCTGAGCAAATACTCCAATCGTCACTGTCAAATACACCACTCATCACTGTCCATGTAACCATGCTACTAGATCTTTGTTAGGCAAGTTATCAAGTAATTTGCATACATATCTACCAAAGCAGCACATACAATTATCCGAAAGCAACCCATGATTCATAACAATGTCATCAATCAACCTGCTCATTCCGGTTTGTCATAACAATGTCATCAATCAACCTGCTCATTCCGGTTTATCAGTTATCACGCATAATTATCCGGCGAAATCCCACATCGCTCCAAATGTTCTGATACCATTAATAACATCCACCCTTCACAAACCCATCAACCATTAAACGCCAAGAAACTGCACTCGTTTCCCCCATCACACTAAACATACCATAACCATCACCAACCAGTTTATGTTGTACATAGATGTAGAGGAGCATGTTTGCAACACTGAGGTGTTGGAGGATCCCATTGACAAGAATTTCAAAATGGACTTGTCAAATGTAAAAGATCTTTCTAGAACTGAGCATGGAACTGATGAAGAATTGAGGGTTCAATAACGGCTAAACTTGATGTTGTATGTGACACTTTCTGTATATAGGTCTATAGGTCTGGGTATTTATGGTTTCAACTATGCCTGATGCTGAAGAAAATTTTGTGGAATCTAGGCAGAGAAATTCTTAGGTGCGATAGTCGCACCACGTGGCTCCTGCGACGGGCCAACATCGACACATGGCGATCTTTATCCAACTCAATACTCTTGAAATCAGGAAAAAAAAAACCTAAATCAAAGTTACATTCTCCGATCAACCCATACCCTAAACCACATCCTCTCCCTCTACCTCTCTCAGCCTTCCCCAAAGCCGCCACCTCCATCTTCGTCACCTCTGACGACGAAGACGACTGCATCAAAGATGAACCTAGAAGGTAACAATCTCAGTAGAGTATGGAATAGTCAAATACCAACTGCAGCTTCATACTTGCAGAACATTAATTAACAAGGCAATAATCTCAACAGTTCGGAATCTGAATGGTTAAACACCATATTACCAACTACAGTTCGAACTTGTAGAACTTATAAGTCAACAATCTCAGCAACATCCCGGCCAACTCACAGCTTTAGAAACTTCGTACCTCTGTAATGTCAAATACACTTGGTGCATGTTTGTTTCATGGGATTAAATGAGACTGTGCTAAATAAGGAGTCTAGTTTAGTTAGTAATGTGTTTGGAGTTACTTTGTACTAAAATAAATGAGCTTATGTAATACATTGTTTCATTTTGGCATTCTTAGATGGTGTTATTGTGGGTGCTCAAATATGTCATCCTTAGATAGAACCATCGTTCTAAATTATAAACCAAACAAACTACCCTCTAATCTCATGCAACAAACATGAGTTAATACTAGTACAACTTAAGACACCTCACATAAGTATAAGATAGTCTTAAAACATAAGAAGGTCTACTGTAGTTCTAAATACCAAACTTGCACTTATTGTTAAGGGCCAGGGCTACCAGTTGGACACAATCACTTGAGTGATAGCATTCTTATTAATGTGAAACCACAAGGCAACAATCTTTTGATAAGTTTTATGACCATAGAGCAGAAATTGAAAAATTACAGCCCAAACATGTAATAAGCCCAGTCCTTATTCCGTAAATCCAACAAAAACGATCGGACTAAATTGTAATTCTACAATCTCAGACCTCGCTGAAAACCCTATGCCGCCATCTATATATACCTCTCTAAAACCCTAACACCCTCCTCAGTCTCTCGGTTTGAGCCGCAGCACGCCACAATGTCGAAGCGAGGTCAGTCCCCCTCCTCCTCCCTCTTCTTCTGCTCAATCTCGATTCAGCTTTTGCTTTCATCATTTCATCGCAACCCAAATTCTTCGATTGGAAAAATGAAACGATTTGATTTTTTTTTTTTGGTTTTTGCGTAGGACGCGGAGGATCCGCTGGAAACAAGTTCAGGATGTCACTGGGTCTACCGGTGGCAGCCACGGTGAACTGTGCTGACAACACGGGAGCTAAGAACCTTTACATCATCTCCGTCAAGGGAATCAAGGGTCGTCTGAATCGGTTGCCTTCTGCTTGCGTCGGTGACATGGTCATGGCCACTGTCAAGAAGGGTAAGCCTGATCTCAGGAAGAAGGTCCTGCCAGCTGTCATTGTTAGGCAGCGCAAGCCGTGGCGCCGAAAGGATGGTGTCTTCATGTACTTCGAAGGTCAGTGTTTTGCGCTCTCTTACTTTTTTTAGTTGAAATGTCTTGCGTGTTTTGTATTGTTAAATTAGTAGCGTAAATTGTGGAATTTAGCGGCTTAGTTAACCGTGTTCTGCGGCTGGAAACCTTTGTGGAGTGTTGATTTTTGCTGTGTGCAACCTGATAAACCAAATGCTGGTTCAGCAGAGTTGATTGTATACATATCTGCATCGCTGTAGTTATGTATCTGAGGCCAGCTACATTAATATTAATATTAATCGAGTGGGTTCTCTTCTGTATATAATTTTGCTTTTCGCGATTCGATACATTTCCATAACATTGTATTTCCTGTTGGTGTGTGGCAGTTGTTGAGTTAGATTACTAGAGACAAGTCAGGTTTTCGTCCTTATGTTGTTGTTTTTGCACTTATAAGAATACCAGATTAAGTCAAGTATCCTCATTTTCTTGTGGTTGATACGGTTACAAATCTGGGAAATTGATTATAGTGCCCTTCGTTACAGGTGTGTTTGCCTTATGCTCATATCTGCTCCATTTGGGCTTTACATTTCCTTTTAGGTTACAAACTCTTGTGTCTTATTTTGTGGTTGCACTAACTGTGTTAAGTTGAATTCCTGAGAACATATTGTTGTAACCAGACACAAGTCAGGTATCGTCCTTGTCTGGTGGTCGGTGCAGTTACGCGTCTGGAAAATAGATAATGTTCATCGTTGCAGGAGTGCTTCTGCTTTTATGCTCACATCTGCTCCATTTGGAGACGACATAATTTTATATTTTGCCATGTTTGAGACGGCAAAATTAACAATCAAACACTTGTTTTATGTTAGAGGGAGTGTAAAGTACCTATGGGATTAAGTAAGTGTCTTCATTTTAATTTTTGTTGATAGGGTTTAGGATTACCAGATTAAGTCAAGTATCCTCATTTTTTGTGGTTGATACGGTTACAAATCTGGAAAATAGATAGTGCCCATCGTTACAGGTGTAATTTTGCTTTATATGCTCACATCTGTTACATCTGGTCCCAACATGTTCTCTAGGTACTCTAATGAATAGGTGTGGATCTGGCCCAAAACCTTGCACATTCTGTTGAATGATAATGCCAGTTGTCTATTGGATCCAATTATATGCTCACATCTGTTACAGTAAATTGCTTGTTTGTTTTTGGTTTAATCCAATTCTGAGTGAAACATAAAGATACCAGATTAAGTCAAGTATCCTCATTATCTGGTGGTTGATACGGTTACAAATCTGGAAAACTGATAGTGCCCATCGTTACAGGTGTATTTGCTGTACATGCTCTCATCTGTTACATCTGGTCCCAACATATTGTTTACGGATTTGAATAGTGTCTCATATGATTTTTAAAAATCTACCCTTAAATGTATTCGTATTTTGTATAAGTTGGCTTTTCTTGTTTGGTTATGTTCAGTCTGTGCCAGTTGACATGTATGGTTATTGTATTGTATGCATAATCTTTCATTTATACTTGATTGTTCATCTCTTATTTTGTGTTTGTTCTTCATTTACAGATAATGCTGGTGTTATTGTCAATCCGAAGGGAGAAATGAAAGGTACAGCTTGTAATTTGACTTGCAAATCCGATCTTATTTGCTGTGTTTTCTATTTAAAAGTCTGGTTTTTTACTTGACGACATTAGGTGCACTTTCTAATTTGTTGCTGTTTGTTTTTTCAGGGTCTGCAATTACTGGTCCTATTGGTAAGGAGTGTGCTGATCTTTGGCCAAGGATTGCCAGTGCTGCTAATGCCATTGTTTAAGTGATACCATCTTCCATCTCTCCACAAGACAGATCTTGGTGTTGTCCTGCTTTTTTGTTTGATAATAGACATCCCCAAATTTGACAGTTTTGTTTAATGGGTCTTATATTTTGTGTAAACTTGAAAAGATGTTTTGCTCTGGATATCCTCATGGTTAGCTTTTTGAATGGAGTAGACTTGAAATTAAGATTTCTCTTCTCTTGATTTTTGTCATTGTTTGTGCATATCTAGAATCAGAAATTAAATCCTCGGTGTTATTCGATCAAAAAATGCTCAGAACATGACATTAGTCATTCTTAATTATTTGTGCATCACCATGTTGATTGTGTCTGTCTTTCTTAATATTTTGAGTGCATGTTTGTTTAATGGGACTAAATGAGATTGTGCTAAATAAGGAGTACAGTTGAGTTAGTATTTAGAGCATCTCCAGTAGTATTGTTAAATCAATTTTTGTTTTGAAATTTGTCAATTTTTGGAATGAATAGGAGCTTCAATAATTTACCTAAATGGTTGCTAAATTTAAGAATTGTTAAACAAAATTAATAAATTTGTTAATTGAGCCGTGAATTGTTAAAGGAATATTTATATTTTTTCTTTAATTTTTTTTTTCACGTGTCAGTTTATAATTTGTTAAAAATATTATTTAATTTATACTTAGCAATAACTGCTGGAGCTAAATTTTTATAACAATTGTTAAATCTTATAATTATTGTTAAATTTAACTATAATTTTAGTTACATTGTTGCAAATGCTCTTAGTACTGTGTTTGGATACTAAAATAAATGAGCTTACGTAACATTTTGTTTTCATTTTGGTCTCCTGATGTTATTGTGGGTACTTAAATAAGTCATCCTTAGTTTGCATCATCATTCTAAACCATAACTACCTTTTAATTCCATGCAACGTTAAACATGGGTTAATATTAATACAACTTAAGACATCTCACATAAGGACATGACGGTCTTTAAAAATAAGGTCTACCAAACGTGCACTGAGATATTCCTTGTTGTGTGATTCTAAATTTGTAAAAGTAATCCCCAAAATTGTTAATCGTGTTTACACTTCTATTGTTGTTCCTAAAGTTTTAATGGACCTTTTAAACTGATGGATTTGGGCCACAAAGTGGATTTATGGGGTAAAAATATTAAGGAAGACTTATGTAAGAAAAAAATGTTGAGAAAGTGACAAATATTAAATTTTCTATATTTTTTACCGGTCCCGAAATAAGAAATTAGTGCAAAATTGTCCTCGCTAAAATAATATCCTATTTTACAAAATACGGTATCTCGTGTTGATGCATGAAGCTGGGGTACTATGGTTAAATGAGGTAGGTTACATGTTTTCTAGTCTTTAATAAGTTTATTTTAAACATTAGTCTTCTGAGTAGTTTTTTTAGTAGTTTTCTTTAGAATTGCAGACATTAATATGTGCATCGCATTGTAATATGAAGTTTGTTCTCGGACACTCTTCTAAATTGACCTAGTACGGTAGTATGATTTGAAATCAAAAGATCTCGACTTTATTTTCCCTCAAAAAAAAAAAACTAGTATCTCGCGTATTAAAAAAAAAAACATGGAACGATGTCGTTTGGATTCTCAATCATCTCAATTTCACAGACACAACTCACACCACTGCGTCTGTTGTCCGGATCCGAGAGCCCCACTCGGCCAGTCCCCACTCGGCCACTTCCTCAAGTATGGCTCAATCCGTAAAGTTGCTGGAGAGTGGATTGCTTATGTTTTTAAATTTGATTGTGGACAAAGCATGCTTCAATTCAAAACTCAAAAGCCATCATATTCATATGCTTCAATGTAGCTTTGCTTCGTTTATTAACAGCCTTTCAGTTTTAGAGTTTCAGATGAATTAGATTTTGTAAAATAGGATATGTTGGTGCGGGCTCTTTGGGTAGGCAACAGTGAGGTTAGTTTGCCGGTGAAGAATATGACTCAAGAAAACAATGTTGATGATTTTAACTTTAGAACAAGGATTAGGGTGATTGGCATTAAACTATTAGAAGAAAATTGGGCATTGGATTTTGTGGCCTAATTCTAACTTTTGGGTAATTGAGAAAATGAGAAGGTACAAGTCTATATCTCTGTGTGAATCGAGTAAGTGACTATTTGGCTTTTGAATGTCATAGTTTTATTTCATGAATATCGCATTACGATAATGGATGGTTGGTTTGTTTGTCATTCTACTAAAATATGACATTATATCCATGAATTCTTTAGGCTAAATTGATGAGTGTCCAAGTTGTTAGCTTTTGATTATGAATGAGATACTACAGAGTGAATTGATATGTGCCTAAGTGTGGCTTTTGATGTCAAAGTTTTATTTCTTGTATATTGCATTAAGTTAATGGATAGTTGGTTTGTCTGTCATTTTTATTTTGGGTGTGCCACTGCTGAAATAGGGCATTATATATAGATGATATCCATGAGTTCTTTAGGCTAAAATGATGAGTGTCCGAGTGGTTATGAATGAGATACTACAAAGTGAATTTATCTGTGCCTAAGCTGTCAGCTCTTAGTTTTGTATGAGATATTATAGGCCAAATAGCTTATAGATCAATCCGATATGTTTTCACCTTATGCTGTTAAACCTTATCAGAGAAACCACAACCACCTTTCAAGGATTTTTTTCAGCCAATTCTCCTCTCTTGTAGACTCTATTGCACTAGCAAGAGCAGACTCTGTTCTCCAAAACATATATTCACCCTCGTTTTGTTTTCTGCTGTTTTTAACTTTGTATTGAAGTGGTTGGTAAGGCTAATGAGAAAGTGAAAACAGTATCAAAACTACAAAATGAGAGATGTAAAAGGACGAGGGGTCATGTTTTTATTGATTGATTTCTGGTTTACCTTAATTATACAATTTGGTTGGATCTTGACCAACAAGTATGTCCATCCCTTTACTATGTCTTAGATTGGGATTAGAGTTGGACACGATCCTTTATTTTCTTCATTGTTTTCCGTTCCGTTTAAATCCTATATTCTTGGGTAATGAAATTTGATTTGCGAAGAGAAAAAAGATTGTACACTCAACCTATACTCCGTACAAATCAGAAGTCCATCCGCATCCGTAGCATGATAGCTTCAGCAACAAGTTCGACGACATATTCCGATTAGAGGATTAGTTGAATACGTGTATTTTGATGAGAGATGCAAGGAGCGAAATATTTCATGTTCAAAATCAACCAGGCGCGGAGCCAAGTAAGAGCTTGGTGGGGCTCAAGCCCAACCAAGAATGTTTGAATAAAATGGTTAACGGATAGAGAAGAAGCATAGCAAAAGCATTTGCAGACTTGGTTTACCATAATTACAGCAAACCTAGTCACCTAGGTTCGACTCCCAGGCTGAGAAATTTTCTTTTTTTTCTTCCCTTTTTCTTACTTCTTACTCCTATACAATGGGCCTTATAGGCTTCTTTTTCTTGTTTTTTTTTGTTTTTTTTTTTTTTTTTTTTGCTTTTTCTTACTTCTTACTCCTATACAACGGGCCTTATAGACTATGAGTCATAGTCTTGTTTGGTAAGATGTTTGGTATTTTGATATTAGTTTTGATTTCATTATTTCATAACCCCCTTTTATTTTATTTAATATTCATAGTTCTAAAAAAAATTCTTATTAATTGGTCAAGTGGTAGTACATTTTGGCTGGGTTCTTATTTTCTTATTGCATCTCAATAAATCAAGTGTATATATATCTACTATATTTTAGTTAAATATTTTAGACTATCGTTAAATTTTCTTATTGTTTCAATCAACTGGGGAAAAAAAAAAATTCAAGCCCACCTAGTGTTAAATCCTGAATCCGCCATTGTGTTCAACACTTCAACCCTTTAAAATGATTGAAAAAGAAAACGTCTTTTAAATCGATATGTCCCGATAACAGATGTACTCACGGTATGAGTTTGATCATGACAAACACGTTAAGTTTGATCAACAGTAAGATTACTTAAGTGATCGGTGAATAATCATTCGATCAGCCCCGATTTTTTACAGACGAGACTGCAAACGAGCTCGCGTTCGGACACAAGAGCATTCTGTAGACACAAGAGCATTCGTAAGAGACTTAGAGACAGCACCAACAGGAGTACATGATTGTGTTACAACACAGATGGGTCAATTAATCCTGTGCTTGATTTTCTTTCTTTCGGGTACAGACCGTACAGGGGTCCTAATGATGAAGTAAAAGGGGTGTAAGATTTCAAAGCTGATGTGAGGAAACAATTGATGGGAGATGGATACAGAATTTGGGGCATATTGGGAGACCAATATAGCAGCATTGAGGGGCTTCCAAAAGCCAAAAGGACATTCAAACTTCCAAACCCGATGTACTATGTTTCTTGAGGAACCTTCCAGAATTTAGTTATTTCTTCCTCCATTTGTAATGTTCATCCAGATTCAATTTCCTTGAAGTGAAAAAGAAACGAAAAGTTACATTTATCTACTGCCGTTGTTTGAAACTGGAAGCAAGTATATTTATGAAACATGAACTGATGGTCATTAGCATTATGTGCTGAAAGACCTCAATTTATTACAGCTCTAACATCTCCAAAACACAGAATATATACATAAACTCAAGTAGTGCAATATATTCTTTAGGCCATCTTAGCTTCAGCTCTTGCATTCATCTTGGCGATATACTCGAATAAGCTTCCATCGAAGCAGCGTCTCACAGCTTCTTTAGACAGGAAGCCCTCCTCATCCCTTGCAAGAACGTACAGAAGTCCCCATTCCAGCTTACTTGCAAACCTGTCAAATTTAAACTCTCTCATAGTCTCATAGTAACGTGAAGAACCAAAACTTAAAACGCTATGGGGAAATTTAAAATAAAGAATTCAATCTCTAGAACAGGCCTAAAAGAACTACCATCCAAAGAAGTCGAATGAAACTCTGTTTCCCTCGGTCATGTCCCAAATTTCTCCCAGAGTGAACTTGTCAGGTTCTGTACGAGCATACTTGCTAAACATTTGTTCAATATTTGCTGGCGAAAACCTGGAAATTATGATACCATTGTGTCACAACAATAATATCATATTATCATTGCTGTGGACACACAGCGATAGTATGGATTCTTCTATTGTTCCCATTTAAGTTTATGAAGTATTTTTTTTTTGATAAAAATTTAAGTTTATGAAGTAATATGTTCTCCCCAAAAGTAAGGCATGTTAGGGACTGGTGTCAATATACGAACATTAACAATGAAATGGTGCAGAATGAAGGTGCGGCAGCATAGGTGAACCTATATAAATAGATGTGTGGCATACCTTCCCTCTGTGTCATATGTTCCAGTATCACTACCATGCTTAGCCTTGTGAATGTTTAGAAGGTATATGGGCAAGAACGGAGAAGGAAACCACCCCTGAAAACAAATCGTTCTGTATGATGCTTTGGAAACCCAATAAGCATTCAACATTTGGAATTACTTGCAAAGCAGTACCACATGGAACAATTGAAATTACTCTTACGGAGACCAATAAGCTTAGGGTTTCTACTTTCTAAGATGTCTCAAACTCTCAATAGCTAAAGTATATATTAACATCAATGATTACTCACAAAGTGGTATGTAAATTACTTGCTAACTGAGATCAAGCATATTAAGGTTGCAAGATGTCTCAATGGCTATCGGTATTTCTGGCTAGTTGCAATGTGGTATTTGGAATTACTCACAGGAAGAGTAGGATAACTCAGTGCCCCATTGATGACAACAGCCAGGATAAGAGATGCGATTGTGTTGAAGCCAAGAGCTCGACATCCTGGCAATTAATTGAAACTAACAATATAAATTGACTACAGTAATGGTCCTTTTGGTACAAGAGATAAAAACGTGATGCAGATAATTACCAACAAAAGTTTCCCAAGGGTAGACAATCCCATTTTCGTCCTGGTCAAAAAATGCAACATGTTGCTGAAGAACACTCAAGTTGCGGCTGTGATGTCCAGGTGTTCCCATGGGATGGTTTGTGTCTGGAGCAGCCAGGGCTCTCGAAAGATCTGATGTGAGTGTACCAAAGAAGAAAGAAATGAATTAGTATAGTGAATGTGGATGAACAAATTTTCTCATGTCATATGTTCCCCAATAGCATAATTGATGTCAGGAACAATTTTGAGTGATATGAGCCATCTGACACTAGATTTCTTAGTTAAACACAGAAAAAATTCGACAAATTGGAGCAATAATCTAGGCCTTTTTTGTGTGGAAATGGGAGCAATAATCTAGGCTAGCCCCCGCATATATAGATGGTCATATATGAACTTGGTAAAAACTGAGGAGAAACAAAGAACTTGCTTGAATATAAGAGAAGGTAACAAGTTGTATCATGGTATGAGTAACTAGATCTAGGTAACAAGAATGAAATTTGTTTGCTTTAATTTGAGCTATCTGTTCGTAATCCTAAACTACAATACTTGAAATTAAGCCTCTCAGGATTTCTTTTCATACTAGTTAAGCAATGGAAATCAATGCAACTAGCTAGGCTTTAATTTTCCATTAGAGCATGTGGTCTGGAAACAGATAGAACCAGAAGAACAATCAAGCTTATTACAAAGAGAGCAACTGAATTGACTAAAAGACTAACATGGTTTTGGAAGTGTGGTTTCCAAGTCCCCTCTGACCCTCCTCTCATAAGTGACTGGTGCATATTTTGCTGATGTTGCCAAAGCTTCATTCTCCATCAACTGAGTAGCCATAACTATGATGATCGATCTTTTCCTCTACGAGTCTTTCTTCCTCCTCTGTATATTTGCATATAATCGATCTGGTTTGGAGGGTGTTTGGTTTATATAGAACGGTGGGG
>NC_020494.1:746387-759571 GCF_000184155.1 Fragaria vesca subsp. vesca | reverse complement strand
AGCGTGGCGAGCAATGCAAGCACCACATGAATTTGGAGGCCAGTCGTGGCTTCTGCAAGAGTTGCATGCAACTCAGGTCTCGCATCCTTCCTACATTTGGCTATTCCTAGCTAGCTCAGCTCCTCCTTCTGTTTCATTTAATTAATTGCTATGTTGAAACAAAATCCATATATTAACCAACATGAGATTCTCAATAAATGTGTTATCTTCGAAGAGAAGGAAAAAGAAATAGATTAACAACGTACACTCATAATCTCGTGTAAGTTTTGATGTATTTCTTTTCGTACAAGCTACATCTAGGTACATTATTTGATTATTACACACTTTGAAAAACAACAATATTGATCGTGATTTCTCATATTATTAAAACAAATTGCGTCTAAGATTAGATATATAATTGAGAGTTGAGACGTCGGTTATTTCTTATAGGGAAGAGTTTAGATAAACTTCTTTCCAGTTCTTGTGTCAATCGACGTGTAAGTGCTGGTACTTACGAATAGTGGTGTAAGATCAGAGGCATACATGAATCATTCTTAATTGTTTCCATGTTAGATGGTGTATGTAGCTTTATACATGGGTATTGCTAAATGTATCAAGCAAATTGATGAGTAGACCCAACAAAACAATTTTGTTTGGAAAATAATTTTATCCTCAAGTGTAATGACGTTAATAGTTATGATAATTAAAATATAAAAAGAAATACCATAAAATTCAATACCCTTGTACCCAGCAATTTTTAAATGTATCCAACAGTTTAACATGACACGTTGTTCGTTTCGGTAAAATCTATAACCCGGAAGCTGTTCACTTTTTTGTTGTAATACACATGATATTGACAAAATTCTAAGTGCAAATATAGTTTCGGATGCTTCATGCTTCTACTATAGTATTTTCATTTTGTATGTCATTGAAATAACTCAACAGTAGTGTTGTAGTTTAGTGTATTCCCGATCTTCCTTCGCTCGAACTTTGTTCAGACAACAAGCACTAAAACATATTATGTATTCGGTGAGTGGGACTACGATTTCGGCGACAACCACCGAATGGGACTAACTATCATCATGGTTCAATATGACTAATTGCTTCAACTTATGCTAGCGTGATTTCTTCTGGTCTCTCTCTTCTGTCTCTATCTCTCCCAGACTCTCAATCAAACCAAATCAAATGCTTAAGTTTGAGTAGACAGTTTTTCAGTTTTTATGGTACATGGAATTTCTATGTAGAGAACGCGGTCATTGAGTCCACCTTTGTCTATCCTTTGTCTATGGTGATTATTTTGAAACAACATGACAAGAGATCTGTCATAACATTAAGTTTTTTCATTCAAAACATTAAGCACTGGCATGGAGATGAAGAAATGTGGAGTACATACGAGCAAGATTTGATTGGAACGAAAAGATGATTCCAACTTCCAAGCAAATTTTGTTTGTTGTTGTAGAGATAATCATTTTGATGTGATATGCAGAACAGTTATCATTGTTAAACAATGCATTTTATCTCGAGTAAACCAGTAAAAACAAAAAGTGGATTTCGTTGAGTGTGAGAAAGAGAGAGAGAGAGAGTGGGTTTTTGCTTGTTGTGAGTTTTGAGTGGGAGTACGTTTTGTTGAGTTTAATAAAAAAGGGTATTATTAGAAAGTTGTTAGGTGTAGTTAAAAATTTTGTTGTGAGTTTTGAGTGGGAGTACGTTTTGTTGAGTTTAATAAAAAAGGGTATTATTAGAAAGTTGTCAGGTGTAGTTAAAAAATTTATAATATTGTTGGGTTTAAAAAGTTTGATGGGTCTATGTAGCAATTTATTGGATACATTTAACAGCATCCTTATATATTCAGTTAATTAAAAAAGCAATTGGATGATGAATACTGAAGGGAATTACTTACACCAAATTATCATGGATCAATTTGGCTGGTTAACGTGATTTAAAGCAAAAAAATGGCCGTTAATAATGACTAGAGTGTCTCATGCGCATAAAAACCTGATCCATTTATATGGTGAGTTGGTACGTTAATCATAGGGCCGACATCATACATGATTTGAGAAATGCATCTGATTTGAGAAAATGACATACTACTACCTTAAACAGTATCACAGTACGTAAAAGTGTAAAACCTATCCTTTAAAAAATAATCATACATGGCTTCAGTTTGCTATAGAGTCTATAGATCACATGTCTTATGGTAGGTAGAGGGGTACGTAGGTTCCATTGCTGCCACCACCTGATGAGGAGGTCCAGGATAGCTCCCATCAGTCCATCACCATATCATAAGCAGCCTAGGTTCCGCACAGTCCCCTACAGTATTCTTCTTTCAAAGGAATTAAATTAAAACCAAACTGTTTTTATGATTTTGTTATGTTATTTTGTTGTTATCTCTATTGTCTCTGTTAATTAAGCCAATTTGCTTTATGGAACTTCTCTATTAATTAAGTCAATTTACTTTATGGAACTGTCGTTGTTAAATTTATTTTAATCCCTGAAATTGCCCCTCTCTTTATATAAGTTTACTAAGCCATGAAATAATAATTGAAGGGTAAAGCAGTAATCTAATACAATAAGACAGTTTCAGTTTCTGAAGAAATCTGATTTGCAGTTGTTCTCTTCTCCCACGTTAATATATATCAATACGTGGAAGACGCCTTCGTGATGGAAGGGAGAAACGGGAAACCACAGGGGAGCAGAGACGAGGGGATAACTGCCACAATGCCCAACCGTTTCTATCATTTATTATTTTATTTAAGCAAACGGGAAAAAACAGATAACCAATGTGAGAGAGGAAATAAAGGAAGAGAGGAAATCGAAACCTTTTTTCTTTTCTTCTTTCCTGAAGATGTTGCAATTCTGGGTGAGTATATTTCATTCCTTTTGGTTGTACTCTTGGATTGTTTTTTTACTGATGTTGATTTTCTGTAGTATCTTACACAGTTGGACAATTAACGTGAATGAAGTTGAATAAGCGTGTTTCATGTATGGATTAATCTAGCTTATGTAACCAGTTGATATTAATGAATACTTATTTCAAATTATCTTTTGTCCCTGTATAATATTTATCAGATGGGTACGTAGAAGCTGCTTGGGTTCAAACATGTGGAACAATGATTATGGGGAATGTCTTAGTGGCCCTATGTGCTTTTTGGTGAAGCAGCAGGTACAGAGGAATAGGATACGTTGGTTTACCATTCATGATTGTGTTATTAAGATGTAGGGAATTGGTTTGTATTTTTAGTGAGATTATTGTGACTTCAGTATGTCATTAAAAAGTTTTATTTTTATTTTTCCAGGCAATGGAAGAGACGGCTTTTGCAGCATATAATCTTAGCCACAAGAGGTTGGATTTCTAATCCCTAATGTCATATGATCATGGTGATTTCCTATCTAGGGTGTTAAAGAGGTACTAGATGGCCATTATATAACAAGCAACAAAATAGGAGAAAGAGAAATATGGCTGCTGATCAACAAGAAACGCAACTACAGAGAGAGAAATAAGACTTGATCATTTCAGTGGAATATGAGAGGGGTTGATGGACTTAAGATGCATAAGAGTATGACAAATAAAGAAGAGGTGGCGGTTTGGTGGTGGCATCTGGAGTGCCAAATCAGATACCAAAAACTATGCTGAAGAAGAAGCTCATCGAAAATGAAATATTGCTCAGAAATTTCTATTTGTATCTGTGTATTTTCTTTTAGTTGGGTGTCCAAGTACAAACATTCTAAAGGGGATTGCAAATGCAAGGTTTGAAACTATTGGTGTATGAAATTTTGGTCAAACAGCATTTTATAAAGTGATAGTTATGCATACTTCTATAGTTCTATTCACATTGAAGAAGGTTGATTAACAAAGAAGAACATTGTCTTACATTTTTATTAAAAAATTATAATAAAATATACTTTATCGTAAGGAATCAATACTCAAATTATAAAAGTTCCAAGACAATAGCCAAGTCGATATGTCAACTCTACCACAAAATAATGAACAATAAACATAAACGTACGCGTGAGCGCAGCCCGATGCGCGTGCAGAAAGGCTAGTATACATGAAAAGAAAAAATGATCAATATCAAACTAATACTAGTAGGTGTTTAAAACTACTGTACTAATTATAGCAAGCCTTTAACACTCATCTCATCTTGTATAGAGAAAACCTTTACAAGATGAGAATGAGCAAGATGAGAACGAGCGTTCAGAGGTTTTGTGTCGTAAGTTTTGTTCTTATTTTCCGAAAAGACATTTAGGGTCCCTTACCGACCCGACCCGGTCCATCAGATCTAAAACTGCCGACCCGTTTTGATATATATCCCGATTCCAAAACCAAAAGCCTCTCATCGTTTTCACAGTAACAACAACAATGGCGACAGAAGTAGCAGCAGCATCACCGGCGCCGCCGCTATCCGACGTGGAGGACACCAGCGCCGCCGCGGCGGAGACCAAGAGCAGCGGGCCCCAGAAGCTCGAGAGAAAGTGGACCTTCTGGTTCGACAACCAATCTAAGCCAAAGCAGAGCGGCGCTGCTTGGGGCTCCTCTCTCAAAAAAGCTTACACCTTTGAAACTATCCAGGAGTTTTGGTGGTACGCACAGCTTCAATCTCTAATCTTTTTTTTCTTTTTATAATTTTTTTGTGTAATTTTTTCTTGGTTTTAATTAGGGTTGTTTGCCTTGCTAGATTTGTTACTGCTCTTTATTGGTGATGTAATCTTTCTTGTTGTTAATTGGTGATTGGTGATAGGCCCTTAGTTTCTGTTTGGTTTTGCTGAAATAGTTTTTGTGCAAAAGTTTTGATTTTTATTCTTTTCTTGTTTTCAAATTGTTCAAGTTATGCTTTAATTTCCAGTGTTGCTATAGTCTTGTAAATTCTTTTTCGATTTTCAGCATGTGTTTGGTTTCTTGGTTTCATAGCATTTTCTTGGTTTGCTTCCTTTACTGGTTATAGTTTCGTTAATATACCCAAGTGTTAGTTAACAAAAAGAGAAGGAGGGAAGATAAAGAGAGTGGTTCGAGAGAAAGAAGAGCTCTAGAAGCTACAAGAAGAGATGCTTTTGATTTTTCTTAGAATTTGTAGCTTGAAACTAAGTTTCTGATGCTGGGCATACGAGTAGGTGTTGTGTATGCAAATGCATTTGATGTAAGGGCTGAACTTTAATCTGATTGCGTTTCTTTGATTTGCAGTCTGTATGATCAGATATTCAAGCCGAGCAAGTTTCCAGCAAATGCTGAGTTCCACTTGTTCAGGGCTGGGATTGAACCTAAGTGGGAGGATCCTGAATGTGCTAATGGAGGGAAGTGGACTGTAACCATCAACCGGAAGGCCAACCTTGATACCATGTGGCTAGAAACTGTGAGATCTCACTTTCTTCCTCATTTTTCTTACCATCAATCTTTATATGTACGCATGTATGTATGTTTTGTATCAAGCAGTGGCATGCTCTGTTGCCAGACTGAATCAACACCGTACATTCATCAGAGTTGTTTTGCCTAGCAATAAAACATGCCAAACTGTTTGGCAAGAGAAAATTGCTTTGTATATATGGTCAATTGTGAGAACTGTTTCACAAGTTACATGCTCACTGTATGTGTGTTGGAATAAGCACTAGGTATTCTTGTTTCTTCTCAGAATTTTGTATAGTAATGATAATGTATTGTTATTATTTGGTAGTTGATGGCACTGATTGGAGAGCAATTTGATGAGGGTGATGAGATTTGTGGAGTGGTAGCAAGTGTGCGCCAGAGGCACGACAAACTTTCATTGTGGACTAGGAATGCTGCAAATGAGGCTGCGCAGGTGACACAATTACACTTCAATTTGGATGCTTTAGTGGGTTTGGTTAATCTATAATACTTATGTGATCGATTTTTTCATCTATTGTGTTGTAAAATGATGATACTGTTACACCTTGGCATATTGAATGTGGTCGTCAACCTTTTCAATTTGGTGTTAGACTTGCCTCTGGGTGCTCATGGTTGTTGTTTGAATATTTGAATCAAGGAACAGAAATGATTGATCAGAGTTGAGAAATTCACCTGCTAGTATTGTCTAGATTTCTGAATAACGAAACGTACAGATTTCCCATGCAAAATAGATTTCTTATCCGTATGCCAATAAGTGCTAATAAATAGGTTGAAAAGTTGATTACTGAGGATTCAGATCCTTCCCCAATTTCTGTGCTTAGTATTTGGTTCCCACATCTATTCAACTGTTTCCCCCTTATGACAGATTAGTTCTTGGGTATGGTGGTTAATAGGAACTCTGGGAAAAAGGAGGTCAATATTTTGGTTGTAGTCTTTTGCTTGGAGGAGTTATCTCAGTGTTTCTTGAACTGGTTTCTATAATTTGTATTTTGTTAAATGCTTAATGGATTAGATGGTTGTCGTTTGCTTGACTTCTGCATTCCCTAGTTGCATATTTCCTCAATGGTTTTGTGTTTGGCATGAACGGCTGGCCCCTTGCTTGTGTGCCACTTCCTGTTAGTCTTGCAGGCTAGTAGGCTCAGAATCTGGTTTTGTCTTTTAGGTTACAGTGTGATCAAATATTTTGCATGTTTTGTTGGAAATCTGAAATGCAGGTTGGAAATAGACTAGTAGGTCTTGGAAGCTGGTTTTTGCCTTTAGGTTACTGTGTGACGGTTACAGTTTGCATGTTTTGTTTTTGCAAATTTGAAATGCTGGCAAGTGACCTTGTCTTTTTACCTTATCTTGTAGATGAGCATTGGGAGGAAGTGGAAGGAGATGATCGATGTTACTGATAAGATCAGTTACTCCGTCCATGTAAGTCTTAGTTGGTGTTTCCGAGTGTCAATTTGATGTGGAGTACTCTTAATTTTATTTCTCACACTCTTATTGCAGGAAGATAGCAAAAAGGACAGATCAGCGAAGCCTCGATACAGTGTGTGATCATTTTCTCAACCATTACCAAGCAACACCATCACAATTTTTCTGCAGTTCGCTCATTTACTGAGAAACACTAGAGGATACATCTCACAACTTCTCTTTTTGATCTTATAATGTAATATCATTTTGTTCTCTGTGCTACACTGTTTTGACGTTTGTTTGTAATGCATTCATGATTTATGTGGATCGACAATCAGATTATTTGAATGTTCATGTTGCTATTTCAAGATACTATAGATGCATGAATATTTTCATATTGTGTAGACGATGAGCCGTACAATATTTGCATTCCTTGATGTCTCTCTTACTAGCGAGTTAACTTGTAATTGTCTTGCGCTTCTAAATTCTCACTATGGAGAATGAAATTGGTTGCTGATTCTTTTCAGTATTGCTAGTGGAACTGAATGAAAAGAATAATTATACATACTAGTAACACAACTACTAGTTTCATACAAACTTGTTCTTCTACATGTCGTGGTACCAGTCGAGTGTTACTTCCAGAAGTAACCTCTTGCTGAACCCATTTGATGATTTGATGAAAGAATGTTGCAACTAAAACTGAAGAATTATGATGACAAGTGCATATATGGAGTAGCTATCATCAAAGTTTACATTCAGTCCGAGCAGGACGAGTATATGAATCTGGAAGTCCTCAAACTATTAACAACAAATTTCTAATGTTGACAATACAAAATGTAGGCTTTGCATCTAACGTATCATGCAAGGAATCCTAGCTTTTCTCCATTCTTCTTTGCCAGCCGAATCAGCCCTTGCCTTTGCTTTGCATCAGCTCCTATGGATTTGCAGAACTCGGTGATTACCTGCAGAGAAATAGCTGCCTCAATAGCTAAATTAAGAACTACCAACACCTAAACTTCATTTTGGTTCAAAAGGAGGACCATAGTTTGATGACTTGATCCATATCCTTTTGTCTATGATGGTCACATTTCATATAACCGTGTATTACAAATCTAAAGGTGTGTGAGCAAAAGAGTGACAGAATCATAACGCTCAAGTAAATCTAGTAAAGCATTAAGATTGAAAGAAGCAAAAATAAGCACAACAGAGAAGCAATGTTTAACCTTCAAGAGGTTGAAGGTGTTACTTGCTTAGTATCTTCATAGTGACATGTTAGCTTTAACAACCATGATATAGTTAAGCTAGTTTACAGTAATCTATGGCTCTCTTAGACAAGGGAAAAGAGTATATTACCTGAGAGTGCAAAGCAATTGCCTTCCCCCTAAGTTGATTGAACCGCTTCTTCCCAATAACGTCTCTTGCAACAACTACAATTGGTGCAAAGAGTCCCTTTCCTTCATTGATGTTCTTCATCATGGGTTGTGCTCTGCTTGGCTTTGCAACTCTCACTTGGGTTTTTACTGACTTGGCTAGCATGCTATAATCTTCACCTGCAATTGAACTTCCCCAACTTCCATGGAAGGAGGAGCTCAAGTTTCCTTGGAACCCAGTTGCAGAAATTGAAGTTGCCATTGAACAAACCAGAGAAGCTTCACTGAGACAAAAACTCTAGGCTCTCCTCTTTAGGCTTTGTAGAGGATGGGATTATTTGGTTGTAACATTGAGAGCCTTTGGTTTTTAAATGGCTAACAGTGTGGGAGAAGGTTCAAGGTTCATTAGGAGCCACACAGACTGGTGGCTTTGGATTTTAGTTTTGGTTTTCAACAAAAGCGTATATAATTTGAACAGTCATATTACTACCGGACGGCCCCAAATTGTTTGGAGCATCTGAATATCAATTTCTAGTGGCTGTGTTCTTGGATTTGGTCCACTTGTCACCTTTCCTGGTAGCTACTAGAATGATCTTGGCCGTTCATTGTAGAAACCTTTTCTTGAATTTTTCATTTGGAGAAACTATAGAGTTAGAGACCAACCTTTCAATCTAATTGAATGGTGCATATTGAGAAACGACTTCAATGGTTCTTAAGTTCCAACCAACCCTTCATGTGAACTATCGAGCTTGTCGACCTTGAATGTTTGAAGTCATTGGAAGATTCCTAGAACGGCTTCAAATTTGCTTCTTCAGGACGGTGTTTGATGAACATCGCAAGTGCCTCTCCAGGAGATGTGTCGAAACCAAACACGATTAAAATCAAAGACCGCAAGTGTCATTGTAGGAGATGTGTCGAAAACAAAACACGATTAAAGTGCTCGCGAGTATCTGCTATCAAACTGTCAAACAAAGTTTTCCAAGTTTGCCAGCTCAAGACCACAATAAATCGTATCAACCTTGTTTGCCTAATGGAAGGTAGTTCATGACATTGACTTGGCAAGCAATTTTGCCTATTCTTCCATCTATGCTAAGAACAGTTAGGGTTATCTAACCATTTCAAAGCATCAAATACAGCTTCTGCTTGGAGCTCTAATGATTGCGAGCAACCAGGAAGGCAGATGATTGGTGTGAATTCTGGTGAAGTGATAATGTATAGCAATTCGGAGGTTGAGAATACTAGTATCTAGTAAATCTAGCAAATATGAGGCATCAACCATTAAATCAATATCATAAGGCCTCCAAATTACATTTCAAATACAGAAGTCTTTGCTTGCATTTTAGGCTGCAAGAAAGTGAAGAAACCATGGAGGGGAAGGTCTTTGGTATGCAAAACTCTTCCACCAACTCTTCTTTCAAATTGAGTATCAACTTCTCTAATTCTTTGTAAGCAAACCTTCTTCTCACAGTATAGCATTGTATAGAAAACTAATCAACAATTTATATCACAACAGTCAAAGGTACATCAGATCATTCAGATGACATATAAAGAGGAATCAAACCTAGGCTGCCAATTGTACAAAACCAATGTACTAAGAGTCTAAGACATGAATTGAATAAGCGATCTTCAAGCTAACATTCATATGTAGAGCAAAAACGTTTCTCCCCCTAAAGTCATTGCTCGTAGGATTTGATTCAATCAAGTCTATATGAAGTATTGGTGAGATAGACTTAAAAAGACCAAGAGAAAAGTGTCTACCAGGTTCAGTCAGAGTTAAAGGCAACAAGGATGTGCAACTATGTCCACGGAAAATAAATTCAGAGACTTTCCCAAGCCATTAAACAAAGCCGACAAATATATGCTCCAGAATCATTTTGCTTACCTCTGTTTCTGAACCAGTTGAAGCATATTTTTTTGGCACCAAATCATCAGCTTTGCCAGAAACTACACCCATGCTGCTATGCAGAAGAGGCTTCAACATTTTATTATTTTGTCAGCCGGAACGGATCTGTAACAAGTCCTGCACAAAATGTCATCAAAACTATCGGCAGCTACCCGAAACTCTTTCAGTCATTGTAACCAAGTTTTCAGCTGCACACCCTCATAATAGTTATGCATCAGCCCCGGAATCCATATCCTTCAGCACTTGATGCGCTATTCAGATAGTATTCCTTAGCTTTACTTTGCTTTTTGAAACAAAAATGCTGGTGAAATGGACTACATTCCAGATAGAGTATAAGCATCTAAAGACATTGCAATTACCCTTCATCAAATTCATTACTCACCAGTTTTGTCCCCAACTCCACCCTTGGCCTAGTTGGAAGCCCCTTTGCTATCATCTCTTCATCGTACTTCCTAGCCATGTCTAACATACCCTTTTCCACCAGAGCATCTATTAAAGCATTGTAAGCAGACTCATTAGGACTACACCCAAGTTTTTCCATCTTCTGCCACACAATAAACATTGGTCTAAGGAAGCCCCATCTCCCAAACTTCCTCATAATCATCACATAAGTGTCCATTCTCGGCTGAACCCCACTTTCAATCATCCTATCAAACAGCCTAAGAATCTCATTTGGCTTCTCCAGATACTTAAAAATGATTTGGTAAGTAATAACATCCGGGCCACAACTGTTCTTAGACATTACTCGAAGCATCGAGAATGCCTCCCTGACTCTCATATTCTCACACAAAAGCTTTATAATCGTATTATATGTCACAATATTGGGGTCACATCCCAATTCCTTCATCTCCCTTAAGATCCGAATTGCAAAATCAACCCCCTCAGAAGCACCAACAGCTCCAATAACTGTATTATACGCCACCACATCCAGCTTAATCCGTTTCCTCTTCACCTCCTTATACAACTTCACCGCCTTCCACGCCTTCCCACTCTTACACATTATATCCATATATATCGAATACGAATGCAAATCCTTACAAACACCTCTTCTATCCATCTCTTCCCAAAAATCCCTACACTTCCCCCACCACCCCATTTTCGACCACCCGCGAAGAATTATATTATGTAATTTAGTACTCCTATCAAAACCCAATTCCTTGTTCTTCCAAGAACACAACTCTTGGGCCTCAATCACATGCTTATGCTCACAAAGAGCATCAACGAGATTGCAATAAGAAGTCTCATCCTTCAAACCAAACTCATCCAACTTATTATAAGTATCTATAGCTTCTTTTACAAGATGTGCAGAAACATATCTCTTAAACATTATACGAAATGTGGTGTGGTCAGGAACACAAAGTGGGTTCTGTTTCATTTTGTGAACTAAGTCCCAACAAAGCTCAAACTCGAAGTACTTACCGAGAATGTCGAGAAGTCGGTTGTAGGTTTCGGTGGTGTGTTGGAAGTGGGGCTGGGACTCGACCCAGATGAAAAAGTCGAGGGCTTTCTTCCAGTCATTGCAGTAAGAAGAGAGGGTTTCACGAACAGTGGTGTGGTCGTAAATTGGTGAAGATGGTTGTGGGTATGGGTCTGTTGGATTGGGAATTGAGATGGGTTTGGTGGGGAGTGAGGAGAATACGAGGGTTTGAGTGTGGGGAAGAAGAAAGGGTCTGAGGCGTTGAGCGGTTCGGGAAGAGAGCATTGTATAGAAGTGAAAAACAAAACAAACATGGGATGATCCTTCTCCTCCCATCGCACTCGCACTTGTAATAATTCTTCCTTTTTTTTTTTTAAGAGGATGTGAAACTTTATTCATATGACGATTACATCACGTAATAAGGATGACAAGGTCTTGACCACAAAAATAAATTATAGCAAATCACATGTAAATTCTTTAAAATGATTTGAAACATAAATAAATTTAGGATATATAACACTAAACTACCATTTGAATGTACAAATGATAAAATAGTCTTCAAATGTTCCACTTTATAAAATGGTCACCATTAAAACATGTACATGATAAAATGGTCACCTTATAACATCTTAAATGATAAAGAAGTCTATTTTCACACTTTATACATGACCATTATACCCTTCTCTCTAATATCACATGTTTTTTTATCATTCTCTCTCTCCTACATCTAGACCAGACGTGAGGATGTGAGGACCATAGTCTTCATCCTACGTGAGGTTGAGGATAGATCCGGTGAAGGCACACTCTAGTCTTGAATCCACAAGGAGTTTAAGAACATGGACGACTCGGAGATCCGAAGAAGGTACTCACACACCATTTTCCTCTGGATTTTATTTTCCCCTAAATTTTTTTTGTATTCCTTAGAATCCCCAAACTTTCCGAAGAGTAAACAACGGAGCGTGCAGATCGACGTGGGTCGCCGCCGTCTTCTTCTCCGAGCTTCAGAGAGGTCTGCGTCTCCGAGACGGTTTCGGCCGATGTGAAGCGCTTCGAATCGGTATGTGACTGTGTTGCTTTAGCTTGAAATTTTGAGTTTTGTGTTGAGAATTAGTGGATTTGCTTATTTCTGTTATTTGGGTTTTGTGGGATTTAGTCTTTGATTTTGGTTTTGCTTGGATGTTTGTGCTTAGGGTCCGGCTTGGTTTTGTGAAATTGAGTGATGAAAATTCAAACTTGGTTTGTGAATCTGATGGGGTTGGATTAAGAGTCAACTGAATTGCTTCTAGTATATATTGGGATTTTTTTTAGTACCCTGTTTGTTTTGGATTTCATGGTTGTTCTTCCTGGTGATTTCGAAGTGTAAAGTTTTAATCTAGTCTTTAAGCTCTTGAGTTTTGAGGGAGCTTTGATGATAAATGGGCTGATTGAATCTCTAGTTCGTCAACTTGAATTGAGAGAGAGTTGTAAGCTGAAAACTTCTGCTGGAAATCATTCCCATCAGTCAACTTCAACAGCTCAAAAGTTCCACTTCTATGATTTATTCCAGAACAGCTTCTTCATAAAAGTTGTTCAAAATCATGTCTTCTATTTTGTGATCGAAAATCGTAGCGATCCAACGGTTGTATTGTTCTCAATCAAGGTAAATCTGCATACTGCTCAGGAACACAATTTTGTTTCGATAGTCTGTAAGACCACCTACATTGCCTAGACCACCTACCCTAGATTTTATGATACCCAGAAAGACCTAACAAGTTCTGA
>NC_020494.1:739235-742193 GCF_000184155.1 Fragaria vesca subsp. vesca | reverse complement strand
CAACTCGATCAATCAAAGCTTTCGACTTAGAAAAAAAACAACTCAATCAATAAAAAGCCATGACGTAAAAGATTTGTTGAAGGATGAAAGAAAAATCAAAGAGGATGAAATCGTCGACAACGACGGCGGAGAGCTCCGTCGTGTGTTTCTAGATATGTTCTCTCTGAGCTTGCTTTGGTAACGACAAGACTACGAAATCGGATCTCATGGAGGACGTACAACGGGTTCGCTGGAGAGAGACTGATTCGCCGGAGAGAGAGAAAGAGAAAAGAGAGAGTGAGGGAGATGGATTCGAGTTGAGAGAGTGAGAGAGATGGATCGTGGTTAAAGTGTTGTGATTTTTGTCAGTGGCATGGTATGTAATTGTTTAAAAATTTATGGGCAACGGTTTAAATAATTTAAATGGATGTATTGTTTTATCATCAATGAACATTTGTTAACAATTTTATCATTTCTTACTTCTAAAAGTACTATTTTATCATTGGCCCATAAATTTATTTATGTTGTTGTTAAACAAATAAGGACAATTTTTAACAATTAAGGACAATCTTTTCTCTGCATGTCATGTGTCATGATTTAAATATGTTTTTAGCCATTTTGAGATTTTTCAGTAAATGAAATACAATAACAGATTTTTAATAACTTAGTGTAGTAGCAGTTAATTTCAGTAGAAATAGTAGCAGGGGTTAACATCTCAGTAGTAGTAACAGTTAATTCCAGTAGAAGTAGTAGCATGGGTTAACATTCCAGTAGAAAGTAGTAGCAAAGGTTAACATCCTAGTAGAAGTAGTAGTAAGTTTTCAGTGACTCAACTAATGTAATAGCATGTTTTGCTGGAAAGCTACACTTCCAATAGATGTAGTAGCAAGGTTTTAGGTTTTCAGCTAGTGTAGTAGCAGCTTCAGTAAGTGCAATTGCAGGTTTTCAGTGGCTTGGCTAATGTAGTAGCATGTTTTGCTGGAAAGCTACACTTCCAACAGATGTAGTAGCATGGCTTTAGTGGTTCAACTAGTGTAGTAGCAACTTCAGTTAGTGTAATATCAGGTTTTCAGTGGCTCAGTTAATGTAGTAGCATGTTTTGTTGGAAAGCTACACTTTCAACAGATGTAGTAGCAGAGTTTTTGTGGTTCAGCTAGTGTAGTAGCAGCTTCAGTAAGTGTAGTAGCAGGTTTTCAATGGCTCAACTAATGTAGTAGCAGGGTTTTAGTGGTTGTAGTAGCTGCTTTAGTAAGTGTAGTAGCAGACTTTTAGTGGCTCAAAAAATCTAATAGCAAATCCTTCCAGTTAACGTAGTAGCAAACTATTTCCAGTAAACATAGTAGCAAACTTTTAGTAACTCAGATAATGTAGTAGCAGCTATTTTCAAAAAATGCAGCAGCAGGTTTTTCGTGGCTCAACTAATGCAGTAGCAACTATTTCCATAAATGCAATAAAAAAGTATTTCCCGTAGGGTAGTAGCAGGCTTTTAATGACACAGCTAGTGTAGTAGCAGCAATTTTAAAAAAAAATACAGGTTTTTAGGTGTTGTTGATATCACTGCTACTGTTACGGCTAGAATTCCATCAACTACTGCTACTCCTCTTTACTTTCCATTCTCATTAAATGTTCATCCCCCAAAGCACAACACCACCAAACTGCGGCCACCAGTAGCACCATAAAGCTAAATCTAAATCCTCGTTATCCATAACAAACTAATTTCTAACTGACCAACAATGCCCAGCACTACCAACTAGGCTGGAATTAAATTTGTGAGATTGAATTACAGTAGTAAACAAAAAAAGAAAGACATCCTCATCTTCCTCTTTCAGATCTTCTTCCTCTCTTTGTTTCAAATCCTCTAGCACCGAATCGGGCCGATTTATGCATAATGGGACATATTATGCATATATGTACACTACATACCACAGCGAAAAGAATAATTTACATTTGTACAATTGAAGAAAATAAAGATCTGTGAACTCCTTGAAAGTAAGTTCAGATAGCTCCTTGCTAATTTGATAATACTAGAGTACAAATGATCTGCAATCAACAAAAATTCATTCAATATCAACTCAAAGCACTTGTATCCTTGTGCCCAGTAACTTTCGTTTCTATTCAACTTCTCAATGAATATGATAATTAGACAGATAAAATGAAAGAGCACTGATCAACTAATCGAAATGGTTGAAGTAATCAATAAGCACGCAACACATGAGCAATACAACCATGATACCTTGAAACATCACTTGTAGAGATATATAGAACGTATTGATGCAAAACATCAAGTCGAACTTATACATATAAATGATTCGTCTCTGCATAACAATTCTAAATGTCTACATATCATTAAATGCAATTGCAAAAGTTCAACTGGAACTAAATAAGCAAGTAATGAGACTAAATAAACTCACACTTCAATTTATACATGGGTCACAAGGTTTGAAGCACATTTGATAAAACTTACCAGTAGAATAAAAATACATCTTTGTTTATACTGTTGGGGAACAATCATATATTTGATTATAAATATGATAGAAATTTCAATAAAGAATATAAGAAACATAACAATATTCGTTTAGGATTGAAAGTAGTGAATCAATCCTAATATAGGAGTAAAATAGTGTAAGAATCCTATAAAAGTAGTACAAGGAAAGAAAGAACTGACTTGATATTCTGATTGAGGCATGCATAAATGCACTTGACTAAAGACAGATTTCGCCCCTACCCTTGTGCTTGTAGTTCGATAGGCGTCCGCCTTGTAGAATACAACAATCGATGATCCAAAATAGAAGCACCGCAATTTTGGAATCTAGCGAACCATAAATTGTATCTTATACTCTCTTGACACGAACAAGACATATAGAAGAATTGAGGATTCTCAATCTAATCTTTAAGGAGAAATGAGTATGGGTTTATATAGAACCCCAAGTGAACCAACATGTCCGTTCACTTATCTCCTTGAAGAGACACACTTATTCC
>NC_020494.1:737191-738265 GCF_000184155.1 Fragaria vesca subsp. vesca | reverse complement strand
GCCTGTTCGCATACTGTACTGTAAGGTCTCGTACTGTAAAACTTACAAACGTTTGCAAGCAATTATAGCCACTAAATGCAGTAGCACTTATCTTTGAATCTTATGCCCAGAAATAAATACTATCGAAATCTAGACAAAGCCATTCAAAACAAACGAGTACTGGTACTTCAAGTATTTTCATGCAGATTATATATGCATATCAACACAATAGCACATGCTTATACAATTATCCAAATAGATTAAATCTTTTGCTTTGCATTTTCCATATCAACTTCTATAATTGTAGATATCATGCATACGTACACATAGCATTAAACCAAATTTTCTGTTGCATAACATATAAACAAAATCTTCTATTATGATTGCACTTTGGTAGCAGTCCTAAACAGATCTTTCATCATCGATTTTTAACTTTCATCTTGTATATATACTTTATATACATCACAGACTACTCATTATCTTCCATCTAACCAATGCCACACTACTCCTTGTATTAAGATAAGGAATCAATCGCAGTAAGAGACCATAGCAATTTTTCTCTTTTGAATGCTTCTTGGTTTGGTTAGGACTCATCGTCAAACATGATTGTTCCATTATAAAATCTGTCTTTAGATTGTTGGGGAACAATCATATATTTGATTATAAATATGATAGAAATTTCAATAAAGAATATAAGAAACATAACAATATTCGTTTAGGATTGAAAGTAGTGAATCAATCCTAATATAGGAGTAAAATAGTGTAAGAATCCTATAAAAGTAGTACAAGGAAAGAAAGAACTGACTTGATATTCCGATTGAGGCATGCATAAATGCACTTGACTAAAGACAGATTTCGCCCCTACCCTTGTGCTTGTAGTTCGATGGGCGTCCGCCTTGTAGAATACAACAATCGATGATCCAAAATAGAAGCACCGCAATTTTGGAATCTAGCGAACCATAAATTGTATCTTATACTCTCTTGACACGAACAAGACATATAGAAGAATTGAGGATTCTCAATCTAATCTTTAAGGAGAAATGAGTATGGGTTTATATAGAACCCCAAGTGACCAACATGTCCGTTCACTTATCT
>NC_020494.1:730599-737171 GCF_000184155.1 Fragaria vesca subsp. vesca | reverse complement strand
GAGAGAGAGAGAGAGTCGGTGTTTCTCAAATCTGAAAATGGTGGAGAAGTGGTATTTTGAGGCAGTGGTAGTTTTGTAGATATTTCAGAAAATAATGATTTTTTGGGTATTTTATATAAAAAATTGCTGATAGGGCGTGGTACTATGCACCGTAGGCTTGGGCTTATGTCCTCATTTGTTTAAATATGTTGAAATGTGGTTTTTCTGTGTTTTGCAACTGTCTATGGTAGTACGATATCATTTTCTAAATAAATTACAAGTAGTAAGACATTAGTACCGAAAAGATAAACGACAATCCAAAATTGAAATTAAAGAGCAAAAAACAAAAGCGCATTTGCATTGCCTGTAACTGTCATTAGAGTACTATAACTAAAACAGAAGAAATGGAAAATGTCCTCATTTCTTCTCAAAATGGCCTCACTAAAACCTTGTTGGACAAAATCACAAAACCCAATAAAAGAAACACTACCACAGTTGAGGAAAAACATTATTGTAAAATTCAAACAAAACACTTAAAAGGGTATAATCATAAATTTAGTACACCAACTTTAAAATGATAGAATATAAATACGACCGCATAGCACTGTTATCTTCTTCACTCACCTCTGGGAAGAAGATTAAACTAAGATGCCCATCCTCCTTAGACGAGTGACAAATCTCAAAACCTTGTAGTCATATTGTTCAGGTAGACAACCAAAACCCCGTCACTAGATTTCGCTGGAGCTTCATCAACCTAGTTAAAGTCTATTGATTGGGTTTGGTTGATTTCCTGAACATTGGCTACAAAGGTTGTAAATCTTGTCACTCATCTGAAAACAAAGATTTGAATTTTGAGTATGTAGTATCATTGTCATGCTGGGTTTTGATTTGCCTTTTGTTTTCTATTTCAACTCTTGTGTGTTGTTCTGCAATTCAAAGCTCGAGAAGTTTATTTGTATCTGCAACAACTCGTAGTTAATTGTTTTTAATTTGATTGGCGACTTTCTTTTATGTGATTTTCGACTTGATCGTGTTCTATTCCCCTTGTTTGCCACTTTGCTTTGCTTTGTTCTTGTAAGCTTCTCTTAGACATGGTTTGAAGCTGAGATTACATATCTTGGCGGTTAATACTTAATAGACATGGTGTGATGTTAGTGTAGCGTGGCAGTTAATCATGCTGAAATGCTTGCATGTTTTTTTTTTTTTGGGTGGAAATAATGCAAGATTGTCATTGTCCTTCCGTGACATTTTAGAATGCCAAGAAAACTCAAATTATTTCACAGATGATAAATGTTGTTCAGAGATTGAATATGAGATATTTCGTTTGGTACTGGCTAGCGGTGAACTTTGTTACGATGGACATGAAATCAAGCCAAGTCTTGACCCTCAATTTTCCCAGCTTTTGTTCTAAACATGTTTTCATTTTTCAATTATCATTAAATTAGTGTCACTCCATCATCAAGATGGCCCTTAGTTCTTTTTGGCCTAATGATGTCGAAAACTCTAAGTTGGTTCAATTTGTACTCGATTTGAGTAGGGGATCGTTTGAATTGGATGCTTCTTCTCCTTATAGTTGAAACTTTTAACTCAGTCTCAGTTCGATTATAACTCTTGAATCTAACAATCGTACAATATCTAGGTCAAAACTGCATTCTAGTGTAACAAAACGTTGGGAAACAAATTTTCATGGAGCTAATTTCTTGGCGATTGCTCATCTTGGATTAATAGGTCAAATAAATTTCTTTAAATTTTAAATATCATAAGCCTATAACTAGGTCAAAGGGGATTACCGGAGGTTACAAACAAACTCTCAAAAAGGCATTATTGTAAATTTAATACACGAACCCTCGTTTTAAATAAATGAAGGATTATATATTTTAACCTCATCCTTTCACTCTTATCTTTTACACTCGCCACTCACGTACAGTCTCTTTGTTGCAAGCTCATCGTAAAAAATGGGAAAGCTCTCCAAAGCCGAGAAGAAGATCAACTACGATGCCAAGCTCTGCAAGCACCTCGACGAGTACGGCCAGATTCTCATCGTCGCCGCCGATAACGTCGGCTCGAATCAGCTCCAGAACATCCGTCAGGGTTTACGTGGCCACTCGGTCGTTCTTATGGGGAAGAACACCATGATGAAGAGGTCCATCAAGATCCATGCAGAGAAGACCCGTAACGATGCTATTCTCAACCTCGTCCCCCTCCTCGTGGTAACTTAAATTCTCGCCCTCTCTTTCACTTTCACTGGACTCGATTTAACTCTTTGCTGCTCTGAGGGGGTTAGCTAGCTAGGGTTGATTCATTTGCGAACGTAATTGTTATTGTTTAGGGAAATGTGGGTCTGATCTTCACCAAGGGTGATTTGAAAGAAGTGAAAGAAGAGGTTGCTAAGTACAAGGTGAGGTTACTCGATCCATCAATCGTCTTTTATTTTTTATATCTTTTGTTTATATAATTTGTTGATATGTTGAGTGTGTATTGATCTTGAATTGCAAACCCTAGATTACATTTTTTCGATACAAACCCTAGATATACGTTGTTTATTTATGATTTGCGTCTAGCTGCTAAAATTGATTGAGGTGATATTTTTATTTAATGCTTCTTTGTTTGTTTGATTGATTGATATACTTTGAGACTATCCGAGGCTATATCACATTACCACCTATATATACATGCTCATGAAAGATTGCTCTTCAAAATGTCTTGAATCCTTGATATATACATGCTGTTTTGTTTGGGACGTGTAAAGAGTGTTCTTTGTTTATATGTTTTATGGCAACTATCTAATCTTATAGCGCATTCTTATGATTGTATAGGTTGGGGCTCCTGCTCGTGTGGGATTGGTTGCTCCAGTTGATGTTGTTGTTCCTCCGGGCAACACAGGACTCGATCCATCTCAGACCTCTTTCTTCCAGGTTGATTGCATTAATCCTTCAGGCATCACCGACCTTTTTTTACTATCTGTTCAGGATTTGGAAGTTCTGACTTGCACGTAACCCATTATTTCAGGTGCTTAATATTCCAACCAAGATTAACAAGGGAACTGTGGAAATCATAACCCCTGTTGAACTTATTAAGAAGGGTGACAAGGTTGGGTCTTCCGAGGCTGCATTGCTTTCTAAGCTTGCGATTAGGCCATTCTCTTATGGTCTTGTTGTTCAGATGGTGTATGACAATGGTTCTGTCTTCAGCCCAGAGGTGCTTGATCTTACTGAGGAAGATCTCGCCGTCAAGTTTGCTTCTAGTGCCTCCAATGTCGCAGCATTGGCATTGGCCATTTCGTACCCAACAGTTGTAGCTGCACCACATATGTTCCTCAATGCCTACAAGAACGTCTTGGCAGTTGCTGTTGCTACCGAGTTTTCCTTCCCTCAAGCAGATAAGGTCAAGGAGTATCTCAAGGTAAAACGTCATATATATACTTGTATTCTTTTCTACTCCTTTATCCATAGCTCATGCATTCTTGCTTTTCCATTACGTTCCTTCATCATGCATGCATGTAACTAATTGTGTTGCATATATAAATGCAGGATCCTTCCAAGTTTGCTGCTTTGGCTGCTCCTGCAGCTGCTACAGGCGGCGCTGCTGCCCCTGCGGCGGCTGCTAAGGAAGCGAAGAAGGAAGAGCCTGCTGAGGAATCAGATGAGGACATGGGTCTCGGGTTGTTCGATTAAGTAGTTTTGATTACGTAGTCGTAGCCTCGTAGCTAGGTTAACACGACTTTAGAATAAAGTTTAAATTTTGTTCCTTGGAATTTCTACTGGTAGCTATATATGCCCTTCTAGCATGCACTTGATGTGTATTAATTATTGATCACCGGACTTATACATCAATGGCAGGTAGAGGCAGGCTCGATGGTTTCATCTTGTTCATTGTTTTTCATAGGTATGCATGTCGACTGTTTATGATTCCTCCATAGATCCATTCACAATATTATAGCCATGACGGCAATATCGTCAATCTCAATATTGGCCGGTAGTAGCTAGGGGTACACTTTCTTCATGCGAAAAAAAAAAAAAAAAAGACGAGACAATTCAAGCATTTTGCTCCAAGTTCAAAAATGGATTTGGGGAACTGGGAAGTACTAGAATCGGGGCCCTATCGATTAGTGTTACAAAGAAGAAATCAATTTAGACCACTAAATATAATTGGGCTCTAATGTAGGTTAATCTTTTTCCGTCGCAACTTTGAGAAAGGTGTACTGTTGTCTGTTGGTACCTATGATTTATGAAGTTTTTCTGAAGCATTTTATTTGAAGATAAAACCACTACTTTTCTTTGAAATCCCTTGTTACAATGAAATCCCGACATAATATCAAGAATAATTACAAAGTACATATACTTAAACAAACATCAACTAGCAAATAGTATTACTCTAATGACGACTCTATTTGATTTGTAATAGCGGTGACATAATAGAAAGATCATAAGAATATCCAATAATGTAGTTTTCCTAATATGTTGTCGCTACAAAATAAACCCGACGACACTAAGTCTTGTTCTGTCACTAGAAGGTTGCGCCCATTTGATAAATCAAAAGACGGGCTGCTTAGGGCTGGGCATGGGACGGGATGTGACGGGATAGAGGTAATCCCACGGCCCGTCCCGGACATTGAAAAAAGGACGAGACGGGACGAGATTTGCCATTTTTAGATTTCATCCCACCCGGGCCCTATCCCGGTTGGGACGGGACGGGATGAGACGAGACGGGCCCAGTCCCAAATAAAAAAAGTTGAAAATAAACTTGTAAGTAAAAAAAAAAGTTTCATAGTTTTATAGTGTTATTTACTTATTAAGTATTAACAAGTACTTGTAACATATTTACAAGTACAAAATGGTGTAATAAGAGAGTTTATACTGTTTACTTTCTCTAAACATGTCATCACCACTACGGTGTAAGAAAAGAGTCTACAACAATCAACAAATTAAAGTATTAAACATCATTGTTAGTGAATTGGAGACAGTCAATTAACTTAAAGAAACAAAAAGCTAAGATGAAAACACTTAAATGAAAGGCTCAAATCACATTTTAATCAATAAATAATCAATTATTAAAATAACGGGATGGGACGGGCCTAAACGGGACTTGAATTATCCGTCCCGTGTCCCGTCCCGTTGTATAGAGACGAGACGGGACGAGACGGGCCTAACGTTTTGAGATTTAAATCCTGTCCCGTCCCGGTAAATTTCGGGACGGGTTCGGGATTACGGGATTTTATACCCACCCCTAGGGCTGCCTATCTAAAGCAAATAAGGTACACAAGGTGCATAGACCGAGACCAAGAACATTGGGTACCACCGAAACCTAGTAGGCTATTTTGCGGCATAAAGCCGTAATTTTTCGCAACAAGCCGTAATTAACTAAAGTTAAAAGACAAATAGTTAATAAAAGAAAATGACATGAAGCCGTAATTTTTACTTCTTTCTTTAGGATAGAGATATGAAATCTATCTCCCAGCCTCTGGAAAGTATATATAACTCATTATTGACAAACTAAATCTTGTTGAAGGAAAAATACCTTATGTGTGCCTTCGTCAAAGTAACTGACGAGAATAGATTAAGGCATTAGTGATTAACGGATGTAACGGCTCAATTAGTTATATCAGTCATTATGTACATTGTTATTACCATTGATTATCGTCATTATGTGCGTGCAATTACCGTTGAAATTCACCTCTATATAAAGAGGGTTTCTAATGAGAATGAGTAGACCTTGTTCCATATCATATTTTCTGTAACACGTTATCAGACACGTTGCTCTAGTTTACGTTTGTAGTTTTCGGACCAAACAAAAAAAAAAATAAACCCCTAGCCGTTTTTCCCACCTAGACAGTAACATCACTGCCTTTCTCTCCTCACCGGCGGACCGGTGTACCCTTAGCCCTACTGCTGAGATCCAACCAGCCCCGAGCCGAGCCCGAGCCGATCCGAGCGCGCCACCAACGACGTTTGTGCACCCCGGCGAGCAGCCCAGATCCGAAGAGCGCCGGTTCTGCTTCGACCGATCAAGCCCGGTGACGCAAACCCCAAACCCCGAACGCACCGCCTTGCTCTGTCCAGCGCTCGCTCCGCAACGCCGCCGCACTAGCTCCTTTCACAAGCCCAGCGTCGATCTGCCCATCCCGGCCGGCGACCCGAACATAGAAGCTCGACCCGGATTCTCAGAGCCCGACCCGCGTTTTAACCCGATTCGAATTATTTTTCACCTCACTGGTGCTGAGGTAACTCTTTAACTTACTGTGTGGTAATTAATAGTTACTATTACTATTAACTATTTACTATGGTGCTAATGAATGACATGGTAAAATGTGAAATCTAGTTTTACTATTAAACTGATTGTATATATTACGACTATTTTTTTAATTATTTTAGTAAATATTACCATTTTGCATGTCCTATAAATTAGGTTGTTATGAAAAGTACATTCATAACATCTAAATTATTGTGATAAAGTATTTTCACAAAGCATCGAAAATAGTGTGACCATTATGAATCTTGGTATTGAAATCTAAATTATCATTCTTGGAAAATAATTTACGTGGATGTCTTTGCGACTACGTAATTAATATATCTTTGCTATTGTTTATGTAGATG
>NC_020494.1:728569-730498 GCF_000184155.1 Fragaria vesca subsp. vesca | reverse complement strand
CAAGGTTTTTAATGGAGGCAACACCATATGCACTGTTTTAACTTTGACTTGGCACAAGGGGGAGTGTTGAAGGAAAAATACCTTATGTGTGCCTTCGTCAAAGTAACTGACGAGAATAGATTAAGGCATTAGTGATTAACGGATGTAACGGCTCAATTAATTATATCAGTCATTATGTACATTGTTATTACCATTGATTATCGTCATTATGTGCGTGCAATTACCGTTGAAATTCACCTCTATATAAAGAGGGTTTCTAATGAGAATGAGTAGACCTTGTTCCATATCATATTTTCTGTAACAAATCTCTCATTTTAAGGAGGCTAACGATTAATATTTCACCTCACTGCTCATTGCTTAGAGAAAAATCGACTTACCGCAAGTCTGCAAATGAATCGACTGGCCACTAGTTTGCAAATGTGTTCATTTGCGTACTTACGTTCCTAGCCTAGACAATGAAGCTAAAGTAACAGTTTCCATAAGATTAAAAATTGTATCCATAAATAGTACCATGGAGACAAACCATAGGTCTAGACATAAAATCTCACACTAACCCAGAGTTTTTTGTGTTGCTGCCCAATGATCTGTTCATATATAAGTTGTAGGTGAGTCTTCTTGTTCAATGAGCAAGGTTTGAAATCTTGATTTCAATGAAAATTTTGGTACTTGACAGTTCAAAGTAGTCTCTATAAAATTTCAGCATAATCTTGTAGTAAATCTTCTTGTTTTGAAATCTTGATTCTAACGAAAATTTTGGTACTTTTCACAATAATCTCAATAAAAATCTTAAAGTAGTCTGGGGTTCATATCCAAAACCAATTAACAATGGGTGGAGTGGCCCAAACTCTTATAAACCCACAGGCAAGATCTCATATTTCTGATGTGAGATTGATATCTCAACACGCCCCCGCACGTGTGGCGAATTTTCAAGCCTAACACGTGGACAACATTAGGGTGACGTGAAGTTCGTGTGGCCATTGGGCTTCACACGTGGACGTGGGTAACTCGCTCTGATACCATGATAAAGTATGAGGTTCACATTCAAAACCAATTGTCAATGGGTGGAGAGGCCTAAACCTTTATAAACCCACAAACAATGTCTCATATTCCCGATGTGGGATTGATATCTCAACACTCCCCCGCACGTATGGCGAATTTTCAAGCCTAACACGTGGACAACATTTGGGTGACGTGGAGTTCGTGTGGCCATTGGGCTTCACACGTGAACGTGTGTAACCCGCTCTTTTGGTTTTGGATGTGAACCCCATACTACTTTATCAACAACTCTACTAAAAATATATAGGTGAACATGACTATAGTAACTTAAACTTCAATTGAAAATAAGTTTGTATAAGCAAAATTATCCAAATAAAAATAGTACCATTGAGCCAAACCATATGTCTAGCAGTCTAGGCATGAAATCTCAAACTAACGCAGATATCTTTCTGTCTGCCTAAATAAGCCCTATAGACTATAGGTAAATCTTCTCCCCTTGTTCTATAAACAAGGTTTGAAATTTTGATTTCAACGAAAATTGTGGTAATTTTCAGCAAATAATTTAGGGCAAAAGCTGTAATACCTGTGTTGTACCGTACCACTGACGGAGTTCGTAACGGAAGGGCAGTAATGTCAATTACCGATACTTGGTAAAATTAGTTTTCACTGGGATAGACAGCAATGCAAGTGCATAACACCTCTGTTACGGTTTTACATTTCAAAAGTGAGGAAGAACTGACGAGTTTAGATGAATATGTTGAAAACATGCCTGAGACCCAGAAGGCCATCTATTACTTGGCCACAGACAGTCTGAAAAATGCAAGAAGTGCTCCATTCTTGGAAAGGTTGGTTCAAAAAGATATTGAGGTTTTGTATTTTGTTGAACCTATTGATGAAGTGGCCATCCAGAACCTACAAACCTACACAGAGAAG
>NC_020494.1:711146-727694 GCF_000184155.1 Fragaria vesca subsp. vesca | reverse complement strand
CTTTGAGGAGGATGGGTTCAGTGGTGGTGGGTGCTGGGATTATGATTGGAAATAAGGTGCGATGGTGATTTTGATGACAATACATACTTGGTTGGAATTGGTCTTTGGATTCGACTTGAAATTGGGAATGCTCGGGTAGAAGAAGAGTTCTGGGCTGCTTGGGTTTTGCCCTTCTTCAGAAGGCTTTTTAATTTAAATTGAAGATATATAAAAAATAAAATAGATAATTTACAACCTGAACACTGTTAACCTCTGTTAAGTTTATGGACAAGTGTCAACTTCTTAGTCGTGGCACAAGGTTGGCACTGGTTAAATGGGAACAGATGATTTACTTCCCAACGAGACTTACCACATGGGTCCATTACATCGAGGATTTCGGTTTTTTTTTTTTTTTTTTTTTTTTGTTGAAAAGTAGAGGAACTTTCATCCATACGAATAGTATCACATATTCACATAAGCTCCACAACCTCAGTCGTCTTCCGATCGAGGGTCTGATTCAACCCAGATTCTACCAATTCAAGCACCACACCAGCTTTTCTTTCACAATCATATCACTCCTCTGGATTGATATTGATAGCACATCCTCCTCCCATATATTGCTGAGCCAATTTCGCACGGGTCTTTCGACGGGTCTCAATCAGAATCGAAATCAATGAAGTTCCTCTGCCGCATGTTGGCCCGATCGTCGTCTTCCTCGACTATCTGACCTCCGATCTCGGCTTCACGTCAGCCGTCATGTTCGACAAGAACCTAGAATTCCAGAAAGAGATTAAAGTTTTGGGGCACTTGGAGTAGATCACAGGGGATTTGACCTAAACGACTTTAAATTTAACTATAATGGATGATATTTACTGCTGACAGAAGTTAACGGGAGATTTACTTTTATATCTTTAAAATTTGAATTTTGTGGACAAAACCGTGCCACGTGTCGGGACTTACCTCGACGTACCGTGTATTCCAGCGCTTTCCATAATTTAGAACCTTAAATGATGAATATTTCGATACCACGTGTAGGATCGGTCGATGCTAAAACTTAACAAAATGTGAAACGCCATTCTCTCCCAGCTTTGAATGAGCAAAAATTAACTGAAACAAAAACGAAGCTAGATCAATGGCATCACTAGCCACCCATTTCTCAGCCTTCGTGCTTCTCTCCCCGGTTGGCCTCCGCCGCCTGCTCTGCTCCTCCTCCCTTTACCTTAAAAACCCTTCACTTTTCCGCGCCAAAACTTGGTACTTCTCCGACCCTAAATGGAAAAACATCGATCTCTACGCCCTCCTCATCGCCCTCCCCATCGCCTCCTTCTCCGAAATCTTCATCTTCCTCGCCTTCTCCGGCCACCCCACTTACCGCTTCGCCTTCTTCCAGCAGTCCGCCACCATCTTCTTCTTCTGGCTTCTCCTCCTCCTCATCATCCTCCGTGAAAACCTAGACTACCCCATGCACATCGACCAGGCCTTTATCTTCGTCTTGGCCGCAGTCACGTTCTTCGTTGAATATTCCGTCATCGGTAAAGGTATCTCCGGCTTGGGAGGAACCATGTACGACATGTTAGGTGTACTCACTCTTGCATGCGCCTTTTCTTGCTTGTACTTGTCGTTCCGGCCTAGGTCGTTTTTCGCAGAGTTTTTCTTGTCGTCCGGTTTGGTTTTTAAGGGTACGTGGATGTTGCAGCTAGGCTTGTCGTTGTACACTGACACGTTTGGGTTGAAAGGGTGTAAGAAGATGGCTGTGTGGCCTAAGGAGTCTGAGAATGCTGAGTTTAAGTGTGATCTTGAGGAGGATGGGTTGAGGGGTGTGGCTGTGATGACGTTGTTGTTTATAGGGCATGCGATTGGGATAATGATGTCGAGCTTTGTGATGTTTGGCTGGCTTGGAAGGAGCTTGAACTGTTGGTGCGGCGAGGCGAGTGGACCGTTGTTGCAAGAGCTGGAATCGGAGCAGTGACTTGTGTTGGTGCGTGGTGCGAGTGAAGAGATTGAGGTGGAATGAAATGTATGATTTAGCATATGTTTTTGTTAGTTCATTCTGCTTCAATGATCAGGTCAGGTAGTCTTTACCTAGCTCGTTTCTTATAGATGGCATTGTTTTGTTTTGATTTTGGGAATGTTATTCTTTGACTGCAGATTTAGCACATAGATGCTTGCTGTTTATCATATAGCTGTAGTCTCAGAGTAAATTTCCTGAATGTATAAAAAATTACAAAAAGATGAATATGTCTGAGCACCAATTCTATATGTGGTACTTCAAAAGAATTACAGATTAAGACATTAATATTAAACTATGATGTCATTTGAGGAAAATACTTTATATGGCTACTAACTGGGATTAGCTGTATAGTAAAAATATTGATGGCACACTTAACTCGTATCATTCTATATAAGAAGCAGTAGTGGAATTGCTTCTCTATCTTTAGTTACTCTAATTTGGTATATCCCATAGAAGAAGAGAACTTTGGTAGTTTTAACCATCGGTGACGAAATCGCCCGAATCCATGGATTCTAATTCGAGATCTGATTCTCTTGATGGTCCTTCTGAATCCATTATATCTTCGTTTAAGGACAGTAAATTTTGGTAGATTGGCTATCCTTATCGTACACTTGAATCCTGCATTTGCTTGCATATACAATGAATGAGTTATAACCAGATTCTAAGAGTGGAATGGTGTTTAGCACTAGTGTAACTAGTTCTATGACAGAAGTTAATATATAATCAAAGATATATTTCATGAGTTTAGCTAGGTTCCATTTATGACTGTCTATCTTTTTTAAAAATGAAGGCATCAGCAACCATATGAAGGAATAAACTCAAAAAGTTTACTGGTCTTCCCTTTACTAATTGTGCATGAGTTTATGGAAATATATATGCTGAATATACCTTGAATCTTGCGGCTTCGCGTTTCTTCATCTTCTACTTTTATGTTATGCGTATGAAGGAGCTGCGAGTGTGTAAAGAGAAGGTTAGTGTTCTCTTCTTACTAGGGTAAGTGATCCAAAATGTCTTTGATATGACACAAGGAAAGAGATATTATACTGGCGGACACCAAGTCCTGAGTTGCTTTAGTATCTAAAGATATCTGTTCATTACCTCAACTAATCCCTCCAAACGCTTTCTCATCCTTCTCTGGATATAACTTCTAGTACTCTGTTTAGAAAATCTTGTCAGCTAAAGGTGTAACAATTCTAATGGTTAAAAATTTATAGAATAATAAAGGAGAGCTCACAGAAAAGAAAAACACACAAAGAATAAGATTTAACTCTACCTTCACATGGAATTTTACATAGGCATAGAAATTCAATAAGCTCCATACTGTCTTGTCCAGTTTTTTACCTTTGACATGCCGTGGAGAAATCTCTGTAAATAAGTCAATATCAAATGGCGTAGGGTGAGTCTCTACTGATAATACTAGCTGAGGTTATTATTCAATGCAGCAAGTTATGGGGTTAGAGAATGGTATTTGCTCTTCCTGTGTTACGTATTGTTGATAATCTGTAGGCGAAGTTTGATATTGATATTTAGAGAACTTGCTGTTCCATACATATGTACCAGCTCATTTTATAATTTGGCTTGTCATGACTTAATGTGAGGTTTCTGCACAAAAGAGATTGGGGAGTAAGCATATACCAAAAGACACAAATCCTCCAGTTGTACTCAAATCTTCAAAAAGTTCCCCTCTTAACTCTGGAGGTGGAATTGGTGACCAGCAACAAGGAGGTGCTTTGGCCCATTTTTCAGAGCTTCCAACATCCATAAGTTCCTGTCATGCCCCAGTAGGGGAAAAAAGAGAAAACGAGGGAAAAAAGAGGTGTCATCTAATCAGCAGTCTTGAACTCTTGATAGGAAAATCTGTTCAATCTTGAAGCCACAGACCTGAAAGAAGGTTGTTGCGATTATGACATCTGGTTTGTCTTTAAAATGTATGGGGAATACTGCTATGCTCTTCTGTGGCTGCAAAACCCAATCAATATCTTCAGCAACCGTAATCCAGGTATGCATGAGAATATCTAATGAGTAAATTGTCAGAGTAAGTTTATATGCTGATAAATTACTGGAATTCTGTTACTGCATATGTTTATTAATTAGAATGGTTTTTGGCCATGCTAGGTGCATGTTTTAGAGAAGTAAATGTATAAATGTTGCCACCTTAGAAATGTAATGTTGTAAATCATGTATAGATATTATAGTCCATATATTTATATCATTTTCTTTGACTGCATTTTCCATTTTCTGGAAACTTTTCAACATACTAGAAAGAGGATATGCATTTTCCTCTATTCCCTTTGATGTACTGCATATAATTATAGTTGCTATGCGAATGTGTATCAGGATGCTTTTATTTTCCATAAAAGGAATTGGATGTGTCTAGCTAAGCCGGTGATCTGGTACTTCTATAATTCATTAGGACTGACACCAGTTCCCTATGAAGTAATCCCATATATTGTGGTTCATTTTGTATGTACACAAGACATAGGAAGCTCACATAGTATTGCCTACTGGGTGTTTATCTATAAAGCACCAAGCATTGTTATTCTGCTAATTCATTGTGTTTATCAGAACCTTATTACCTGTCTAATAATGAAGAAAGGCTCACTTGGGCGATACAGGAGCTTGATTGGCTTATACATCCCTTGAAATGAATCATAGGAGTTGACATTTGTCAAGATTTCTTTCAGCCGAGAACTTAAAATTATTGATTGCACAGCAGAAATCTCAGCAATTATCTTTAGAGAATCTGGAGAAATAGAAGGAAGTGCATGAATACAGTTACGGATAGGGAATTTATGAAATTCTCAGTATCAGATTAATAAGCTCATTATATTATTGAATAATACTTCTGGCATACTGAGTTTTAATGCATGACCAATTAGAACATTTGTTTTTTTCTTTTGTTATGATTAAAGACATTTTCATAGAGTTCTTTGCTCCTTTAGCCAACCTACTAGTAGGAGGAGAAGGAATACTAGTCATGCTTACAGTAATCCAATATTACTACATGACTTTTCCATTTCTTTCTCAAATGGCTATCTAAGATAAGTTTTCCTTGCAAAAGACACAATATTACATTTGCTCCTGTATACCTTATGGAGTTCGACAATGTTTGAGCAAATGGTGTCCCTACTAGTTATACAAAGCGACTACTGAAGGTCGGCAAATCTACTTTTTGTTCATTCTTGACAATTTGATAGAGTGAAAATCTAAGATTGAGAATCTTTTGCTGTTTTATTTTGACTCCTCTTTATCAAATTCTTGTTTTGCAGTTCACCCTGCTGTTCATTAACTCATTTCATCATCTCTCGGTTCATGTATGCATGAAGACTTGTTTACAAGTTCTTAAAAAGCATTTCTCTGTTTACCTTGCTATGGTGGGAAGTTCAATCATGTCAGGCTATCTGGTTGTCTAAACTAGACTCCTACCATGGCTTGAGGTATGTTACTGATACTGATTACATTTCATATTTTTGTGTAATGCAGTAATTCCTGGTTTTAAAGTGAAAGAAGCTTATAATTCAGTATAACAGTAAAAGAAATATCATCAATTCTGTTCTTTTGGCTATCAAGTGATCACTGATTTATTAAAAGATAAAATTGTTATTGTAACAGCAATAAATGCAGTTAATGTATACTGTTGTAGCAAACAAAATCCATATTTAAGATAGATAGCATGACTAAATGTTTGTATGTATTGATGAGGCAATGTGAAGAATCATCAAACCTTTTCCGTTTGGCAGTCTAGAAAAATCAAGCCTTAAAGTAAGCTGGTATCCTTCTTTTGCAGGTTCAATGATCTCAATAACATCTGGACAAATTGCTGTTACCATCTGTTTGGTACTATGTGAAATCCCATATGGCAACAGGACTTCTTGGGAAAGCAGTGGAGTTGATATTGACAAGTATACATAATGTTCATTTGAGGCTGATGACTGTTACATTACAAGAGAATCATGAGAAAGGTTCTCATATTACTTCAAAATCCCATAGACTTCTTTGTTTACCATTCACCCAACCATTAATTAAGGTGCTAGCTTCATTATCATGCATTATGTCTGGGATATATATGCATATCATATCAAGACATACTTTCCTCTTTTCTTTGTTTAATAATACGATTATATGTATATACAGAGGCATATATACTTATAACACTAAGTCTAACATATATCACATACCTCTATCATCAGTGTGATTCACAAACTTTACATTGACTAAGTACCTTTTACATTCATAGATGCTTAAATGGTAATCAGGCTATACAATTTGTCATTTTTATGCTTTTTTAGTTTTTATTGAAGGCTACATAGATAAGGAAGCAGAGATGAACGGTGAAAAGTGAATGCATAGTTCCACATTCATTTTGTGAATACTGAGTTGTTTACCTGGATATGGTATTCCACAGACCCAAATTCATACAAGTGATGATCAATCTCTGTGGACTTGTTGGCACTGCTGTGAAAGCAACAATAAGATCATCAGAATATCAGCATTGGAAGAACACTAACAGGTTTTGAGATTTTGATTATTTTTTCCTTCATTTTCATTACTCAGCATATCAAAAAACAGTAGTAGGGCTATAAAAGCTTTTATATGACCTCTGGTTTCAAGTTTAACTCCTTACTTTCCTGCTGGCTCCAGACATTTTGATCATTAGCATTTTAAGTTATTCGCTATTGAAAATTAGAACCATTTCAGATTCACGCTGCAATAACTATAACAAGTTTTCGTATGGGTTATGTGCAAGTATGGTTATGTTTTTAGCATCTAAGACAGATTATTTGGTATGATTAGTGGCTCTACATGCATGATGAGTTGATGACTATATAACTAGGTAGCACATATAGATCCCTCTCTTATTCCGGCAATGTGAGACTGAAAACTGAAATGTACTTACTGGTATAACTTCAGCAGGATTTCCTTCAAAGCTGGGGAAGCCCTCTCTAAACATGCCATACTGAGAGATATCCACTCTCTCATCACAAAGGGGTGATGGCATGTATAGTGTGTTATATACAATGACACCCAAACTGCTTTTTGTTGTTGTGGACTTTGAGTAAAATTTAAGTTCATTGTTGTACTCAAGTTTATCAACCTTTGAAGCAATTACCTAACTCTCCTTTTCTGCAACAAGAAAGTGGGAAATGTTATAGTAACTCTAGAGCATAAAAGCTTCCGAAAAATCAACCGTTGGATTCAGTCAACTGGTGTATAAGTAGAATAAATTGACTGATGGATTGCACATGAAGCTCAGAGCACCACAGACCATCCCGAAGAACATAAATTTTGGGGTCTGACAAGGAGGACCTTTAAAAATAGGAGTTTTTGTTTATATTATGTTACTTGGTTGATGTTGGAATTATGGTACTTAGCCGAAGTTATATACAAAATGCATCAAACTATAGCCGAGAGTGAATTTCAATCCGCTCTCTCGCTCAACAAAATGGTTTTTGCAATTTATAGAGGACCAATCGAGCACAGCAAAATAGTATAGTCATGTCCACAGAAAAAGGAAAAAAGTTCATCAACGCTTCCAACGTCCGTAGAAACTAAGTAGGAGGGCCGGAACGAGAGCACCGAAGGTGAGAGAAGAAGGCCTCAGAAGCTTTATACTAGCTTAGCAAACAAAGGGCGACCAGAAAAAAAAGGGCTTTCCTTCCTTTGACATATATCCCAAGTACTTCTAAATAGAACTAGTGCCAAAGGTCAGTCAATTACTTTATGAAAGAGATGCTATTGCGCCTCCTGCGTTGCCATCTTCACGCACGAGACTGAACCATTTTACATTGTCCGAGCCAAGCCATCGGAGGATATCGATGTTGCTCCATCTTCCACCAAGAAATAATTCCCTAAGCAGCTTTAGGCCACAAATAATACCCTACAATTACATGGTAAGGCGCAAATGGCCTTATGACGGTCTATGCACCGTATGTGCCTTAGTTGTTCTAGGTAGGCGACACATCGTTTGTTTGATTAAATTAATGGTCACAATCTCCTAGTGGCAGGATGAAACTAAGTGTTGTCAGATTTGTTTTCTAGCAGCAACATAGTAGGAAAGTTGTTTTATTAGACATTAGGATGTTTACCGTTGTGACAAAACAAATAGAGTCGTTTTTAGGGTAGTGCTCTTTAGTAGGTTGTGTTTGTTAAGTTACAGGATGAAACTAAGTGTTGTCAGATTTGTTTTCTAGCGGCAACATAGTAGGAAAGTTGTTTTATTAGACAGGAGGATGTTTACCGTTGTGACAAAACAAATAGAGTCGTTTTTAGGTTAGTGCACTTTAGTAGGTTGTGCTTGTTAAGTTACAAGTACGTTTTAAAGATTCTCGATAGTATTTCGGGTCTTTGTAATTAGGAGTTTAGGCTTTATGTCTTTCCCCCTTGTATTCGACGGTTTCATTAATGAAGACTTGAGGGTTACCGTACCAGCCATTTGTTTAAAAAAATAATGGTAAAATGTAGACGGTGCCTGTGAAAAAGTGGGCTTGGCTCTGTTAACAATTGTGCTATACTCGCACAAGAGGCCCAAAAAAGTTCTATATAATGGTGCCCCGAATCAGGCATCAATCTTGTTTTCTATCGCAAACATGTCGCCGAAGGGTTTTTTCTCAATCCCAAAGGACCTGCGTGCAATTTCGGTTACCGGTCTTAATGTCACGAATCTTGGATGTGTGGTGTACTTTTTATACGAGACAGTCCCGGGGTTCATAAAACTCATCAAATTGGATAGGGCTGCAAACCGGTAATTCTTGTTCGTCTTTTATTTTTTGATTGGAATTTCATATTTCAAGATTGCAAATAGGTGAATTTAATTTTTTTCTGTTTGGATACTGTAATTGATGAACTGATTTGAATCAATGTATGATGTCATCTTTACTATCTTGTTTTTCTAAAATTCACTATTGATCCATGCCTTTTGAAGAGAGGTGACCGGTGGTCTAGCATGGATTCTTGTACCCATTTGAAGGAAGAGATTCAAAGCTGATGAGGAGGAAGGAGGGATATTTGGATTTGGGGGTTCCAAGTCTAAATGCACCCCCTATATTCAAGCGGGTCTTTAGCTGAAGCTAAAATCACGAATTTAATCCTCAAACTTGTTCCAATCTCTTCGGTGGCTTGTTATTCTGTATTCATATATTTTTTGGGTAGCGCAAATTGCCTGAGTAACATTACATTCTGGATTATTGCAGGGCCTTGGATGAATGCAATGCCATTAAACAGTCGGAATATTAATCCAAGTAACATCCTTCTGTTCTAAATAGGTAATGTGTTGTGATGGAGTGTTTGCTCTTCAATAATTATAAGACCTTGTAAGAGAGGCATTACCATTAGATATATTAAGACACCGAACAGTACTGTCTAAACAAACTAATGAGAAATAATGTGCAACTTGGTTATAATTACACAGAGCCAAAAGAGAATTCACATTACAAATTCCAGCCTTCCTTCCTCTTGCACGGCCTGCCTGAAAGAGCAGCTTGGTGAATATCAGAATCAGTTCATAACTTTCAGCCGGCAGATGAAAACCAAATAAAGACTACACAGAGAAGCTAGGCCAGTTCGTTGACTACTTTTGCTGCACATACATGTATTAAAATAAAAATACATGAATGACAAATGTATTCATCATGGAAAGATGGTTCAGCAACACCTTTGAAATGTGTCCAAAGTGATGGTGTTAAAGACTAGAATAAAAACATTGGACCTGACCTAACCAAAACAAGCATGAATTTAGTATTCATATCAACTGATCCAACTCAAATCTTACTTGTTAGCTATCTAATATACAAGTGCACAATACAGGTTGTTCTTAAATTAAGAGCAATGGTTATTTTTATAGCTAGAGACGCTAAGGCTAATAACTGGTTCCGATGGTAGCAGGGCTGCTGTAAACTAGTCTTTCGAAAAAGCAAACCAAACAAAGAAGAGTTCAATTTTTCATGCCCATACACTTGTATAGAAATAACAGTTGAGATAATGATTTGTATTGGAATTTCTAAGAAAGCCACAAAGCAACCTAAATTCAAAATTGAAAACAGTAAAACACTTGATGAAATAGTGATTAAAAAAAAGAAGGGGAAATCTGCAGAACATGAGCCCAGCAAATAATCTGGAGAATACACATGGATCACAAAATTCGGGGGTAAAAATCTAAGAACATAATAGATCACTTGGTCTCAAACCAACCCTTTCTTCCGCCTGGCGCAAGTTGCTACTATGCACTCGTTGGCATGTTTACATTGTATTAGCGCGTCTCGCGTCAAAGGCGTAATCCATACGAAGTGCCCACTGCCCAACAACCAGCAATCCAGCAGCGGCGCATTTTAGAGCAAAACCACCTCCCACCGCGATGACATGATACAATTGATGAAGTAGAATCTGTAAAATAGATAAATGGGCTTGGGCTTATGTCCTTATTTGTTTAAATCTGTTGCAAGGTGGTTTTTTTGTGTTTTACAACTGTCTATGGTAGTGGGTTGTCATTTTCTAAACAATAAAATAGTACTTAAAAATGATTAATAAGTCTACCAATGTGAAATCGATATTAACAACACCAAATGATTGTCTAAATTTGATACCAATCCCAAATGGTTAAAATTTTCACTTTATATAAGTCTTCTTACAACTTGAAGTTCTCACTTATCTGCAAGAAAAAGATAAAAGGACTGAATCAATATATTGTCTACAACTGACATACCATATATCAAAACCCCGATCCCATTTTGAAAAGAGATTTTAGTATTTAATAGTCGAATCAGAACTGATCATGGTTGGAATAAATCTGAAGTTGTTTAATAATTAAGGATTAGAGATATGCCTCATAAAATGACTGTAAATAAGAAAATGACATAATGTAATGTTATTAATCAGAACCTATAAACTTGGTGCAATTTATTAGAACCTATAAACTTGATGCATACCTTTGACTTCCCTGTTAAACCTTCCACCTTAGCTTTGAGATTTGCATATTCAAGTCCAGTGGAATAAGTAATCTAGGTCTGAAACAAACCTGTAATGCATTTTACTGATTTTAGGTCCGGAAACATACCATTATATGAGCCATTACTCTGCTTGCATTAACTTCTTCATCCTCATTGTCATGCACCACTTCATCCCCAAACTGAGGTATACTAATCCTCATCAGTTATAATTTCTCATTATAAACGCTCTGTGCCCTTCTTATTGAAGAAATAGAAGAGCAGTTGCTATGATAGCAGTTGAGGAATAAGAAAAGTAATTAAGGTGATTGTTGTGGTGGCCCTCATATTATTGAATGTCAGTTTGTCTTTCATTTCTATTCTAATTTTAAATTGACTCAACAATTCCAGATATGTTATTTTTCTGTTTTCGCTGCAGCATAGTTGAAACTAAATGGCGTGTTAATGAAGTAAAGGAATAAGAAATTCAATGAGTATCCACAATTCTAAAATCTAATAATGTAGAAGAAAAAGTGTATAATCCTATAAAATGTCTCTCTGCCTCTTTATTCCCATAAAATATCTATATGTCTCTCTATCCCTAAACCCATACTATTATATCAAGAATACTTCCATATTCAAGTATTTAGACTTGGCAAACACGCAAACTGAAGATATATTGTATATACATTCTTGATAGACCACTTAAATTTGAAACTTAAGAATGACAACCTATGGTAAAGGTAGAGGAGCCTATGACATTGTTAAAGTTTCCTCAGAAATATATTGTGCATGCTGTAGCTAGCTAGGCTCTATAAAAATTAAAAACTAAAACTATCAGCACCCTACTTCAACATTGGTTCAAATATCACTTCTTATGCTTTTCTTATTACCTTTTTCCATGTTTACAATAAGGATGCTAGGAATTTTCACAATTAGTCTTGGCAAAACCAGAAATGTAATGAAGAGAACCATCACAAACAAAATGTAAAATCACGAAGGAAGAGGAAAACACATTAATAAAAGATATTTAGGTAGAGAGCTTTCAAGACTCATTGAGTTTTTAACTCATGACAGTCAAAAAGCTGTTTATAAATTAATTACAGAGAGCTGAATAGAGCTTAGACATGTACGCCATTTTGAAAATAAATCATATTGTACCTGCATATGAGTTATGTATGAATCAATTCACAACAAACCCAATTACATCCATCAAACTTGAAATATTAAGAAAACAAACATTTTAATAGCAGAAGAGAAACACCAATCGTCATACCTTTCTCATGGCGTATAATCTAGAGACCCATATCTTAAAACCTCAACTGTAAAAAAGAAAGGGAAAAACAAAAAAACAAACTCAATTAATCTGAGAGCGAAGAAAATCGAACCCAAAACCCTAGCTGATAAGAAAGGGAGACAGACCTTGAACAAAAACACAAACGATTTGAATGATATAATCAAGATTCAAACTAAACAAAACCCAAGAAGAAGACTTTGAACAACGAATTTGTCAAAGACATACCGATTTGCAGGCACAATAGGATACTGCGACCAACTTGAATCACTTCAAGATCCCACAATCTAGCGTCTACAAAAGACCCAATCAGTCTGAGACCGAGGTAAATCCGTCGGGCCACAATCGGATAGAAAAAGAATCGATCAGATCAATAAAACAGAACGAAACTAAAAAACAGGAATTCGAAATCCAATTACCAAACGATGAAAGTTAAGGAAGACGCAAATTGAAGTATTCGGGAACCCGAATTCTAGCTCCGAACAACCTGCTCTCCACTTCTTCATCTACTCTGTTTGCTCTCTCTTTTTCTCTGCCTATTTGGGACAGCTGAAGAAGACTTGAGAAGCATTACCAAGGAAAAAAAAGGAAGACTCGAGAAGATGAATGAAAGAACACTTGAGAGGAAGAAAAAGAGAAGTGAAAAATGGGTTTGCTCTGGAAGGTTCATGAGAAACTGAAGCTCCAGAAGTTTCATGATCAATAGCTAAAATAGAGACAGCGACGAACTGCAGACGACCCTAAAAACCAGGCCCAACACTGTTTACGTAAACAGTAATTTGTGAGTTAGTGCACAGTATTTAGAGAATAGTTGATGACGTCAGCTCAAAAAATATATACAGGTTAAATGGACAACGTCTTTCACTGTTCACTCCTTTAAGTAGAACGACAAAGACCTTGTTTCTTTCTCCATTTCAAGCTTCATCCCAGAACTCAACCATCAACCAAAATCGCCGCCGCTTCAGAGCATCAATCCACAGGTTTGTAACTCAAATTCTCAGCTTCAAACCCAAGTTATTCACTTTGAACATTTCATAAAATTTTCTTTAAGTTTAGTAGACATTTTTATTCAAGTTATACCATTTTTTGCTGATCCAATAGCAAATTCAATTTTGTTTTTTTTGTTTTTGTTTTTTGGCCAATCTGCAAGCATGGTTAAGTTTTTACTTTTTAACATGTAAGACAGATTATTTTGGTATGATTAGTGGCTCTACATGCATGCTGATTATATAGATGTTGGTAGCACATATAGATCCCTGGCAATGATACAATGCAATTCTACAATGAAAATTGAAATGTACTTACTGGTATAGTGTAAGCAGGCCAGGATTTCCTTCGAAGCTGGGGAGGCTCTCTCTAAACATGCCATACTGAGAAATATCTACCTTCTCTTGGGGTGGTGCCATGTATAGTGTGTAGTGTGTTATATACAATATGTTACTCCCTAACTGCTTTTTGTGAGTAAAATTTAAGTTCAGTGTTGTACTCAGTTGTACTCAAGTTTATCAACCTCTGAAGCAAGTACCTAACTCTCCTTTTCTGCAACAAGAAAATGGGAAAATACATAGTACTTTAGAGCATACAAGCTCCTCAAAATTCAACCATTGCATTTAGTCAGTTGGTACAAAAGCATATCCAATTGACGGTTGGATTGCACTATTTGAACATTACCAACAATTTAAGTTTGGGGCTCTAATGAGGATCTTCAACATGAGAACTCTATGAGGACTTTTAGATCAATGGTTGGATAACCCGTGTATTGATTGATATATGTTAATATATAAGATATGAAAGAATGATTGACCTCCTCAGTAATTGTTCATTTTTATTAAGTAAATGGTAAATTAGTTGAATTAAGAAGCTTAATACATTGGCAAACTGGAATTGCAGGCTGGAATGGCTGCAGCAGATGGTATGCTTGGAAATGGTTGTGCGCTGTTGGGAAACACAAAACATATGGCTCTTTCATTAACCGAGACAGCAGCACGCCAGTTTGTTACTAGATTTTTTAGACATTTTATATCTGTTGGGTGTTTAATGTGAGTAACACTTATGTTCTTGAAATCTAGTCTGCTTCCATTTTAATTAAACCCTTGTTCACTTGAAAGCTCAACTTGAATCATATAAGTGGAAAGCTTGTAGAGTTAGTTACCTGCAGTGCATGTACCACTTGTTTTTTCTTTTTCAATCTTCTATGTCCGCTGTTTTTCTATTGTATTTTCATTTTCATCATCTAATAAGTTTCGTCATATATAACTGCTCTCTTGTATGCAGTTTATTAGAAGAAGGAGGCACAATGTTTACCTTTGAGGGAAGCAGAAAGGACTGTTCTCTAAGATCCATTCTTAAAGTTCACAGTCCTCAGTTTTACTGGAAAGTATGCATATACATACATTTTAAGTACTGACTTTGATACTTCATAATGTTAACTGTAGTTAAGAGGAAAAGTTTTCTAATAAAAGCTCAGTAAGACGGTAATATCAGATCAGTGTAAATATGAAAACACCATGAAACCCTCACTCACTCTCACTGATTACGATAAATGACTTTTAATTGACAGGTAATGACACAGGCTGATTTAGGCATTGCAGATGCATATATCAATGGCGATTTTTCTTTCGATGATAAAGACCGAGATCTTTTTAATCTTTTTATGGTAAGAATATTGATCTTGTAATCTCATTATCCTTACTATGCCAATTTCAATAATACTTTGTTGTATCTTCGTCCAGCTTCTCATTGCCAACGTAGAATCAAATGCCTCAAAATCAAACAAGAAAAGGTGCATTGTCCCGCCTATCACAAACTAAGTTATGACATAGCTGATAACAGTCATCCAGGTCTCATTGCTATGTTTGTTTTATGTAGGCGATGGTGGCAACCGTTGTTATTCACAGCCACTATAGCCACAGCCAAATATTGTTTTCAGCATTTTTTAAGGCAAAATAGTCTTACACAGGCTCGAAGGAACATATCTCGTCATTATGATCTGGTATACTGTTTATAACCTGTGAATATAGAAATAATAGGATTTACTCAAACAGATTAATTTCACTGTTTGCTAGTAGATGTTTTGATGACATGCCATGAGACTAGCTGGCAGAAGTTCATTATTCTCTTTTCATGTGTTGTAGAGTAATGAACTATTTTCACTGTTCTTGGGCGAAACAATGATGTATTCCACAGCAATATTTAAGGTCAGAATCACCAGCTTCCAATCAGTTTATGATACTAAACACTGCAGGGAAGAAACTCTCTATTAATTGTAATGTAAAATATTTTTTCATATCTGCGTCAAATTATCATTCTAAAGACAGAAGATGAGGAACTGAAGACTGCACAGCTTAGGAAAATCTCTATTCTAATTGAAAAGGTGAGTTTAGTTTTGAGAATTCTTTCAAAGGTTTAATATCTGATTTCGTCTCCTATTTCAAAGTTTTTCTTGTTTCAATTTAACAGGCTAGAATCGATGAGAAACATGAGGTTCTAGATATTGGTTGTGGTTGGGGAACCTTTGCTATTGAAGTAGTCAAACAAACGGGTTGCAGATACACTGGCATCACTCTATCTGACGAACAACTTAAATTTGCTGAAAAGAAAGTGAAAGATGCTGGACTTCAGGTATCAAATTTTAGAAACTTCAGAAACTTAATTATTGCAAATAACTTTATCTGTTATTTGAATAAATTCATAACAGGAGCGGATCAACTTCCTTCTGTGTGACTACCGCCAATTGCCTTCTGACCACAAATATGACAGAATCATATCTTGGTGAGTACTTTTCTCCTACCAAGTACCAACTTGAGCCTTTAGTTACACTCCAGAAAGTTTTTACCAGTACGTGGCTGCATTTTTCAGTGAGATGATAGAACACGTTGGCCATGAATTTGTGGATGAGTTCTTTTCCTGCTGTGAGTCTGTACTGGAAGAAAATGGGCTTTTTATTTTGCAGGTATTGTTTCAATGGAGAACATATAAGCTTAAAAATACAGTTTTGTCTCTGCAAATTTCTCAAGTGTTTGATTAATAAAATGACTCGTATCAATGATGGCATCGAACATATTGCTAACAGTTAAGGGTGATTGATCTTTCTTTAGTTTATATCAATGCCGGATGACCGCTATGATGACTACAGGCGAGGTACAGGCTTCATAAAGGAATATATATTTCCTGGTGGATGTCTACCTTCGTTAGGTAGGGTAATATCAGCCATGGCCGCTTCTTCTAGACTCTGGTATGATCTGTTATCATGAGATGAGAACACACTCATAATTAGGTCCAACATTTTTTATGGTGTACTTATGAGAACTCATTTCTCAGTGTGGAGCACTTGGAAAACATTGGAA
>NC_020494.1:702961-711126 GCF_000184155.1 Fragaria vesca subsp. vesca | reverse complement strand
AAAAAAAAANAATTTAAAATAAAAAAAAAAAAAAAAAACCTTACTGATTACTACTGTCTTTCTAACAGATTGCATGCCCTATCAGAAAAAAAAGGTGCATCCATTAGTTTTGAATGGAACAGAATAGACTCTCATATTTATGACTGCTACAGTTCTTTATAAAATGCAATTTCTCTTTTGTATTTATAGTGAAATACTCGCTCTTGGATTCAATGAAAATTTCATTCGGACCTGGGAATATTATTTTGATTACTGTGCTGCTGGTTTCAAGTCACATATAGTTGGAGATTACCAGGTAACTTTTACAGAACACATATTTTCCACACTTCCATTGTTGGATAATATACACTTATGATTTATAAGTTTTATGTGTGCTTATTTGGTCATACTTGCAACACAGCACCCAATATAAGTGATTATTTTGATGCAGATTGTGTTTTCACGTCCTGGTAATGCTCTCACATATAACAATCCATACAAGGGCTTCCCTTCAGCATATCAGTGATCGAATCTTCACTATGAGCTGCCGGACGACTGAGACTCAAATCAAATGAGGCTTCATTTAAGTGTGTGTTTGTAAATCTCCATTTGATAAACATACTATAGATTGCTTGTTCGGCTGAACCCAAAAAAAAAACAAAAAACCAAAAAAAAAACAAACAAATAAATGGAGATTATTTATTACATTGTGCTGCTTATGTAATCCATGCCAAACCATGACTGTGTCATTAACTGTGTTTGGTTGCGGATGTGTTGTTAACTTTGCTTTCTATGGATGTTTCTTTGTGTTAACTGTGTTATGCATTATTTTTACATATATGGATGTTCCTTATCATTCTTAATGATCCTTTTTCACGTCCTGGTAATGCTTGCACCTTCAAAAGTCCATACAAGGGCTTCCCCTTCATTATCAAATTGAAGGTCCTGCACTCTGAAATTGATATGATCACTAACCATTGCTGGGGTTATTCTGAGGTCAGTGAGGTGCAAATTGTCTCCAATTGTTTGTGCATGTGCTTTCAAATCTGCTGATTCAGTTTACACTAGTAGCTTAACTAGAATTGCCTGATTAGACTATTGTACAAGTAAGAATTTCAAGTTTAAATAAAAATACAGATGGCCGGATTCAAATGATAGCGGCTGCGCGCATTTTATGATTCTATCTAATGTTGAGTACTATCATTAGAAGAACTGACAGATGGGAATAATTTGAACCCTCTCTGCAGGGCATAATTAGATCACCAGAACATCATAACAAATTCCCTCTACAATATGTAGTTCTTCCTTAAATACTTTGTTTCATACGATTAAATTACCTTTTTGGGTGATTGGTATCCGAGAATGCATGATAAACCAATTTCTTGATGCTTTCTGTCGAAAACTTTGGGTGATACAGAAGTAGAAAATGAACACTGAAAGCATAGAGATTGACTAGGTACTAGTGATAATGATCATGATCAGTACTGTTATAAAAGCAACAGTGTCGATCATAACAAGTTTAATTTGGACAATATGATGTTGAATAGATTGCTTGAAGTGGTTTTGTCAAACTGATTTCGATCACTCTTTGATTTACAAAACCAAAACTCTCCTAAACTCGGGTCATATAAAAAATCGTTAGGTTTCGGCACCAATGTTTCAAGATTTGTTTGGCAAACCCTCACTATTTTTTTTTATTATTTATTATTTCCTCAAAAGTTGAATGAAAACTTAAGTATGAAAACGTTACCAAACGCTACCTTAGTTTTGAGTGTGGCTATTAGGACCTCTAAATTTGCTCACTATATCTCTCATTCTTTCTACACCTCATTTTTACTTTTCAATATAAGCATTTGCTCAGTATACCTCATTTCAAATTTTTAAAATAACCTTAGTTATGTAGTGACATATATTTCAATCAATTAATTACCTCTTATTCACTTAATAGACCTCTCATTCTTTGTTTTAGTTTTTTTTTTTTTTTTTTTTCTTTCAATATCCATCATCCCTATCTTTATTTTTTTATATTTTTTTCATGCAAGAAAATATTCTATCATGAACTATTCTATATATCTTTTTAATTTTTTTCTCTTTTGTACATGTTATTTTTTCTCCATTTTTTTTCTTTTGAATAATTTGATCTCTATTTTGTACCTCATAATAAATTATTTCAATAAATATATATTTTCTATAATAGCTATATATTAATTTTTTTCATATAAACAAATTTATGCACCTTGCAAGTATAAGCGTTCAACATGTATGATAATACAAAGTTTTATGTCACATGATCGATATTGATTATAAACTATATGTATGCTTTAATAAAAAGAAATTGGAAAACAAAAATATATAAGGAAAATAATAAAGAATGGAATAAATTATTATTGAATTGGAAAGTCCAAAGAGAATAAATATAATATTTTCTTTTGTATAATTATTGTCCTTAATAGTCATTGTGTATGAGGATGCATATGTCATTTTAATAATTTCACAATAGAGTGAGGTCTGGTGAGCAAATTTGGAGGTCCCAATAGCCGCATTCCTTAGTTTTCCCCCTACGTTGTGTTTGGATAAAATAATTTCAAAATCATAAGAATTACAATTTCATGAATTTAAATTCCATTAATTGAAAATTCCGTTGTTTGGATTTTATAGTTTTCCCCCTACGTTGTGTTTGGATAAAATAATTTCAAAATCATAAGAATTACAATTTCATGAATTTAAATTCCATTAATTGAAAATTCCGTTGTTTGGATTTTATGATGTAGAGTTTTAAAATGACAAGAATTTATATGTAGACTAACCTCAGTCAAGGAAATTGACAAATGACACATATTTTGTAAGGAATTCAAATCGGGAATTTAAACTTCCAAATTTCACGATTATTTTCCCGTAGAAATTGCTAATTCTATTAAATAAGAATCCAAACGAGGGAAACAATCCTGGAATTCACTCGCATCCAAACACATTGCTAAGAGTTTAGGGAGATTTTATTCACAAAAGGGTAGAAGAAAATCCCTAAACAAAGAAGTTGGCTATTGAATGTTATGATGTTGACGCTTGATAGGAGATCCAATGATTATAAGATTTAAAGCTATTGAAAGTGTTTGGCTACAAGGAAGCATAGATGGTTTATAACAAATTAAAACCCACTCGAAACTATCCCCACTACTTGGTCGCCGCCGCCGGTGGGATGGGTAAAGGTGAATAGTGATGCGGCCTGGTTACCTCCTTCATCGGCTAGATTAGGGGTGATCATCAGAGACTCCAGCGGAAGGGTAATCAGAGGATTGGCTGAAGCTGCAGTCATCCCTTCCGTTGAAGGCGCCGAAGTCGAGGCCATCCTTAGAGGAGTGGAGCTAGCAATTTCTTTGAACCTAAAACAGATTATTGTTGAATCAGATTCCAAAAAATTAATCTCAGATCTTTTGAGTTCATCTGTGAGAAGTTGGAGGACTTACCTAACATTGGAGACAATAAGAAGACAAAGTCTGATGTTTGATCGATGTACTTGGAACTGGACTCCAAGATCGACAAATCAAGCTGCCCACCATGCAGCTATGCTTGCCAGGCGGACTGAGGATTCTCTGCAATGGGCTGAAGAGCCACCTCTTTCCATGTTTTTGTTCTGCGCAATGATGGCTTGCCGTGTCCTCCGTCGGCGACTGTTTAGTTTTGCAGTGAATTTGTTGTTTTCTTTCTGTTATTAGGCACTTTCGTTTGCTATCTCCCCAGGTTTTAGTGGAAGTGTCTTATCTGGTCTATTTGTAGTTTGCTTGGGCCTGCTTTTTAGGCTCTTTGCTAGGCTTTGCCTTTAATGAATTAATCATTCTCAAACAAAAAAAAAAAAAAAAACAATAAGGAAGCAGAGATGAACGGTGAAAAGTAAACGCATAGATCCACATTCATTTTAGAATTAAATTCAGTTTACCCCCATGAGGTTTGGAAGTAACTTCATGTTAATCCCTATACTTTCAATTTCATCAGTTTACCTCTCAAACTTTTGAATTTTCCTCAAGCATGACCAATGTCCTATATTCTGTCTAAATCAGATGTTAACTGCTGATAATTTTAACCTTAACTGTGAGGCCCGTATCTAGAATTTGGGCAAATTGGATATTATCTGTCCAAATCGAACATTAACTGCTGATAATTAACGGTCAATTCAAACGGAATATGAGAATTTAGGCACGGCAGATAGAAATTGAAGAGTTCAAGGGGTAAACTGATGAAAATAAAAGTGTAGGGACTAACATGAAGTCACCCCTAAACCACAAGGGGGTAAACTGAATTTAATTCTTCATTTTATGAATATTTAGTTGTTTACCTGGACATGGTATTCCACATACCCAAATTCATACAAGTGATGCTCAATCTCTATGGATTTGTTGGCACTGCTGTGAAAGCAACAATAAGATCATCAGAATATCAGTATTAATTGGAAGAACACTGACAGGTTTTAACATATGCATTAGGAAATACGGAATGCATCTTAAGACCATCATTGATACCACCTCTTCTGCCACTGCTCGTCTTCCATGGCCCAAGTTGCAGTTTATTAGTACGATGTTGGTATGATGAGAAACTTCTCTGAATGATTTTATAGCATCTACAAATGTAGATTCAGCTTTGCTCAGTTCTTTCCTCAATTCCACTAATCCCAATTCCAAGCAAAACCCATTACTAAAAATCACCATCATTAATCTCATCCATATCGATATTCATCCTGTAATTAAATTCAGAATAAAGGACAATAATTATCAACAATTATCAACACTTAGTGGGAGCGATCCATGGAGTACACGCCTGTAGTGATGCACTTTCAATTTCCCACCTTTTATTTGTTGATGATAGCTTGGTTTTTGCTAAAGCGAAAGTCCAAGAGATCACCAATTTGAAGCAGATTCTTCTTCTGTATGAAGCAGCAGCGGGACAAAAAATAAATTTTGATAAAACAACAATCGCATTTGGGCCTGGGGTTAACATTGAGTTAAAAGAGGAGATTCTGCAAATGTTGAGGGTTTCTGTTGTTCCGTTTCACGAACGTTATCTTGGTCTTCCCACAGTTGCCGGAAGAAATAAGAAAGAGATGTTCAGGAAGATGCAGGAGAGGCTCGACTCCTAACTGAATTACTGGAACAACAAATTACTCTCGAAAGCTGGTAAGATGACCTTGATTAAAGCAGTTGCCCAAGCCATTCTTACTTATTCTATAAGTGTGTTCAAGCTGCCTAAAGGTGTATTGAAAATGTTCCAATCCAAAATTGCGCAGTTCTGTGTAGAAGCAAATGGAATGGAGGATTGGGTTTTCGAGACTTAGAATTGTTCAACCAAGCTCTCCTAGCTAATACATTCTGGCACATTATGCATAATCCTAATTCCTCTTCTGGGTAGGGTTCTCCAAGCAAAGTATTTCCCCAATTCAGAATGGATGAGAGCAAGGGTACTTAGGAAGAGTTACGTCTCTAATTTGGAGGAGCTTGGTGTGGGGTAAAGAAGTGCTGGAGATAGGGTCGAGATGGAGAGTTGGTAATGGGCAGCTAATTAATGTTAAAAAGGATAGAAGGATTCCTCAACCTTTGTCCTTTAAGGTTGTAACCCCAAACTCTGCTTTGTGGCATGCAACAGTTCCTAATTTGATTGAGCCTGGTGTTGGACGGAGAACAGACTTGGTACAAGCTACTTTTCTGGATTTTGAGGCAAAGCTGATTCTCTCAATTCCACTAGCCCAAAGTGATAGGAGTGATAAGCTCATTTGGCACTACAACAAGAGCAGGAGAACCTCGGTGAAATCAGGTTGTTGTTCAGGAAAGAATGCGAATAGATGGAGGTTTGGAATCCGAAAGCAGAATGGGTAGGAACAATATAGTTCAAAATGGATGGAGGAAACTATGGGGTTTACAACTTCCAAACAAAATGAAAGTCTTCATGTGGCGAGCTTGCAACAATTTTCTCCCATGTAATGTTGAGTTAAAGAGAAGGAAGGTCAAGGTGCAGGAGTGATGTTCCAAATGCGGTTGTGGAGAGGAAACAATTATGCATGTGTTGTGGGAATGTAAATGGGCTCGTAAAATTTGGCAACAAACTTTTCTTAGGGAAGTTTGTAGTGTGTGACAAGAAAAAGACATGTTTGGTCTGTTTTTACATGTCTCAACTGGTGCGGTGGAAAAAGAATTGGAGTGGTTCTGTTTGATCTTATGGCACTTGTGGTATGACCGAAATAATATTTTGCACGGCAAAGAAAACTCCTCATGGGAAGGGTTGGTGAATAAGATATCTTGGTGGGCTTCTTGAGCAGGCAAAAAAGAAAGAAGGTAAAGATCCGAATAGCATTGGTGAGATAAGTGTAGGCAGCAGGGTGCAGCAAATACAAGATGCCCAGTTAGATGGATAAAGCCTCGGGGAGGAGTAGTAAAATTAAATGTGGATGGTGCGTTGGATGTGCATAATGGTGTGTATGGTACGGGAGCGGTCTGCAAAGATGAAAATGGTAGTTGTTTGGGAGTGTTGGCAGCCCTGGGTTATGGGAATCTTAGTCCTCTTGCTGTTGAAGCGATGGCGTTGGTTAATGGCCAACACTTTTGTATTAATGCAGGCTTTACCAGGATCGAAATTGAAGGGGATGCATTAAGCTTATTCACACCTGTTGATGCTGCGTTGGATGATCTAAGTGAGGTGAGGACTATTTTAGATGAAGCCAATGACCTCATCTCCCACTTTGATTTTTGCAGTTGGGGTTTCATACCCAGGTCTGGTAACAAGGCAACGCATTTGGTGGCGAGGAAAACCCTCTCTCTTCCCTTTCCTACTTACCGGTGGCACCTAGTGACTGAATGACTAGTTAATTTAGTTTTTGAAGAGTCTGTGTTGTCACATCCCGACCCTTATATTTTTACCTTATTTACTAGCCTGATTATAATAAGAATTTTACCGTCTCCGTCATTGAGTTAATAGTTTAATTGGTCCCTAGAGGGGTTTCGGGGACGATTATGTGCGGAGGATTATTCGTAAGAGAAAATTTCGATGACGGTAAAAATGGTAAATTTTAGCTAGTAAAAGGTAATTTTTATTCGGGTATTATTTTTCGGGGTGTTTTATTTTTGGAATTGGGTTGTTATATAGGTGATGGACCGGGTTGGTCAGGCCCAAACCCAGCCCTCACTTTTTCTTTTTTCTTCCTCTCTTCTTCCCGGTTTCCTCCCGAGCCTCTCCCCCGCCGGAAACTTCTCGCCGTCCGTACGCCGCCGCTCCGGTCCCGTTCGGTTGCCCTCCGACCCAGCTATCTTCCAGGACCGGTGACAGCCCCCCTAGCGCAGTCGTGAGAGAGCGGTGCCGCCCGAAAGGCTAGGCTGCCCCGAACTTCCGGCCGTCGGAACTCCCTCCTCCGGCCACTAAAACCGGCGATCCTTGGCTCATTTTGTAGCCCTCCTCCCGTGCAGCAACCCCTCCAATCAGCTCACTCCCTCTTGAGCTAGGTAAGGAGAAATGTGGAGTTGAAATTTCTAGGGCTTTTAGGATGTTTTCGTTCGATTAGCCTAGTTAGGCTTGGAATTGGGTGATGTGCTGGTCAGGAAAGTTGTAGAGCATGATGAGGAGATTATTCTATCAAAATTTCATAGGTTTTGGAAGTCGCCGGAATTGGCCTCCGGCCGCCGCCGGTTGGGAGATTTTAATGTTGTTAAATTTGGAATATTAAGGGGAGTTTATTGATGTGATTTATGGAATTTTTGGATGAGATTTGGATAGGTTTGTGAATTTCCAAAGTTTGGTATTTTTGGCGGTTAATTAATGTAGAATCCGGCTGTAGGATTTAAGTCGTATTTTGGGGAGGTTGTATTTACGACTGTTGAGTATGATATTTAAGTTCGGATCGTTCCGATTTAAGAATATCGAAGTTAGGCAATGATGAGCGTATTTATGGCTCTCGGGTAATTTTGCCTATTTTGATTAAATATTGGATTATTGGTTGGGAAATTAATATTATATTTGGAACAGGACGTGAGGAAGCTCGAGCAGACGAGGCCCCAGATCGACATCAGGCTTAGGCCTAATTTGTGAGTGGACTTTTGTTTTAAATAACATGCATGCTATGGTTCATGAATGAACAATTAATGTCGTGGAGCATTTTGACGTCATTTTAATTTTGACGATTTTTATTTCTCTTGGAGAGATACCGAAAATGG
>NC_020494.1:701537-702941 GCF_000184155.1 Fragaria vesca subsp. vesca | reverse complement strand
TATATAGGGAGTATGGACGAGTGTAAATACATACATATATTATAGAGTCTGAGAGGCTCGATATTTTATGAGATAAAAGTTTTATCGCTTGCGGCATGCATTCGATTTTTCCTTAGAAATTAATTTGGGGAAACATAAATATTTTATTTTATTTTTGTCCACTCACTCTAACGTTATTAAATGTTTTTCCCTGGGCCCTTCGTTTTAAATTGCCCAGTCTGCAGAGTTCGGGTTGGATTTAGTAGGAGGCGAGGCATAGTCACCCGCATTTCTGCCAGTTTTCGTCAGTAGGTTACCTGTTCAACCTACTCGTGTTTTCTTGCTTCCGCTAGTGTTTAGTAGCTCTGAATACTTTGGGAATTATTGTATATTATGTGTAGAATTTCTGAAGGATAATTATGTGATGTTTGGACGTGTTGAATTAAGAGTGTAATTTGGAATTTTCGAGTTAGGGTTGTCCATCTACAAGGGAGATTTTCTTAATCTTTCAGTAAATTTTCCTTGAAGGTGGTCCCCGCAAGACTTACTCCGGGTTTCAGGGTGAAATTTGGGGTGGGTCGTGTCAGTTGGTATCAGAGCTATAGGTTTCCTTTTCCTGCTTCCTTATCATTATCATATTTGCCTAAGTAGCACGTAGTGTCTATAGAGTGATGATCCGACCGCGGTGGATTCATTGGCATTTTATGCTTTTGATGCTATGTGTTATTGGGTATATGTGATTGTTGTGCTAGTCTTGTTTATGGACTACTAAATTTCTTCTTCCTCAGGTACTATGCCTCCTAGGCGCCCACGGCAACCCCGTGTGGCTACTTCGACCAATGCCGATGAGGGCAATGAGGTCAGGGGACTGGTTGATGATATTGGAAATATGCTGAGGGATGTTATAGATCGAGCTCCACACCCTCATACAGTGAAGATGAGAGAAGTTTATGAGACTGGAGCAAGAGAGTTCAAGGGTGCCAAGGGACCCCTTGATGCTTATACTTGGGTAGACAAAATGGAAAAGGCTTTTGCGAGCACAGATTTGCCAGAAGAAAGGAAGGTGAAGATGGCAGTGACTTTCCTGGATGATTCAGCACATCACTGGTGGTCGCTCGCTAGCAGGAATGTTGAGGATGCTCTGATTATGTCGTGGGAGCAGTTTAAGACGCTTTTCTTGGGGCAGTATTTCAGTCCTGCCCACCGCAGCAGAATTCAGTCGGATTTCCTGAATATGAAGAAGAGGGATGATAAGGGTGTTATAGAGTTCCAGGAGAGATTCACTTCCCTGAGCTATCATGTGTCATATCTGGTTCCTGATGAGAGGACCAGGATGGAGATGTTCATTGGGGCACTTGGTGGAGTGTTTGCAGATAAGATGACGGGTGTTTATTACCCGACTTTCTCTGACGCTGTTCATGCAGC
>NC_020494.1:700171-701517 GCF_000184155.1 Fragaria vesca subsp. vesca | reverse complement strand
CATCTCTACCGTTTAGTATCTAGATAATATTGTGTAGATCATCTCTGTAAAATTTCAGCCAATTTGGTGATCGTTAAGACCCTCAAACTCGAAAAAAAAATGGACGGACTAAATTCTGTCCGGTTGTGTTTATACCAGAAAAACTCGAGTTTGAGGGCCTTAACGATCACCAAATTGGCTGAAATTTTGCAAAGATGATCTACACAATATTATCTAGATACTAGACGGTGGAGATGAGGAAATTCGATCGGAAAGAGATGCAAAAATGGAAATCCGCACCAAAACAGTTGGTGCGGACGTCCGCAGCCGAGAAAGGCTGTATATATATATACAGTCTTTCTCAGTTGCGGATGTCCGCATTTATTCTTACGGTGCGGATTTCCACTTTACACTCACTTTTCAATCGAATTTTCACATCTCCATTGTCTAGTATTTAGATACTAATTTATAGATCATCTCTGCAAAATTTTAGCCAATTTGGTTATCATTAAGGCACTCAAAACTGCGTTTTTCTGTTATAAACATGAACGGTTCAAGTTTGACAAATCATTTACATACTGCAGAGATGAAATTAGATTTCTATACACCTGGCCAATCAAGGGAAACTAACATACTTTCTGCATACTTTCTGCAGTACATCATTTACATCCTGCAGAGATGAAACGAACAGATTAGAAAGGTCACACACATAGTATAAAAGTAAATTCTTTGTTGCAGGGTAAACTAATAAATGAAATGGCACGAGAATAGAACTCTACAGTCTAGATAATCACCACTGTGCCTCTGCTGTCTGTTAAAAAAAAAATTGAAAGTTCAGCTAAACTAGAGACACATGAAAGGATGAAGAATACACTATCTAGACTCAAAATTTCAAAAAAAATTGAAGCAGTAAATTGTGAACTATATTGCAGTTGACAGCTGAAGTACTTGGAAAATCTTGAAGCTAGCAGAGCAACACAAATGAGGAAGGAACATCGCAGACGGAGAGTGACGCACCTCACGCGCTAGCTAACTGGGATAACGGAGCCTCACGCACGCCCCAATAGCTGCATTCCAGAACTAAGCAGAGTATAGTTGGAGGGGGCGGACTTGGTAGTCATCGAAATTGTCCCTTCACTCCCTCGACGAGTCCGTCACACCTCTCCACTTGCCCTTCTTTCTTTTTAAACAAATATCTCTCTCCCCCTCTATATCCTTTCTCCTTCTCTCAGCTCTTCACCACCAAGCCCATTTCTCAAATGGAGGCCTCCACCGCACTCTCCCGCATCGGCCTCGCCGGCCTCGCCGTCATGGGCCAGAACCTCGCCCTCAACATCGCCGAGAAAGGCTTCCCCATTTCCGTCTAC
>NC_020494.1:690499-695304 GCF_000184155.1 Fragaria vesca subsp. vesca | reverse complement strand
CATATTACTATAATGGGACTTGTTTATTTCTTCGATTGATTTCAACACAACAAGCTCTATCTAAACTACTGCCAAAAACTTCAGGTATTCAATTTGGTTGGACAGCAAGTTGCGTCTTCAACTTGACCCCTTACTCATATTGGAGTACTTTTTGTGGCGAAAAGGTCACGAGTGTGCAATTTCGAATCACTACGATCGACACTGTGTATGGGAAGAGGTTGCCCAGAATAAAAAATTGAACAAGTATAACCATACCATCATAGATGAACAGTTTGCATTCTACCAAGATGATGGTCTCACAAGATTTAACGCATTGGATCCGAACAAGCTTCTTCCCAGCAGTATGCAGTTTTTTTTTTTGGACAAAGCAGTGGGAATTTTTTAAAAAGTACATTTCATTATAAACCATGGATGCAATGCACTTTCCCAGTCTTATATAGATTTTTTTCTCACATATGCAGATGTACCAGAAGGTTCTTTTATCATCTGGGCACACACTCCAATGTCAAATTTGTTTTCCTGTCTTTGGTTCAATGAGGTTGAGCGGTTTACTCCTTGGGATCAGCTAAGGTTTGCCTATACATACCAGAAATTAAGAAGGATGAATCCTGAAAAACCTTTTCGTCTTAATATGTTCAAGGTGAGAATCTCTGTGGAATCATTCTTACAGCATATAAATGGGAACAAAGTGAATAAATTAGACTCAAGTAAACCTACAGTAGCAATTACCTCTCCTGAACAATGAATGAATAATAGGAATAATGGCTGGTTCCTAATGGATAAGGACCTTTAATCTGTACAGGATGCTGAGGTGGTAAATCAAATCTTGTAAAAAAAGTTGTGTCGATTTAATTCAGGTTGTAAGGTGGAATGGTTGTTCATGCTTAACCAGGTTTATACATACACATGAATAGTCCATGCATAATACTGTTTTGAATCATGAACTGCATTGGCATCGAACACAGAAGACTGTTATTACTTATTAGGCTCAAATCTATTCCTTAACTGTCATTGTGAAAAAGCCATAAACCATGGCTGTGTTGTTAACTATGTTTGGGAAGTGTTGTTAACTTTGCTTTCTTATGGATGTTTCTTTGTTGTCTTTCATGCATTTTTCTTACATATATGTAATAAATTCCTTTTCATTCTTAATGATCGTATTTCACGTCCTGGTAATGCTTGTGCATTCGAAAATCTATACAAGGGATTCCCCTTAACATATTGAAGGGTCTACAAGTGCTAGACCACTAACCATTGCGTATTCTGAGGTCAGTGAGGTGCAAGTTGTCTCCAATTGTTTGAGCATGTGCTTTCAACTTTACAGGTTCAGTTTACACTAGAAGCTTAACTAAAATTGCTTGATTAGACTATTATAGAAGTAGAATTTCAAGTTTAAATAGATTACAAATGATTTGATTCAAATGATAGCGACTGCGCGCATTTTATGATTGTTTCTAATATGCTGAGTACTATCACTAGAAGAACTGACAGATGGGAATAATTTGAACCCTCTCGGCAGGACTTAGGTCACCACAACATCATAATAAATTCCCTCTACCATATGTAGTTCTTCCTTAAATCCTTTGTTTCATATGATTAAATTACCTTTTTGGGTGATTGGCATCCGAGAATGCATGGTAAACCATTTTCTTGATGCTTTCTGTGGAAAACTTTGGGTAATACAGAAGTATAAAATGAACACTGAAAGCATAGGGATTGACTATAACAGGTTTAGTTTGGACAATATGATGCTGAATATGACTTTTCTTCTTGGTGCATTTCCCAGTTTTAGTGGGAGAACCATATATATTAGTCCAACATCAGAATGACAAACATCAGAATTACATGTATATAATGCTTATCTACATTGGAACCACATTGTTCTGTCCACCAAAAATATTCCCCACACCTATATGTATTGTAATAGTTCATAGCCTTGATCTTTCTTGCTATTAGCTAATAGCAGCGGCTCTAACTGCTTTGCCATCACAAATGGTGGAGGCATGTATTGCTACCTTGATGCAATGTCACATCCAAACTTCCATTTATGGTTGTGAGCTTTAGTGAAGATCAAATTCAATGCAGCACTCAAGTTTAAGCAACATCTTAAGCAAGTACCTAATATGTTTTCTTTTTATATATGCTACTAGTTGGTGGTATCAAAGTACTTTCCCTCAGTATCTACAAAACCAATATGGTTATAACCAAATTTGATCACCAACTAGTTAGCTTTGCATCATTAACATGAATATAAATATATGATATATGATCACCCCTTACAATATTTCTGTTATTTGAAAAGATCTGCTTGAAGGGGTTTTGCTTCATAGAAATGAACATCAGTCGGTTGGATTGAAAGTAATTCGATTCCGATTTCAATCACTCCTTGATTTACAGAACCAAAACTCCTAAACTCGATCGGATTGAAAGTAATTCAATTCCAATTTCAATCACTCCTTGATTTACAGAACCGAAACTCCTAAACTCGATCGAGTTGGAAAATATATCAATAGGTTTTGGCACCATTAATTGTTTGCAGATTTGTGGAAGTTCAGGAGATGCCATTAATCCCATTATGTGTAACAGTTTTGGCAAGCCCTCGCTAATTTTATTTTTCTTTCTCAAAAGTTGAAGTCCTTAATGAAAGTAGACTAACCACATGGGTAATGGGTTGGCTGTTCGAGTTGGCAAACTCAGGTATCAAGTGTTGGGACGGATGCATGATAGGAAATTAGGATGTTAGGAATCTCCCACCAGAATTCGAACACAGCTTGGTAAATTCCTGTGGGGTTTTGGGGTGATTTTCTTCACAAAAGGGTGGAAGAAAATCCCTAAACCGAAGAAGAAGTTGTCAAGTGATCGAATGTTATACTGTTGACGCTTGATGGGATATCCAATGATCATGAGACTCAAAACTATGGAAAGTGTTTGGTTTACTTTCTGTAATGTGATAATGCATAGCACACAAGAATAGTAATTAACCTTGATTATTTTTGTTGGTCGAGAAATCAAGTTACACTCTAAAATTATAGTTTGGCCACTCACCATACTACTGTAGCGACAGTGTTGACCTATTATAGTTTGGCAAACAATCCAACCAAATTAAACTAATTGACAAACTTGTTTCGCAAACTTGTAAAAGCAATGGTCTAAAAGGCGCTAGGCTCTAGGCGGGCGACAACCCATAGCCTAGCGCCTGGACAGCCTAGGCGGGATTAAGCGATTTACTTTTTTGGCATTTAATAAATAAATATGATATTTAAAACTAGTAAAATATTAATAAATATAATTTAGGTTAACAAAATTCAACCAAAAATGATATTATAAGCCAAATTAGCTAATTAAATAGAGATACATAAAAAAAACAATAGTTTAATATAAATATTAGTATTTGAGATTATGAAAATGGGGTAATGCGGTGGGGAGGTCTTTCCTTAATTGACCAAATGTCAAATTCGAACATTGGTTTCATTATCAATAAACCTACTCTTGTCCTTGCAACTTCCAACAATAATCATCTCTATCTCATTCTTGCCTCTTCATTCCTAGAAAAAGAAAAAAATCAAACAAACCCAGATCTGGTAAATGAGAGAGTCTGCTTCAATTGTGCAACACACAGTAAAGGAGCAATTCCATTCCCAATCCTCTCACAAAACCTCGCCCTCAAACCCAAATCTCTTATAGCCTCATTGCTCAACCACCAGACATTCTCGAAGACCTCAATGACGACGACGTCCTCTGCTTTGCCCAGCCCAAGTTAATCGTGGCTCCGATGGTGAACAACACCGAGGCATCTTCGGGAATCAAAGCACGACGAGGTGCAAGGGCGTGCACGCTTTTAGTTTTTATTGGGTTTTTTTTTGTTCGGAAGCGCTGGCTTCACCTAGTCGCGCCTAGTCTAAGACCGCCTTGGACGCGCCTTCTTCGCCTTGACCGCCTAGGCCGTCCCTAGGCGACTGGCCGCCTTACTTGAACGCTTTGGAGAAAATCCGAGCGGCTTAGCTCCGCCTATAGCCTAGGCGGTACAAGGCGGTACAAGGCGGCGCCTTTTAGAACCTTGTGTAAAAGTTGAGACTTGATACCCAAAGTCTTTATATGTGTTCCAAACTAAGAGCTTCTCCAACAACTTCTCCATTTTCTTAATTTTATCAATTTTGGAAAATATTGGGTTGTTTTGTGGTCCAACAGCTTCCCTATCTCATTCCTTAAAATGAGGTGTAGAAGAAAGAGAATCACTCATTCCCTAAATTGATACCCAAAGTCTTTATATGTGTTCCATACTAAGAGCTTCTCCAACAACTTCTCCATTTTCTTAATTTTATCAATTTTGGAAAATATTGGGTTGTTTTGTGGTCCAACAGCTTCCCTATCTCATTCTATAAAATGGGGACGTAGACGTGCTCTAACGGTAAGAACAAAAATTTAGAATATTTTATTGGGTATTTTATGTTACAATTGTTCTAGGATATTCTCTATGTGTGCCTTGGCCTTATGCTAATAGGATATGTAGTTAGACTAGATCTATGTATTCATATCCTTACCATATTGGTATTGTGTAATTCCCTATATAAAGGGCTCCTATCAATGAATAAGATGATGACTCTCTTGCTATCTCTTTGTCTCTACACTTTATCCTTTATCACGTTATCATGCACTTTGTTCTAACCCTAAAGCCAATAGCCCACCATTTTTTTCTAAACCCTAAAAACCAAAACCCTAAAATCTGGCAGCCTTGTTTTTCCCGATTTCCGACCAAAATTCCGACTGCCCTCCGCCGGAATTTATATCCCCAGAAAGCTCTCTCC
>NC_020494.1:688134-689210 GCF_000184155.1 Fragaria vesca subsp. vesca | reverse complement strand
TAATGAATGCCTTGAGAATTTTTCGAAGTGAAACTATTCTCCTCTTATGGTTCATATTGATTTACAATCAAGATGTACACTTACATCGTCCTTAGAAACATGGCATATTGTGTCGATTTTGGTTCCTTCCTTTGAAGGTGACTCATGGCACTGCATCCTCAAGGAGGATCGCCCACGAGTTTCCGGTTAAGTCTTCTACCCTATAGCGGATTTTTCATCATCAATTGTTCAACTAGGCTCAACCAAGCTCAGTGTGATGTCTTAGAATTGTCCGAAATTAAGGAGATAGTGGTTTTAAGTGTGCCTCACACTACCGACTCTCCACGGACATGCCTGGTCATACTGACTTGGAGTTACCGAAAGCTTTTGATTTTGGATCCCCCTACGCTATTAAACCAATTGCCGTCTTGCAAAAGACGTTGAAGACTTATCAAAGCTGGAAAATTATCATCATAATCGGATCCTCTAGGTCCTCTGAGTTAGTTTATGTTCATGTCAGGGAGCTTTTGCTAACTAGTCATGGAGTTTACGACCTTAGAACGATCGAAAGGACTTGGTTTTGATCATACACACGTCACTTTTGGCTAAGGCAAAAGCCTACACGCCACCTGCAAGCTTCACAGCTTCGTACATGCCAAATCTGCGAAAAACAGCAATCTGTCCCTTCTGGACAGTAAACTTCGTTTGAGCTTTTTGAACAGCTCCGGAAGAACCAGACAGTGAGCTTTATATCATTGGAAAGCTCTATGAGTCTAGTTTTCAGAACTTTTCACGGTTCGTCCATATCTATTTTAACAAAGAAGTTATGGCTGTTTTAGTGCGCAAAGGTCATTCTGCGCGGAAATTTTTATGCACTCTCGGGATTGCAGCTTTTCGTAGCTTCTTTCAATCCTTCTAAATGGTTCAAGTAGAACTATTTACTCGCCTATCTACTCCTTGTAGTTATGTCTTATAGAGACATTGAGTGCTTCGCAGATAGTGGAACTATCCACAACATTCTAAGGAACCATGTTGAGTTTTAAAGACCTTCATGCTAATGGTTTTCATTTGAAAACACATTGTGAGAATGAACAAGA
>NC_020494.1:685985-687018 GCF_000184155.1 Fragaria vesca subsp. vesca | reverse complement strand
CTAACTTCTTGGAGGTCGTCCGGTCAATTCCTCAAGCAATTGAGGTGCACCGGCCTTCCCTCGATGTCGCATTGACCCCCTGCAATGCTCATTCCTCGTTTTGAAAGCCTATTCTTTAGCTCAATAAGGAGTGAGACCCTCCTACGCTAAATAACACAAAAGTAAACATTCTATTCTTACATCAAACTATGTAGATAGATACAACCAACTTGCGGACACCTTTTTATGCTTTATGGTGTTGGTTGACGTGTTAACACACTGGTCACGTGTTACACTATTATCTACTGCTTATACTGCTTATACTTCTACGGGCTCACTACCCATTCTTTAAAGAAGTTCATCGGGATGTAAGTTGAAATGTCCTGTACCCCATGTTCACACGCAATACGGTCTCACCGAGGCTACGACCAAGCAACTTTAGCTTGTCGCTCGAACATTATTGATGCGCACCACTCTTTCTATTGCGTCTTGGGGCTATGCAATATTTGCATGCAACTTTACTATTCATCTACGACCCACCATCATTGAATTTCGTTGTACTACAGCTCGTGACTGTGTACCAGGATTGACACGAAATTGCAATCCTTGAGCTCGACAAGATTGAAACGGATCTCCAATCCTTGAGCTCGGCTAGATGTTATTTCTAGGTGCCAAATCGCATTGCCACCACGTACAATGATGGGTCATTTGAGATGAATAAGTTTAGGTTGGATATGAACCTCCACCTATAATCCGCATATGTAGGAACCTTGTCAGGCGATCTCATTCACCGCTAAATTGCGGATTGTCACTTTGATGAGACAATATTCCCGCCGTTAGGGGGAGATAAGAACACAAGTGTTCAAGTGGAACGACGTGAATTGTCGTGGTTTGTCCCCACTAAGTCTCATCTTGATCCCAAATGCTTATAGTGTTAAAGTGACGAGATCACATGCTGCAAATATGTCTGCAAGGATTGATGTCCTACAAAAGGACAATGGCGTGACCAAAAAAGTGTTGGTCTTGACGCCATCACCATGGATGGTGATATGGT
>NC_020494.1:666220-685965 GCF_000184155.1 Fragaria vesca subsp. vesca | reverse complement strand
GATGTCATTGAACTCCACTACTTTGTCAGTTTGGTAGTTTCTGAATAACTGAACAAGCAGCCTATGAATGTGGTCATAATAACATCTCTACGAGATCAGAGATATGCATGAAGATCTTAAACGGACGTCATTCATCCGAATCAAGTGGCTCCAAACCACAGGAGCATGCGTTTGTTAAATGTATTGAAACGCACATGGACTCTACTTGATTTGGAAGGGATATGGTGAATTATGCCTTTGCATGTTCATTCCGGATTTACATGGACTCTTGATGGATCAAGAGATGCCAATATGTATCAACATCCGAAGAAAAAGATCTTGGGAAGACATGGTCTCGATAAGGCACTCGATGACTGTATTGATGATGATTTTCCATCAATCGGCTTAGGCGCTCTATAACTAGTGAGGCCTACATATACTCCCATGATTAGTCAAGGTCTTTGCTCTAAAGAGAGATCCGTTGTTTTGTCTAAAGCAAGATGACAAATATGTGTTAAGAGATGGAGTTCCCATCTAAGTACAATTAGACGCATCAATGTACTCAACACAATACGAAAGGCTTGACATCTCATTCGCTATGAAAAGTTGTAAAGCTAAGTGTAGCTATGCGCCCACGCAATACCAATGTAATGGCAGTAACTCCTTTTTCAATACTTAATGGTATGAAAGGTTTAGGCTTATTCTATCCCTACATAAGAAAGACACATCAATAGCGAAATCAGAATCTACCAAGTTTCATAGGTCAAGCTCCACGGGACTTACAGGAAACCTCACTCACTGGAATATGGTAAAATTGGTACCATTGGAAATGTCTATGTGTCTACTTTCTAGAGACACCAACTATTTGATCATACCTATCATATTGAGTGAGTTATGGCCGTTTTAATCATACCTATCATATTGAGTGAGTTATGGTTCATATTGAGTGAGTTACTTTTTAGAATCTGATTTTGGCAAAACAATCAACTTCGACGGGACTTTGTGAACAGCTCCTGATGAACCAGAATGTGTGTAATATACGGTTGGAAAGCTAAATGAGTCTAGTTTCCAAAACCGTTTACGGTTCGTTCATATGTATTTCCTAGAGGAAGTTACGACTGTTCTAGTAATTGAAGGTCATGCTGCGCGGAAATCTGATTTCCTGCACGAACTTATGTTTTGAGTTCACAAGCGACCTTCTCCTCAAGATCTAAGTGTAAAAGATCATTTGAGGACAATACGACATGATTTAGTTAATCATTGTCTAATGCCACATTTGAAGACATGTTAAAGAGCATTGACATGCTAAGTTTTTGAAACTTCCGTAATTAGTAAGAATCAGGAAGAGCCCTATGATTGATGTAAAGATCAGGGGGAGGTGCGAACTTCAGGGGGAGTCTAGCACATACATACATGTCACTATCAAATGTGAAGGGTGCGTTGTACTCTTTTTCTCCTACGATCAAGGTTCAGTTTTTCTCCCACAGGGTTTTTGTGACTTGACGAGGTTTTTGACGAGGTAACAGATCAGCACCATCGGCATATCAGCGCGCGGCACAAGGGGGAATGTTCTAGGATATTCTCTATGTGTGCCTTGGCTTTATGTCCAATAGGATATGTAGTTAGACTAGATCTATGTATTCATATCCTTACCATATTAGTATTGTGTAATTCCCTATATAAAGGGCTCCTATCAATGAATAAGATGATGACTCTCTTGCTATCTCTTTGTCTCTACACTTTATCCTTTATCAACAATAAAATATATGATTTTTTTTTGTTATTATTAATAATCATGTAGCATTTTTTATTGTTTTAATAAATGCTGAAATCTTTAAAATGAAGAAGGTGTTGGAGTTGAACCATATATATTTTTTTTTGTTGAAGATTTTGGCTTTTATTTTTCTATTTTAGAGAAATTTTGGTTGTTAAAAATGCTTTAAACCGTTCGATCAGTGTTACCGCTTACGCCAGATTGAGTTCGTTATAAAGGAGCCGCCAGTTTCCTTCACCTTCAAGTGTCGGTATATTCACTTACACAAGCCGCCAACTCCTCACTGTCACAACGACATTAACTAACCTACCGACCAACCCATGATCTCCACTTGGCATCCTCTCAAAATTTTCACCATTAAAAAATAAAAATAAAAAAGGTTAAAATGAGAAAGTACGAGTTCTTCTGGGTTACTATTACTAGCTGACCCATTCCTTTCAAAAAAAAAAAAAAGACAGAGCCTTTTGTGTCTCTCATCATCATCATTATTAAGTTGGCACCAAATATTGATTGGGAAAAAGAAGAAGGGAAAGGATCTAACACACCCACCCAGCTCTGATATCCAAAACGACATGTCATTTTCCCCAACCTGATTCTTCTTCTTCCTCATTAGGTTTCGATTTCTTCCCCAATTTGAATTCGTTGCTCATTTTGGGTGAATTCCAATCTGTTCCCATTGCAATTGTGGCTCCCATGGGCGTTGACTTTTCCGGTAACGGCGATTGGAGTCCCCGGCGACGGGAAAGATTCGACCTTTAGGGTTAGGGTTTGTGAATTGGGAAATTTTTGGGGGGTTTTGGTGAGGTGGAGGAAAGGTTGAGGCTTTGGGGGTGGAGGTGTTAATGGAGACGGATGGGAAGAAGGAAGTGCAAAATGGAGGTGAGAATGAGAGGTTGAGTTGTGATGGTGGTGATGAGTGTGAGAAAGTTGAGGAAATGGTGAATGGGGATGAAGAGAGTGAGTTGTTGTTGGCGCCAAGGAAAGGAGGGATTTCGAGGAAGACTAATAGGACAAAGCGGAAAGTGCAGTGGAATGATAGGAATGGGAATAAGCTTGTTGAGGTTTTAGAGTATGAACCGAGGTAATGCGCTTACGCGTTGTTTGATTTTGTTTGTTTGTTTTCGGTTGTGTTATGTAGTTTTGTTTAGTTGTGAAATGAAATGAACTTTTGTGCAGCTTAGGATTTTGTATCGGTTAGGTGGTTTGCGTTGTGCTTGATGCTGATATGTTTATGTGAATTTGCGGAAGTGTTGTCATTGTTTCTTTGAAGTATAGAGACGGCTTGCTTTTTGTTGTTGTCGTGTTAACCTGTTTGAGTATATTCGAATTGGTTCACAACTTCAGAGTGCAGTGCGTTAATTAATCATGTTTCTTTCTTTCCATTACGAACTTTTTAAGCTGGATTGAGCGATTCTGCAGTGGCAGAGCTTAACCTGTTTGAGGTCTCTTAACAAAGATGTCGTTGCTTTTGCATGGTCCATCATTTGAATTAACTGTCCAGTCATCAGTGACAGGTGGGGGTCAGTGTACCCATTCCATAGTAATATTCTGTGATCTAGTTTAGGTACCAGTATGACAGGTTGGATCAGTATACACCCATTCTATAGTAATATTGTTTCTCCTCATTTGGGTGGAGGCTTTGATTAGAGGACAATTTAAGGGGATTTACCAAAGTGGCACCCGAATTGAAGTTTTGCAGAAAAATAGCATTCTCGACTTCTCATAACGTACACATGAGACGATCTTGTAAAAGTGCAATGTTTCATAAATTTGGAATTCTTGGGTGTCACTTTTGGTAAAACCCATTTCAGGGAATATGTTAGGAGTGAAATGTAACCAATTAATCCTTTTTGCAGAGCAAAAAGAAGCATAGACCAGGCCTGTCTGATGCATTTCTACCTTATTGAGGAAACATGGAACCCCCGACCTGCACTAATCTTTTTGTTGCTGTTCTGCTCTGTATTTTGTTTTATTTGAGGTGTTATTTTTGCTGAGGTTAACTCCAGAGTTCACCATGTTGGTTTCTCACTGATTGTCCTTTTAGCTGTGATGGCAACTAATTGCATTTTGCTAACCAACATTGTCTATATACCTGGGGCTTTTTTCTTCATTAATCTTGTCTGATGACATCTTATGACATTAGTAGTCAACTGCCCCTTCCACTTTACAGGCATCTACCATTGCTGCAACCCTCTGACCACTAGGTTCTTTTTTTTGTTTTTATTTGGGATGGACCACAGTAATAACTTTAGCATCTGATTGGAAATCTCAGGCCTACTGTAGTTAAGATAATCGGCTTCACTGGGTAGTGTTGTCATACTGGGTTGAAGTGGTTATCAACTCTTCTTTTCCTTGAAGAACTATTTTATCTTGAGGTGTTGTATGGTTAGCAAGACTCCAAAATTGAATGATTCAAGTTACACATTATGTGATGCTCAAGTTTTGGTTGGTTGAATAATTATGTGTTTTCTTCTCGTCTATCTATAGGTTCCACAATGGATTCCACTATACAGCATCATTTTCATCTTTGCAAGCCATTATTTTCTATATATCTTTTCCTAACTAAATAGTTCTCATTGTTGAAAGTGTCTCCATCTGACTTCTCATGACCAGTATGTTGTATTCCTCTTTTATTCTAAGGCAACTGATTTCTCTTTTATCTTGGTTCTCCAGATTCCCATAGTTGGTCATTTAATTCAGTTCTGTTAAGAGTGACCTTTTTTTTTTTTATTTTTTAATTTTAATACAAGCATTCTTTAACTTCATTAAGAACCTCACCTTTTAGGATGTAAGCACTGTCTCTGTAGACACTGGGAACTTAAGCTATTACAAAAGTACTGTTATTTATATGTGTGTTTGTGTGTGAATGTTGCCAAAAGATTTGGAGAAAAAGCTGTGCAAATGGGGAAGTTTCATGGGCCATTGGCAGTATACTTCTAACCATATGGGTGTTAGTCATCTTGAACATTGTTTTTCAGCTCGTAAGTTCTACAGCTAAGTTATGCTCCTTAAAAAGACTCATTATAGTGGTATTTGGTTGTTAAGTTTGATTGCTATATTAAATTATAATATTTCTCATATGCTTAAAGCAGTTCATTTAAAAATGTTGAACTTCTTTTGAACAGCCAATTGTTTGAAAATTAAAATGATTTATTGTGAGTGAAGGTTAGTGAGACTAGAAAAGCTGGACGTTCCTGCAAGTGGGTTACATTGTAAAGTAACTCCAGTTCAAAACATCAGCTAGTCAATATGATATATTGTACGGCTATTAGTACTAGTGACATGTTTTTCAGTTTTTGACTGTGTGGTGTGATACTTTGATGATTAAGAGCATGGGCTTACATCCAACTTATGATGTCCTGCAAAGTAATATAACTGACTTCTAGACCTCATCAGTTCATCATATTTTTCTTTGGCCCCAGTGTACCAGGAATATTCATTATGTGTTACTTTATACTATTTGGCTTGTCATGGTACTACTGAGACGATGCGTTCCTCCATGTCTATGGTGTTTTAGAACCTTCATGTTTGGAATTCTGGAGAATCCTTATATTGAAATATCTCTTGATTGCTTAAGTCTGCTTACATGAGGCACTCTTTAACTTACCCATATTGAAATAAGAAGTAATCAGTGGCCTATGTAGTGGTACCAGTAAAAATTGGAAGAGGAAATAACAAACAAGAGTAATAGTGTGCAATATTATTTGCCCTAGTGTTCAAATATTATTGTGCATTTTCTAGTCTCTCAACCCTGTTTCCTGTTTATGTGCAGTGAGGTTAGTGACTCTGATGACGAAGATGTAGATACTTGCATATGTTCCATCATGTAGATATCATTCAGTAAATCAAGTACCGGTATGTCTGCTGCACAAATCAACTAGGCATTCTCTCCGAGTTGATTTTGATGATTTCTATACAAACCAGCTCTGTTTTTAACCGTGTTAAGGATGGACCGAAGGTCCTGAGACCAATTCAAGGCAGTATCCCATTTTGCATCAAGTCTAATGCCATTTTTTAGATTAAATTGCACCGAGCTTTATTACAGCAGGATATTCAAATTGAAATAGAGCCATCTTCCGGGAATGAAAGCAGATAGGTATAAAAGCAATATGGTATCCACAATATGTAATACACTAAATACAGTTCAGTTAATGTATGCTTTTTTTCTCTCTTTCTCTTTTTCTTTCTCCTTTCTTTTAAGCTTTACTGTGCCTATTATAAGTAGTGTGTATTTTACAGGGACAGATTATTTTGATATCTTGACATCTTGTTCAATTAAGATTCTTCAATACTATTTTTTCGCCTACTCTACTCCTTCAACACTCAAAAGAAGGAACGAAAAGACATTCCATATGCAGTTTGAATATGAAAGGAATAAGCTAATTTGAACCAAGTGGTAATATCACTCAGGTAAGGCACAATTATTTTGCTGGTTGTTTGATTTGATAGAAATTCAAATATTCCAGTTACCACTAGTAGCTCCAGTAAAGTGAAAAAGAAAAGGAAAAGAAATTGACAGGTTCGCTCTGTGTAGTTTGATTTATTCTTCTCTGGATTTTAGTTAAATTTCTTTTTATGAATTGTGTTTTCTAGGAATCTATACCACCATATGCCTCATTAATCATTATTGAGCATGTTATCTACTCTATGCTGCATTATTGGGCACAAATAAATTGAAAACCATTTCACCAACTTGATACTCTTAACATCAAGCGTAAAGAAATATGATTTTATAGTTGGAAAAATACTGTAATTATATTTTGCACTTTGTAAATTACAAATCAAGGATTTGGAATCCATGACTTGCATTTCCCTTTACTGTTGAATTCTTACACAAACAATTGGGCAAAAACCCAACAAAATCTTCATATACAACACATGGAAGAATCAGAAAAATTACCCAAACAACAAACTCCCAAATACCACACTACGCAAAATGTGCTAGAGAACCAAAAAGCAGCCTCAAATGAACTTCTGTTGATCATCCTCCTCAGTTTTCGGTATCCAAAATGTAACTGAGCTTAAGATTGACATACTACTACTGCATTATTTTCCCCTTACCCAACTCGAAAAGCTGGCATGGACTGGGATTTGTTGCAATAGAGGTTTGGACTGGTTGCAACTTGATCTGCTGTATAGAAATTTTGGTTCTTGAAATGATGCAACATTCTCCTTTTGCTGCTTTGGTGCTACTACTTTTGCTTTGGCTGCTTTCCACTGACTCAAATTCTCAATTGGACTCAAAACAGAATGTGCATATGGGATATTATCGCCAACATTCAGACTCCACCGGCACGATTCCAATTCTCCATTTATAGATGAAGAGAAACTTTGCTTAGGATACCCTTCTTGGCTCATTCTTGGATCATCTATATCACTGCTGTCACCATCACAGTAGTCATCATCACCATAGTAATCATCGTCATCGAATTCACTGTCTTCATCTGCCACATTGTCCTCTTCTTCATAGCTGTCATAGCTGTCTCGAACATTTTGGTACCTGTAGTTTGAAGGAAAAAGTCCTATTGATGATGTCAATGCAGTTGAAGCCCTCTTAGTTGCTGAAGTGGATGACCTTCCTTTCGCCACTTCCTGTTCATTGTTGTCAACTTCTTCCTCCACCTCACTCTCCACAAACTCATAGTCCTTCAAAACAGGCTCGTAGGTCTGGACATTCAGATTGAAGCTGACTTTCTTCCTGATCTTCGTCGCCTCTTTCGGCTTGTCTCTAGAACAACAAATATTCAGAGCTCGTAGTTGTTCATATATTAACACAATGTGTAGAGAAATAAAAGCAAGAACTCACCTAAGCTGTTCAGTATTGGGACTCTTTTTCGGACCATCAAGTCCGATTAGTGCGAGAGATGATGAGTTCAATGCTACATAGCTCCCACGTCTCTGCAGCAAAACGAACAGTAAACACCGGAACATACACCGGAGAGGTAACAAAATATGGTTTCAGATTGACGTTGAGGATCAAGTAAGAGAGTTTACATAGTCTCCAGCAGCTGCAGCAACTCGGTTGGAAAGTCTTCGCCTCTTTCGCTTCTTGGAAATGCCGAAGCAGGCAAGGAAGCACCCCATTAGAAGAAGGCCCTGCTACTCAGTCTGAGGAATGTGGACGGATTCATATAGAAGGAGAAGTGACGGTGGTAGTCATAGGAAGAATTAAAGTTTTAAATTCATTTGGGCTCCAACGGTTTTCGAAAATAGTAACGTTGGAGTGGCAATGATGATGAAAGGTGTGGTGTGGTGGGTGCACGAGTTTAATAAAGTAAAGACAAGAGCTTTGTCTGGCTTGTGATCTACATTTGCAAAATGCGGCTCTCTCTCTCTCTCTCTCACTTTTGTTTATTTTGGTTTTAACTTTTGTCCTGGTGAGAATTTATGAATCAGAGACAGCCATGTTCTTTTCATGCTTCAACAAGTTAGCCGTTGGCCATGTTTTGAGGTGCAGTAATGTTTGATCACATTACTGAACACAGTTGTTCGTGAGTCCGATTCAATTGAAGCTTGTTTGATATGTCACATTATATCTTAGCGTAGTTACATTCAAATAGAATAATTATTCATTTATTATAGATGTATAGACCATTTCGGTAAAAAGTCATCCAAAAGGGTGTTATGATAATGCTAACCCATCAATTTGTCATATTATTGGGTTATCATGTTAATGTAAAATGATTTCACTATTTGAACTAAATTAATCCAAGGATTGTTGAGTACAAGTGTACAACTTACTAGAAAAATCAACTGACTACATAGACATGACTGTTTGTTAACTTTTATTGAAGTGAACCAATGAGTTCACCTAAAGAAACCAAATAGTTCAGGCACCATTCACTTGGTCTCTAAGCGAGTCTTGTTACATGTGACAATGTTTGAGATTGAATGTTATTCCGGTTCTATAGTGATTGAGTTTGAATTGTGTCATCTTCATCGCCTCAAATGTGCTCTTGTAGAATTTGCAACGACAAGAATAAGTTGTTTTCTTGTTAAGATTATAATCGTGAGACCTTAGTATAACAACTGCAGATTGGATTGAGGGCTTACAAAATCAACATTTGACATACTTATGGATTCATCTATTGATGACTCATTTCAAGTATAGTCATATTCGTAACAAACGTGTGTTAGTTTTTATGCACATTGTACACTAAGTATAATATTTTGAACGAATCCTAAATAACTAAATAATCTGTTTGAAACATTTGATATTGAATAGTTGAGCGTGCATCATAGAACTTCTATGAGTCATTTGCAATCAATAGAAGTTACATTTTCTCTCATGTAAAGGTAGGCTAATATGGTTGCATCAAAAACTTAAAGACATATTTGCTCTTCAAAGTAAGTCTTTAAAGACGTCCCCTACTAAATGCCACTATGATTTCACATCATAGATGCTTCTCTTAAAATCACTATTTTCTTCTTCAAGTATACGAGTTAATGTGGGTTGCTGAGCATAGTCTCTTCCTATTTTTGGCATGTAGTGAAAACAACAATGTCATCATCACCTGTGCCTCTCACGTGACAAAACAGCCAAACCCACAGAAGAGGGAGCAGCAGCACAAAAAGCAAAAACACAAAGACTTTTGTACTTAAGCTCACTGACGACTGACGACTCACACCAAATCCCAGCCGTCCGTCTCCCACCACCCACATCACAATCCCTTCCGGACCAACCAATTCCTCAGATCTCAGCCGTCCAAACCCAAAAAGAACACTACACATATTCGACCTCCCAATCTCTCTCTTTCTCTTCTCTTCTCTCTAGTCGGCCACAAACCCTGCCCTTGTTCTTCCCCAAATCGAAAGACCCAGAATCCAAATTCGATAAAGATCGAATCTTTGAGGGGTTAGGAAGAGAAAGATCGAATCGTTGGAGATGGATTCGGATCAGGGGAAGCTTTTCATCGGCGGGATATCGTGGGAGACGTCGGAGGATAAGCTGAAGGAGTACTTCAGCAATTACGGCGACGTTTTGCAGACGGTGGTTATGAGAGACAAGATCACTCAGAGACCCAGAGGTTTTGGGTTCGTCGTCTTTGTGGATCCTGCTGTTCTTGATAGGGTTCTTCAGGAGAAGCATACCATCGATGGCAGGACGGTATGGAAAACCCAATAACAACCCTTCTTTTGTTTTGACAAATTTTGATTCTTTTTTGCTTTGTGTTTGCTTGTGATTCGTTTTTGGATGAGTGTTTTTGGTTTTGTATGAAGATGTTGAGAATTGAATAGTTGTAGCTGTTAGTTCAATGATTCAGGTTGCTTTAGTGTTGTAATGTTTGTTTTTGAAGCCGAAGAGATGTCTTGATTATGTGGAGTGTATAGTTGTGTTGAGTTGTGGAGTTTTAGTGTAATGGAGTTTGGAGGGTAGAATTGATGAGACAGTGGGCAGGTTGTAATGAGTGGAACTCTTGGTAGGAAGAGAGAGGAGGAATTTTAGATGGGAATAATAAGGCACTGAGCTGTCAACAATATGAAGTTTTCGTCAAAATCTAGTGATTTTTGAAGATATGGTTTTATTTGTGAGTTTAAGAGAGATTCTCTAAAGACTCGTAACAGCTAATGCGTTAAAGATAGGATTTTTAGAGGACTCTTAGTGATTTGACTCATTTGAGATTGAATGTTTGTGAGACCAGAATTTATAAACTATAATTCTTGATATTAGTTCTTAGATGGGCAGCCTGCCAAAGAAGATAGTTATGTTCTAACCATGTTGATGCTGCTGCACCAGTTACATTATATTTTCAATATGCATCCTTATGTGATCATGGCTTCTATTGATTATATCATTGAAGGTTTTCATTTGTTAAGTTAAAGTTGAGCTGGCTGTTACTTATATGTTATATCCACATACGAATTTATCCTTACTTCTGCTTCACTATATCCGGTTTTATATTTCAGGTTGAAGCTAAGAGGGCCCTCTCAAGAGAGGAGCAGCAAACTTCTGTCAGAGCAGGAAATCCCAATCCTGGTAGAAATGTGGGAAGCGGTGGAAATGTTAGGACCAAGAAGATATTTGTTGGTGGGCTGCCTCCCACTCTAAATGAAGAAGAGTTCCGTGAATATTTTGAAGCTTATGGCCATGTAACAGATGTAGTTGTAATGTTTGACCAAAATACTGGACGACCTCGTGGATTTGGATTTATTTCATTTGACACTGAAGATGCAGTAGATAGGGTTTTGCACAAGACATTTCATGATTTAAGTGGTAAGCAAGTGGAAGTAAAGAGGGCTCTTCCCAAAGATGCCAACCCTGGTGGTGGTGGCCGTTCCATGGGGGGTGGTCAGGGTGGCGGTGGTGCATCTGGTGGTGGTTACCAAGGCTATGGAACATCTGGTGGGAACCCAAATGCATATGATGGTCGAATGGACTCGAACAGGTACATGCAATCTCAGAGCACTGGTGGTGGTTTTCCTCCTTATGGTTCTTCGGGGTATAGTGCACCCAGTTATGGGTATGCTCCTTCCAGTAATGGCATTGGTTATGGAGGCTATGGAGGTTATGGTGGTACCAATACTGGATATGGTGGTCCAGCCGCTGCCGCCTATGGAAACCCTAATGCCCCAAATGCTGGTTATGGTGGTGGCCCACCAGGTGCTCCTAGAAGTTCATGGAGCTCCCAAGCACCCGCAGGATATGGTGGTATGGGATACGGCAATACCGCTCCTTGGGGTGTTCAAAGCGGCAGTGCAGCTGCAGGAGGTGGTGGTCCTGGATCTGCACCTGCTGGTCAATCTCCTAGTGCAGCGGCTGGGTACGGAGCTCAAGGTTATGGTTATGGTGGGTACAGTGGAGGTGATGCATCCTATGGAAATCCATCTGCATATGGTGCAGTTGGAGGGCGTTCTGGGAGTGTCCCAAATAACAATGTTGGTGGTCCTGGTGGGGAGCAAGGTAGTGGTGGTGGATACATCGGAAGTGGCTATGGCGACTCAAATGGAAATGCAGGTTATGGAAATTCTGGTTGGAGAGCAGACCCATCACAAGCTTCTGGAAACTATGGTGGTCAGGCTAATGGCGCTCATGGCGGGCAAGTTGGCTATGGTGGGTATAGCAGTGCTCAGGCACGACAAGCCCAGCAGCAGTAATTTTGATGGTTGGCTGTTCAATTGAAATGTCTTGTACCTCTTGAAAAATGAGCTAGTAATGGTCTCTTGTGACCAGCGGCAGCAGCAGGAACAGCTCAAGTTGGATGAATGCTTTGGGCCTGGTTGGATTGCTTAAATCCTATTAGTTTGCAGTATCTATTTTGGTAGTCTATAATAAGTAGTATTTTAGTGCGTACTAGATGCTCCTATTTACTTTTTGCTGTTGAGTGGTGTTAAATTTGGCGTGCTTATTATTGTCTACTTTCTGCTAGTGGCATTTACCTCTATGGTCATAGTGTTAAAGCTAAAGTAGCTTATATAACCTTATTTTTGTTGGTTTTATCGCAGTTGAGTATTTTGTTATTTGAGCTCTATTATTGCTTAATTCCCGTTTATCTTTCAGTTGTGGAGTAGATGTTGTAGGAGTTCTAGTGATTAGAATCTTGATTTGATATGACAAGTAGGAATACAAAGATGTAGTGAAGGTTATTTCTGATAGCAATGGAGCAATGGGATGGTCACTTCGTTATGGGTAGCGATAATCGTAGTGGTAGTTGACACTTTGACGATCGGATAATCATTTTCCCCCTGTATTTGCCCTTGTGTTGTACAGGAGGAGAGGTGCACAAATTGTAAAGTGAAGTGTCCATCATGGCTGAACACCTGCTTCATAGTCGGCCATGTTGATTGGGTGCGTGTTCAGCATGGATTGGAAATTTGGGAAGTTTGTTCAGTTGAAAATATGTCATTCTCCAGCCAAGCCCTGCCAATGCTACTTTGCAGAGTCTCCCAACCTCACATCAGTCATATTGTAAACTTCACCCTGGTTTGTTGTTGCATGACAGAATGTGAGGTGAACAAAGTACGGTATGTTGACTTGAGCAGTTACCAGTTTCACTTCAAAATAGATTGTGTGAGGCTCTGTTTTAATTCGTAGCAGCAGAACATGGCTAATTGTTCAGAATTTAGAGAAGGAGAAATGGATTCTATTAGAGTTGGTACACATAGAACCTTAGATTGAAGTGAAGAACTAACATACATTTTTCTATATTTAGTTGCCAAAATCTTAGAATATAGATTAGTATCTCTGATGTAGTTATTTCACTAAGAAATATTACTTCTGTAGCTTCCCTTATTTCTCGTTTCCTTATTCCTCTGGTCTTTTACCTTGTCTTAACCTGTGTTCTATGCTGGCATGTTTTGTGTTTTGATTTTCAAGCGAAAATGAAATACACTGATACTGTGGGACTCTCCTGGTTAATTTCATCTTTTTCAGCGTACTATGCTGTCTTGTGTTTCCACCATTTTTGTTTTAAATCAACCCAACTAAAGAATGGAGTTCCATTTTAAATTAGCATTGCTGATCAAAATTAAGCATGCTGCTGTGTTGTATAGAGTTTTCCATTAGTTACAGAGATGAACCATAACTAGATGGTAACTGCTTATCCTTTAATTAGGTTGTGAGATTCCATTCTGTTTCTTTCTTAGATTCTGGTATCAAAAACAGAAGGTACTGTGCAGTGTACACAACCATAGCAACATGAGTTCTAGTCCTCTTAAATAGGAGAGCAGCAAGTTAAATAGGGCTCAGGCTTTCCCATTATGCTTGACACCTGATTAAAATCCAATAACCAAAGTCAAATATTTGTTTTGGGATTTCTGTGGATGTGTCTTCATTGGATATTCTGGCCCAGAAGAAGCTAATCCACGGCAGAGAATCGATACATGTAGTAGATGAAGAACACATCAGTTCTTTATTGAACAAATAATGTTTCAACACCGACACCAGTCCTAATCAGGAAAGAATGAAGGTCGGAGCCAAAGATTTTGTTTTCCATTGCTCGATCGAAATAACGACCAAATAATTAAAGGGGATAGATTCCTGAATGAACACAAAGAAAATTACATTCAATATGCAGAAGGGAAGCCTTTGTAGGGATTGCTGAATGCTGGAACGTTGCCAGGTCGTGAAAATACAATCTGCAAACACAGCCAAAGTATGTGTGTTATTCAACTTTTTAACAGTTACAGAGAAGAGGGTATAAACTAGATGATCATTACTTTTGATCTGAAGAGTGTTTTGTTGAGAGTCTTACCTGGTAGTTCCCAAGTGTATACGTCTTGAAACCAGCAGCACAATAATCAAAATAGTATTCCCATGTCCGAATAAATTTCTCGTTGAATCCAAGAGCAAGAATTTCACTATGAACACACAAGTCATCTTAGCAACATATCCTGTTGTGTACATTTGCTATAGATGCATGTATATAAAGAGCTTTATATGATTATCTACTCACCTTTGTCTCTCCAAGAAATTTTTTCTCCAGTATCTCAGTGTTTGGTAGTAATGAATTCCGATATTTTCTATGTGCTCCACACTGCAGTAGTGAATGAAGTTTCATATGGTTCAGATATGAAAAGCAGTATGGCAAGAAGTAAAGACTAACTCTGAATTTTATTCTCATGCTAACAGATCATACCAGAGCCTGGACGAGTTAACCATGGCAGATGTTACTCTACTCAATGAAGGTAGACAACCACCAGGAAAAATGTATTCCTTTATGAAGTCTGAACTTCGTCTGTACTCGTCATAGCGTTCATCCGGTATTGATATGAACTAGAGACACTCAACAATTAGCAAATGACATACATGCCACAGAACTATGGCTAATTCTAGTATTTTTGATGTTACCTGCAGAACAAGAAGCCCATTTTCTGCTAGCACAGATTCACAGGAAGCAAAGAAATCGTTCATAAATTCATGGCCAACACTCTCTAGCATCTCGCTGAAAAGTGCACGATCACAGATCAAGGTATGTTCGCCAAAACTTTCATGGATTTAATTTGGTGAGAATATACTCACCATGATATAATTCTGTCACATTTGTAGTTAGCTGGCATTTGACGGTAGTCACATAGAAGGAATCTAATCCTGTCCTGTTAGCAAATTAATTGAAATTAATACATATGAATAGATTTTGTTAAGTTAATCTCATTTACTTTGAGGCTAAATACCTGAAGGTCAGCATCTTTCACTTTCTGTTGGGCATACTTGAGTTGTTCTTGTGATAGAGTGATACCAGTGTATCTGCACCCCGTTTGTCTGACGACTTCGATAGCCAAACTTCCCCAACCGCAGCCAATCTCTAGAACTTCATGGTTCTTACTAATTTTAGCCTAGCTCAATGACAGAAAGACAAAAATTAAAAGAAACATAAAAACTATTTGAAATAGCACAACAAAAGGGATATTGAAACCTTGACTTGAATCTTAAAAGTCTAAACTCACCTTTTCGATGAGAATTGAGATTTTCCTCAACTGTGCAATCTTTAGCTCTTCATCTTCTGTCTTCATTACTCAACATAGAAAGAACGACATAAGCCACACTACTGTACTTACTTTTAACCAGTGTTTACTGTAAACTTTTTGAAGGGTAAAAATTCTCACCTTAAATACAGCACTAGAGTACGTCATCGTTTCATCCAAGAACAACGAAAATAGTTCATTACTCTAGAACACACAAAAAACTAATTGTGAGCTTATGATTTATGACTGCTTGTAGTTCATTATGACTGCTTGTAGCATGTTGGATTGAGCACACAACCTTGAACAACTAAATCTTTCTGTAAACTGAACTCATTGTTTCTAGGTTTTAAGTTGCATACCAAGTCATAATGACGAGAGATGTTCCTCCGAGCCTGTGTAAGAGTATTTTGTCTTGAAACATGCTGAAAGAAATATTTCGCTGAGGCTATACTAGCTGTGAATAACATTGGAGTCCACCAGCCCCTAGAGCAACAACAAATTAAGTTAAGTCCTAATGTAATGAGATTCCAATGACTACTAGCTATTATAATAGTTCAAATTTAAGCTTTAAACCTAGTAACACCTTTTCTTAATCAATTTTGAGTCGGAAGAATCATTATCTCTGTTGGCGATGAGAATCTGGAAAATGAATTAAAAAAAAGATTCTATCATATTCTTAACAATAAAGGAATCACGAATCATTTTGCCTGGAAATTGAGACTTTATTACCATAAAAAGATTTAAAAGGCCTCTGTCTTTGTCAACAAAAGAGAAATCTCCATTGATATATGCATCTGCAAGGCCTAAATCAGCCTGAGTCATAACCTGACAATTATTTTATCTGCTTATCAGTGAAAGTGAGGAGATTCATATTTTCTTTTTACAGTGATAAGATATACTTCAGTGCCATATATATGCTCTCTGATTGTTCTTGATTACAAACATTTTCCTTCCCTTTCACTTGGATGACATGTAGAACTAATCAATTGAAAATCCATTTCATACCAAGAACGCGTACCTTCCAGTAAAACTGAGGATTATGAACTTTAAGAACACATTTTAAAGAACACCCTTTTCTTGTTCCTTCAAAGGTGAACATTGTGCCCCCTTCCTCTAGTAAGCTAAAAGAAGACGAGAATATATTAGCTTGATGCACATGATGATAGGTTTAAATTGGAGATGCAGAATAATAAAGAAGAGTTTAAAAGACTAAAAATATGATGTATGGTACAGAAGAACACATAGAACAAGAAAGTTGGACAATGCACTTTCGATAACTAACTATAAGCTTACATTATATATGATTCAATTTGAGGATTGCAGAAAAACCAGTAGTAAAGATGCAGTAGTAGTGTGCTGACCTAGAAAGAAACTATATAGGAGCTTCGTATGAAGTAGATGCATGATTAATTAAGAATAAGTATTACTCACATTAAACATCCAGTAGAGATATAATGTCTTATAAATCTAGTAACGAAAAGGCGTGCTCCAGTTTCTGTCAATGACGGAACCATGTGTTTCGGGTTGCTCAAGAGGGCACAATTGTTACCAAGAATACCATGTGCTGCAGCCATCCCAGCCTGCAAATATTAGTACATAACAGTATTAACCTGAACTCATAAATTTGAATAAGTTATACAACAATGTATCACTACTGAATCAATGTATACCTTTAATCCATCCTCATGGAAGCCATAACCTGGAAAAGAGAAAAGCTTTGTGGAGTCAGTATTGGAAGCTAATCCAAATTTAACGAACACATGATATTTGCTTAGAGAAATGAAGATAAAGGTAGTCCTGAATCTCACCCTGGTATGCTCCACAAAACCAGATTCCTCTCTTTCCTTGAATATGAGGAAGCTCAAGTGCAGCTTTTGATGCAGCAACAGATGGGATTGGATGGGTAGTTGACCACTTAAGCAAGGTATGTTTTGGTGTATGATCCGGATTGAGAGTCACAAGAAATGGTAGACTGGTTTCACCAAGGTTCTGCACATTGGAAAAGAACAAATTCTAAGGGAAAACAGTCTTCTTTTCCAAGCCATACCAAGTTCATTTTCCTAGATGTTGAGCACATCATTTACCTGAAGCACATTGAGCCAGTATGTCAAACATACTTTGTTGTCAGTACTACCAAGAAAATTCCATGCACTCCATGCTGCCGGGTTTTGGGGCATTAAATCTTTGTCACGATGGAGGAAAATATCACTGCCAACAGAGAGTTGAACAAATAATTCTGGATTGACTGAATGAGCAGTATGAAGACCATTTTCCCCAAATCAAATAGGAAAAGTTTACCTGTAGACATATTGGAAGGCACCAAGTACTCTCAGTTCATCTGATGTTGCCTGGTCTCCTAATATTCTCACGGCGTCGGGGGCGTGGACAGCCATTATGCATCCATTGTATATTTCCTCAAACTCATCTCCAGAGACTACTGTGGAACCTGGTATAGTTCATGTAAAATATTTATATTTATACAATTAGATTGTAGGAATGAGTCATCAGTAAATTGCTTAGCACACGTTCATTTAGAACAAGAAGAAAGGAAAATGAAGTCTGATCCGACAATTTCAAACACTCACCCTCATCGTTTGTGGAAACTTTATGTACCTCACAACTTGTTCTTATCCGACACCCTTTACTCTCCAACACTTCTCTAACCTGAAAATTGTTACAATTACTTTATAGTAGGACCTTAAAAACTGTGATTTTAGGAGTTACTCCACAAGAGGCTTAATGCATATTACCAATACTGATGGTTCCTAGTAGTAACAATCAGTACCTTCTTCACATAACAATGTGAACGCCATCTGACAGTTAACCATTGTGGCCGGCCAAATAGCTGTAGAAACCAGGCGAAGGTCAAAAACACGAAAACTTGTTATCACAATGATATAAAAAATCATACAATACGTAATGCTTCATTCAGATTTTTGGTTCAGGTTGAAGAAGAACAAACATCAATGTACCTGAAGTAGATGATGATTGCGACAAAACGATAGAACAGAGAAGGCTGAGAAGCTCATAACCCCTTCTGCAGGGCATGACCAGATTGAACCACATATTGGAACCTGTAGGATAATGACATTACTATTGCCACCAAGTAACTAAGTAAACTAAACTGTATGACTGACAAATGTAAAAAAAAAAAAAAAAAAAAAAAGACCTCATATTCATATAACTCACAAGATAAGCCTTCTGAAATAATTCGGAGTAGTGACGGGACTCGATAAACTTCCCCAAGGTTTCATTTCGATCAATGTCCGGATTGTTCTCGCGCACCTCAAGATAACTGCAGCAGAAAACCACACACATGCATCATTCATATATGCACAGCGACACAACATTTTACACATCCATTTATGTTTGAGACCATTTAGATTACTCGATCAATTACCTGAGAGCATCATGTTTAAACTTGGTGATTTCTCGAAGCATTTGCCAAAAGTATGGATTCAACACATTGCTCTTTTGCGCAAACAAGCTCGACAGACCATTTCGACTACCCCATTCGTAGCCCTTTCCTTTGTCCAAGCTTGCCGAGAAGGACATGTCAGATATCTCCATCTCAACTCCAAGACTCTCAAAGAATTCCATCATGTTGGGATATGTTACCTGCAGTCCAAGTTTCATACTTTCAATGCTTATTTCGGTTATGCAGGCCAAAAAATAAGAAGTCATATCATCATCAAACTGAAAATCGAGAGTAGAAACTACATATCCTATTTAGCTCTCTGCACCGTTACTCTAGGAACTCGTTTGTTTTTACTTGTTAGCGTTATTGTGAGTACTCATTTTTGGTGTCTCAAGTAAAGACCGGCAAGTATGAATAGTAATTGTGACTCAGAACTTTTCCCAGTGCCAAAGGAACCATTATTGGGAAAGAGTAATTTTGTGGTACTATACTGGTCCTAACGTTATCAGCTGCACAGAAAATCTAAGGAGTCTGAAACCGGCCTATAGCAGAAGAGAGGGACCTGTTCCTAACATCACTCTCTCAAAGTGTCCTGTGTCCTGTGAGTTGTGACATCCCACCTCTGTTTCAAATCTAAAGAGCAAAAGGGCCATGCTCCAGCAATGCATATCACATGCTTGTTTAGTTTCCCTTTTTTGATCTTGGACCTCTAGTACTTTAGTGAAAAAAATTACAACCGGACTATATTTATGTTCATCTTCTGTAAATATAGGAAGAGTAACGGTTAAAAAGGCTTCTAACTTTAATAGAAATTACCTAGAGTCTTTTTCTTTTTTTTTTTGAGAGGAACTTGAGGACCTAATGTGATTAAAGAGTCTTAAAGAGTTAGAGAGCATAACGAATAATATATAGATTGACATGGGTCATGAAAAGAATCTACAACCAACTCTGTCCTAAACTGTGTTAGTATGTTGCATGCAGCAAAAAATAAGTAGTTGGAGTTTGATGACATACTTGATTTAATCAAGTTTATGAAAGCTTAGCTATAACAACTAATCATGTTACAATTTTTGTTTATGAAATAATTCTCCTTCCTAATACCCGCCAAGTACCAATTAAGTATATGGTTATGAGAAAGAAAACCCACAAGTATTTCTCTAATGTGATTATCTA
>NC_020494.1:652075-666200 GCF_000184155.1 Fragaria vesca subsp. vesca | reverse complement strand
GCTCGGTATGCCTGTGTTCTTGAACTTGGCAAGTGCTCAAACACCAGAACTTGCTTGAACCCCAAATTAACTTAGTTCAGAAGCTTTGGATCACACGCACTAATGAAGTCACTGTTTTTAGGTTCCTTTTCTTAAGTATTAAAACTCAAGGCATGTAGCACGAGTCTTAGAATAATCAAGTAATGCCAAGATTGCCAACCAACACTAGACATAAAGTTGAAAACTGATAAGCAATGAACAAAACTATAGATGACGAATGTGTGGTACTTACTCTATTGAAGACCATGAAACCAAGATCCAAATCGACGCCGTCGAATGTGACCGTCCTGGCATGACCTCCCAAGTAGTCTTCTTTCTCATACAGATCCACTTCCACCCCATCTTTTGCAAGAACATAGGCTGCGACCAAACCACTGATACCAGAACCAACTACTGCCACTCTCATCTTTCACTCCTGTATATATGCATTTCAGTTCTAGCAAACACATCCAGAAATATAAATATGCAATATATGCAATTTGTTTAAAGTTTAAACAGTGTATAGCTTGAACTATATGCCTCAATTCACCCACATAAATTTTCCAGTGCTATATATCATTCTCAAGGACTCAAACAACAAGCAGAAAGCAAGGAACAAAGAGAAAATGAGCTCTAAGATTTACCAGTATAGTACTTTCAAGTTCTTGAATGGGAGGAACTCAGAATCTCAAAACCCCCTCAATTGGCATTCCCCTAAAACCCTCCTCCTTTCACTTTGATTGACAGAAGAAGCAGATAATGCAGAAGTGATAGAGAGAAATGAGGAGAGAGCCAGAGATGTCACTCCAATACTGCAGAAAAGAGCAGTAGATAGATAAGCTTATTGGACAAGGGTGGAAATTATATACATGTTTCTGAGCTCCCACTATGTTGTAACATCAATATCTTTAACACATACTTCTCTTAACACAAACATGAAAAGGACAAACTATGGTCAGTATACATAGTTATTAACTATAACTAGTACGGGGAATTCAGTTCATATTTTTGTAATACATGGCTAATTAGTTACGTAATTACCTGATCAGGTCTAGCTTATATTATATGGTTGAATCAAACCTGTGTCTGTATCTGAATGGTTGATCAATTATTTAGGGATTTGTTTGAGAAACTTCCAAATTTTCTGTTCTGTATATGATTTTTCAAAATGAAAGACAGTGGTAGTTGTCTACTGTCTGCTTGTGATAAGCTTAAAGATTCCTAAGTGAACAATGTGTTAACATCCACACATTTTGGTTGCTTAGTTGCTGCTAGTTTCATGGAAACTTGGTCAATTAGACACCATGTAATATATATGATACCAACCCAATTCCTCCCCACTTCATTATGTATATTTCATGTTTAATTTACTTCTTGGGAGGAAAAAGTGGAATAGGGAAAAGGGGATGTATCTTGTCTATCCATTTCAATCTAATAAGAAGTACAAGTGGACTGTTCTGTTTTCCTCCCTCCTGAGTCCTGAAATGTGGAGTAATCTCATACTCACAAATATTAGACCTAATTAGAAAATATTTCCAAGTGAAAATAACAAAACTGATTAAGGATAAGAAGAACACAGGACTATTTGATCCAATGACAATGGATTGATGGATGCATTGATATTTGGCACAGTTGAAAATGAATTACTGATGTCACATAATACAGTATGGCATGAAGTTGACATGGTATCACATATATCTCTTTCGATCCTCATTCAGCCACCATTTAGTTCCTTAAAACTAGCTTGTCCTCTCGAAGATATATCTAAATCGCGTGCATATTCTGCTTTTGAAAATGTTTCCAAATAAGCATACAGTAACTTGCTTTATTATGATCAAGATCTGTGTATTATTCATAGATTTGTATTTTGCAGACAAACAAAACAATCGTTATTACAAATTTACAATAGAAGCAACATTGATGTCGAATTTCAAGTTTTATCGTTTCTTCAATCGTAGAGAAAGGACAGTTTAATTGTTGAGGAAGTGCATGTTTAATGTTTGAAGTTAAGAACAGATGCATTAAGGAGAAAAATTGAAGACATGGTAAACAGCAGCTCATGTAGCACTCCAAACCTTCCGAGGGTTGTCAATGACACCAGCTGAAAGGGGGCATGCAATACATGTCTATGAAGATTCAAAATAAACATACACCCATCCTTAGACGAAAAATGTTTTATTAATTAAATTCCAAATAACAATTATTGTCATGAACAGAATTGAAATGAGAGATTACCAACAACCAATTATGATCTTCTTAGAATGTCCTTTAGTTTTTGCCTGATCCAAGCCACCCTCAGATAAAGCCAGTCATGGAGAAGATTCAAGAAACAGAAGTATGAGTGTCTCCATGACCTGATCAAAATCAAGCTCCCACAAACTCCCCAAAATCCAACTACAAACCCAACTCCCATGCTATTGTAGAATCCATTTCTTATAACCTCATCCTCATCATCTGTGGAGTTGTCGATAAACTTAGGAAGGGTATCCCCATTATCTTTGGAGTTGACAATGAATTTTGGAAGGATGAGGAGGGGGTCACCAAGGTAGGACTGTTTGTCAAATGTTGCTAGTTGCCCACTGGCAGGAATTACACCAGAGATGAGTGGATTGTATGAGATGTTGAACTTACTTAGCTCAGTCAAGCTGTTTAAGGAAGGAGGGAATTCACCAGAAAAGTAGTTATAAGACAAATCCAGATTCTGCATGCACTTCATGTTTCCAATTTCCATTGGTATTTGGCCCGAAAAACTGTTCTTAGTGAGGTTCAACACTACTAGTGTCATTTGTCCAATCTCTGCAGGGAGTTCTCCATAAAATTTATTGAAAGCTAAATTCAACATACTAATAGTTTGCATCTCACCAATTTCTGGAGGGACTTGACCTGAAAGTTGATTCCCACTCAGTTGAATGTAACCGGAGATTTGTAATGTCCTTATTGTAGAACCAGCAACACATATGGGAAACAGACCATTTCCCTTGAAGAGCTGATCCTGCATGTTTTGACAACTCTTCCTTGTGAGGATTTTATACAAAAAGCTGAATGAAGGGTAGTCTGCTGGAATCCATCTCTGTATTTCTAAGCACACCCCGGATCCAGCTACAATTCGATCCTTGTCCTGATTGTTTGATTCAAATGTTGGACCAACATTTGTTCCAATATTCTTCAGTTCAGCTGGGATTATCCCAGTAAGATTGTTGTTTGAAAGATTCAGCCACAACAAGCTAGTACAATCCCCCAACTCCTTAGGAATTGGACCTGTTAGCAAATTATTTGCAAGCATAAGAAACATGAGAGATTTCAAGTTTCCTATGGTGGGAGGTATTGGTCCAGATAGGCTGTTGGAGGAAAGGTCTAGTGCTTGGAGGTGTGACAAATTTCCATACTCTGGTGGTATTGTTCCACTGAAGTGATTATAGGCAAGGAACAAATACTTCAAGCTTGACTTTTGAGCAATTTCAACTGGTAAAGAACCAGTAAATTTGTTGTAGCTGAGATCTAACCGAGATACATTTGGTAGCTTAAGAATTCCAGATGAATGTATACCACCAGTGTATGAGTTTGAGTGCAGCACAAGAAACTTCACCTGCGTGAATCTTCCAAAAATTTCTTGAACATCCCCACCAAAATTGTTTCTGCCAAAATCCAAGGACACCAAGCTGCTCAAATTCAAAAGGGATTCCGGGATCACTCTAGAAAAAGTATTATTTTCCAAGAACAAATATTTCAGACTCGAAATGCTTCCAATCTCAGATGGAATTGGCCCTGTAAATTTGTTTCCCCCTAGATTCAATGTAACCAGATTCCGGCAATTTGATATCCCTTTTGCAATTTCACCAGAAAATTCATTTTCTGACAGGTCCAAATTCACCAAGCTACAACTACCATTGAAAATAGAAGGCAAAATAGCCCCACTGAGATTATTTTCGGACACTGAAAACTCCCTAAGCCTTGTGAACCTGACCCACAAATCACCACTAAATCTGTTTGAGCTCAAATCGAAGTACTGCAAATTCAAGCATTCATCAAAGTGCTGATCAATCCTACCAGTAAAGTTATTAGATGAAACATTTGCAACTACCAAGTTTTTGCAAATTCCAGGGAAGCTAATATTCATGTCCCCATAAAACCTGTTTATAGCCAAATCAAGAACCTCTAATTGATTTAACCCTTGCAATTTCAGCTCACCATCAAGAATGTTATGTGACAGGTTGAGGTATTTGAGGCTCTGGCATTGACTCAGGTCCTCTGGGATAACGCCATGCAAAGTGTTCATGGATAGGTCAAGGTATGACAATGCTGTCAGGGCAGAGAAGTTTCTGAAAACCTCACCAGAGATTTCGCTATCAGAGAGATCAACTGCACTGACTCTCTGTTCATCATTACATGATATTCTAGGCCACTCACATGGGTTGTTGCTCTGGTTCCATTTTGAGTATTGGCCTTGATTTACCCTGTTATGTTGTTGCATAAATGCCTTGAGGCTCAGCAGGACCTCCATGTCTGTGTCTATTGAATCTCCATATACCACATCTGCTGTGAATCAACAAGAACAAATTAAGTACCAAACTTGGTTAAGTAAACAAAATCAACCTCAAACTACGCAAACGTGAGAAAGTGTTTGATATAGTTTTCTGACAGAAAAATACTGAATCTTTCTTAGACGTAATCAAATTAAGGGAAAATTAATGGGTTGAAATAAAAACTGAAAAGCAAGATCATAGAGATTTCAAATTTTGGGTGGAACCAACCTTTGATCATAGTCATGACTGCGAGTGTAACGAAGATGGAAGAGCAAAACTTTAAGCGCCATGAATCAGCTTCTGAATTTGAGTACATGATGTTCTAGCCTCAACTTTGGTGATGATGATCAATAGCTGTATCGCTGGATATGAAAGAATCATGCTTTTGTTGTGGGGTATTGAGAATTAGGAAAATTACAATTCACAAGTCCAAGTCCACAATCTGAAAGTTTGAAGTTTGAACGTCGTACCAAGGTACACTTCTTATACTTTTCTTGTTAGAAAATGGAGAACGGATTTTATGCACCACGGTACACTTGTACTACGATAAAAAATCATCAATTCCTTTTACTTTTCTAGTAAAAGTTACCTGATTAGAGATGCGAAGATATAATAATAGAAAATTTCATATAAGTCACATTCTGAACATTTTCTCCTACATAAGTTCATCATAACAGTTTTACTCATATAAGTCCGCTTTTAAGGCTAAATCTGTTATTTTACTTTTACGATGTACCTAAAATGCCCTCCTCTCCTTTACACCAATTCTCTTTCTCTCTCTCTCTCTCTCTCTCTCTCTCTCTCTCTCTCTCTCTCTACTCTCTCTCTCTCTCTCTCTACGTCTCTACGTACTCTCTCGTACTCGTCTCTCTCTCGTCTCTCTCTCTCTACTCTCTCTCTCTCTCTAGTACTACTGTACTCTACTCTCTCTCGTCTCTCTCTCTACTACTCTCTCTACTCTCTCTCTCTCTCTCTCTCTCTCTCTCTCTCTCTCTCTCTCTCTCTCTCTCTCTCTCTCTCTCTCTCTCTCTCTCTCTCTCTCTCTCTCTCTCTCTCTCTCTCTCTCTCTCTCTCTCTCTCTCTCTCTCTCTCTCTCTCTCTCTCTCTCTCGTGAACCCACTGCCATGGCGAAGCCGCCGCCGCCTCGGCGCTACTTCCGACTCAGCCTTGATTGTATCTCCGGCTCTGACGATGCCGTCGCCTTGACGATGACATCTGGATCCACCGTCGACGACTCCTTGACGACCTCCGCTTCGACCTTGACTGCATCTCCTCAACGTGCAGCCGGATCTACAAGGTCCAACCAACTCCGACGACGTCATCCACCACTTGTTCGGCGTCCGCCGCCGTTGGAAGTAGAGATTTATGCGCCTTAGTAGATCTCCCCAGTGTGTGTGGACCTTCCTCTACCTTTTCCGATCCTCTGATCAGCCCCGTCATCACTGGCCGCACCTTCTCCGATCAGCCTCGTCATCTTCTTCTCCGCACCTTCTCCTATGAGTTTGAGACGGTGACGACGAAGGTGATTCGTCGGTGAGGTGCAGATCTATCGAGAATCCACCGCCTTGAGGCGGTTGTCATTTCTGACAAGGACACCGGCCGATCCAAGGGCTATGGTTTTGTGAGTATTCCGATTCATTTCTATTCTTGTTCAATCTTGATCACGCATCACTGACTACTAATTTAGTTGTGGAATTTGATGAATCAATGGACGTAGTAGCTTTTGTAGGCGGTGGTAGTAGCTTTTGTTAGCTGGTGGTAGTAGCTTTTGTCGCTGGTGGTAGTAGTTTTTGTGTTCGTCGAAAACCTCACAGTAGTAGCTTTTGTAGGCGGTGGTAGTAGCTTTTGTAGCTTGTGGTAGTAGTTTTTGTGGCTAGTGGTAGTAGCTTTTTGTTTTCATCAGAAATCTCACAGTAGTAGCTTTTGTAGGCGGTGGTAGTAGCTTTTATAGCTGGTGGTAATAGTCTTTTTTTAGCTTGTAGTAGTTAATTTTTGTCATCGTCGGAGGTCGGTCGGAAACCTCGCCGGAGGTCGGTCAGAAATCTCGCCGGAGGTCGGCCGGAAACTTTTGTAGTAGCTTTTGTTATGCGGTGGTAGTAGCTTTTATAGCTGGTGGTAGTAGCTTTTTTAGCTGGTAGTAGTAATTTTTGTCATCGTCGGAGGTCGGCCGGAAACCTCGCCGGAGGTCAGTCGGAAATCTCGCCGGAAACCTCGCCAGAGGTCCGCTGGAAATCTCACCGGAGGTCCGCCGGAGACTGTTCCGAAATGAGAGTGGTTGTTGACTTTTTATACTAGTGGCATTCTTGTAAATATAAAGGAGAAAATCTAATTTTTTTTGTTGGATGGCAGTCTGTAATTATGTTGAACTTTAATACTTAATACAAAACTTTATTTAGACTTGGGTGGACTTATGTGGGTAAAAATGTTTGGGTGGATCTATGTGGGAAAAAATGTCTCAAAGTGGACTTATATGTAATTGGCCCATATAAAGACCGAAAATCCTCAATTTGTTTCTCTAATCTTTTCATTTTTGATCCAATCAGATTAAGCGCCAGCTCATAACTTCTTTAATTAACTTCGGGTCCTCTTTTGTGTTTAAAGCACTTAGACTAGTTTTTTTAGTTTCAATTTTGTTAATGGCGTTCACATATACACATTATAGATTTATAGTGTCACGTGGATGGCTAGATGAAATAAATACATATCTAAGATTACACATTGAGTGTTCGGTTCACTTGCACCTGTGTGCGTAGAAAAATTTCCTGAAAAACTTCTGGTATACAATAATCACTAATATAAGTTTTTTTCGATTACTATCACTAATATAAGTTGGAAATAATTGAACTAATATATTTTGACCGATTTGTTTAAATTATTTTGTTTGTTTGTTTTTTTTTTTATTGGTCCGATTTGTTTAAATTGAATCACCCATATGTTTTTTTTAAGTTTTTTAAAATAGAGTTGAATGTATTAGATCAACATCTAATAAGGTTGTCGTCCTACTAGAATTTACATAAGATATCCAGCAAGAAAATTTAGAATGACCTACCTAAGCAAAAGCATAACTATAATAGATCGATCTCACATTTAAGCAATCTCATACATCGGGTTTGATAATGAGACTTGTTCTCTATATTGTCAACCTCCGAGGAGCTAATATCAGTTAATCTCGCTTAATCCCTTATTTATCCGAAGAAAAAAAAAAAAAGACCTTTTCCCAACCCCAAACCAAAAAGCTAGGGTATACATGGACACAATAATCCTGCATTCCCCTGTCACAGTTTCTAGCAGCCTCATCTTCGATAACCCGTCCCGGGCTACTACTCCAGAACCGAACACGCATGCCTCTACTACAACCTCCTCGTCTCGACCTATAAACGAATAACTAGTAGATTTCAATGTAGACAACAAGATCTTCCATCGACCTCCATGAAAGCGGCTGAACTGATATGCCGCTTTGCCCAACAACCAAGCCCATTCGCCTAAGCTTGCACCAAAATGATCCTTCAGACCCACCTGTCATCACCCACCGAAGACGATAGAGATCCTGATCAGACCGACGAAGAGCACCTCCTCCACTGCACTCTAGATTGGGGCAAGGCAGCCTACTAATCCAGGAAAATTATGAACCAACTATGGCCCGCAAGAACACAACTCAATCTTTAGGTCCAAGTCGATTACCACGTGAGAGCAGTTAGACTCTATTAGCCTAAGGTTTTCCACCTCGTGAACCCATAGGATTCGCAATCGAGCCTTAAGATGACCCAGACTCTTTTAGAAGCTGATACTTTTTATCAACGTTATATGGGTCCCGCAGGTCCCCAATACTCATCAACCTACCGGGCTACTAGCAAGGGACTTGTGATTGTTAGGGCTTTAACTTAGATGTGGGTTCTACTGTCTTGCCAATTTTGCCAACCCTCATTGCCGGCTACTAGCAAGGGACTTGTGATTGTTAGGGCTTTAACTTAGATGTGGGTTCTACTGTCTTGCCAATTTTGCCAACCCTCATTGCCGGATGCAGGATGCTGTCAATGTTGTTGGCCTTCTGGCTTTTGTTTCCTTTGATCGACTCACGCATATGCATGATTGACATAATTAATAACATTTTTTAAATGGATAAATTGTTTAATGCAAAACTATATTGCACTTTTTTTTATGCAAAATTAATTAAAACGTATATCATTATTTCTCTAGTTAGTTATTCTATTTTAGTTGCTTGCTAGGAAAGAAGTTATTACACACACAATGTGGAACATGTGGTATACATATTCGGTATATATAGAATAGTTCTTTCCTCAATTTAGAAACCTTAAGATCTAGAGGATTCCAACTAAATTCGAATCTACGTACAACTCAGATAGAGTCGGTTGATTCAGATTTTGTATGTTTCCAGCATTTGATCCAACCAAATCTGTTTCATTTTTTGTTATCATCAGGCAGCCTCAAATCACAAATGACAAGATGCGTAGCTAGCTTTTACCAAACCTGTTTCTGCTCGCTACTTAGCTGTACTAGTCTTGTGCTGATTCATCCCCGCACAAACCGTGCAGATCAAATTGTTGTGGAGACATGAAAGATAACAAAAGGGATCGAAGAAGGTTTTTCTCAGAACGAAATATTCGGAGTCGACTTTGCTATCTATGTCCTTTTGCTTCTCGTTTTCTTCGCACAACAGCCTATCGATCCAACACCATCTATTCCTTTGTGCACTTCTCTCTCTCTCACCCTCCCCAAACAAAAAATTGCTGTCACAAACCGTAACCATTAATCATATCTGTCAATATTCTCCTCTTGTTTTAAGAGAAATGTACGCTTTGTCTCTCCCGCCGGATATCTGACGCCAACCAACTACTCACACTGACCTATCCCACGGCCCCTCCACCTACTCCTCCTCCATCTCACCGTCATGGGCCACCATGCTCGCCGTGACTCTCTGTGCAGCTCCTTACTAGGTCCTAGGCCCGACTACCACGACTCCGACCCCGACCTCGTCTGGCCCTTCGACAAGCTCGATGGCCTAGACCGTGACGATGTCCGCGAGACTGCCTACGAGATCTTCTTCACCGCCTGCCGCTCTTCCCCGGGTTTTGGGGGACGAAACGCCCTCGTGTTTTATTCCAGCCACGAGAATGGTAGCGGGGAAGGCGGCGGGTCCGGGATGGGGATGAAGCCAACCGGGGTGGTCACAACCCCGGTAAGCCGGATAAAGAGGGCGCTTGGGCTTAAGATGCTCAAGCGCTCCCCCTCGAGGAGGATGAGTAGCGGTGGGCGTTCGAGCCCGTCCTCTCCGAACGCTGTTTCAACTATGGAAAGGTCTATGGAGAGGTCTCCTTCAACTATGGAAAGGGGTTCAGGAATGTCGTTAACAGCGCCTCCATCGAGGCCGAGGCGGCCGATGACCTCGGCCGAGATCATGAGGCAGCAGATGAGAGTCACCGAGCAGAGCGATGGCCGCCTAAGGAAAACCCTCATGAGAACCCTCGTAGGCCAAGTACGTGGGTATATCTTTATTATATGCACGCATTACTCATTCTAAGTTCTAACACAATATGTGCACGACAATTTAATCTTTCCGAAAGCATGCATTTTCTAAGGAAAAAAAAAACTTAGTTAAGTGCATTTCTGAGAAGAAGACTTAGTTCTTAATTACGAAATGTGTTCACTCAATGATGATTCCAGTTACATAATTATTCTACACAAGATAAAGAATACGGACATCACCTTGTTTTGCTTGCCCATTTAAGTTGTATAATATCTTGCTCATTTTGTGCTTGAAAATGGCAAAATGAGAACAATCGTCAGAAGTCTAATGATTTTTCCAAGCTGCTAGTCAGGCCGGTATTGATGCCGGGAAAATGATGAGATACAAAGACCAAATCTGAAACCAACAACCACTCTGCTGGATCCCCTGCTGAACAATGCCTCTTTAGTGATAGGTATGCTATACCGAAATACCGAACGGTACAGCAGACAAACCCGCCTGCCATACTTTTAACCATTTGTCTCAATTTTGTATAAATCTTAAGATTTAGTTTTCTTGATAATGACCATCTCTAGCGAACGTAAAGGTAATCGGTGTTAATGTGGTAAAATTTATTACGAAAGAAAATGCGATGCATGCATGTTGGAATACTAATTATACGACCATGTATGATATTGATATGAACAGATGGGTAGGAGAGCAGAGACGATAATCCTCCCACTGGAGCTTCTCCGCCACCTAAAACCCGCCGAGTTCAACGACTCCCACGAATACCACCAGTGGCAAAAGCGGCAGCTCAAAATCCTCGAAGCCGGTCTCCTCCACTATCCCTCAATCCCACTCGATAGGTCCAACACCTTCTCCATGCGCCTCCGTGAAATCATCAGATCAGTCGACACAAAACCCATCGACACCGGCAAAAACTCCGATACAATGCGAACCCTCTGCAACTCAGTAGTCTCATTATCATGGCGGAGCTCCAACGGAACCCCTACCGACGTTTGCCACTGGGCCGATGGCTTCCCACTCAGCATCCACCTTTATGTTTCTCTTCTTCAATCGGTGTTCGACATCAGAGACGAGACTTTAGTCCTCGACGAGGTGGACGAGCTTCTCGAGCTCATGAAGAAGACTTGGTCCACTTTGGGGATCACTAGGCCGATTCATAATGTGTGTTTTACGTGGGTTTTGTTCCAACGGTATGTTTCGACTGCACAGATTGAGCCGGACTTATTGTGTGCGGCGCACGCAATGTTGGCGGAGGTGGCCAACAATGCCAAGAGGCCTGACCGTGAGGCAATATATGTCAAGATCTTGTCGGCGGTGTTGAGCTCCATGCAGGCATGGGCGGAGAAGAAGCTGCTTCGGTATCATGAGTATTTTCAGAGAGGGACAATTGGACAGATTGAAAACCTTCTCCCTCTGGCCTTGTCATCGTCAAAGATATTGGGTGAAGATGTTTCCATCACAGATGGAGCAGGAAACGGGAAAGGTGATGTTACGTTGGTGGATAACTCCGGTGATCGTGTTGAGTACTACATTCGATCTTCCCTGAAGCAAGCTTTCGAAAAGGTATGGCATTTCTTGATTAAATGACTCAAATCTTCTCTTGCTTGTTTTGTTGTTCATTAATTTAATCCTTTAAGTCTATTTCTTCGACAATGTGACAACATAACTGTTAAGTTGGAAAGACAGTTTTCGTAATTATGATTCTTAAATGTTCCGGTGCTAATTATCTAGTAGCTAGGTTATGTTGTTAAACTGTAAATTAATAACGTGATGTACGTTACATGATGAATAGTAGCTAGCGGGTATAATTTGTTTCTAATATTTTTTGCTTTTGTTTGTTGCAATCAGATCATGGAAGTTGGGAACGTCAACGAGGTGAAAGAGGAGGCAGTGACCGAAGCTTTACTTCAGTTGGCCCAAGACACAGAAGATTTAGCTTGTAAAGAGAGGGAGAGCTTCAGTCCCATACTCAAGAGATGGCACACAACAGCAGCAGGGATTGCAGCCGTTACATTGCACAACTGCTATGGAGCTGTGTTGAAGCAATACTTGAATGGGGTGTCCACGCTTACAGTCTTCACAGTTGAGATATTGCAGAGAGCAGGAAAGCTAGAGAAGGTTCTACTCCAAATGGTGGTGGAGGACTCTGCTGAATGCGAAGATGGGGGCAAAGCAATTGTGAGAGAGATGGTTCCATATGAAGTTGATACCATCATTGTGAACCTTTTGAAAAAATGGATTTTTGAGAGAATGAAGAAAGGGAAAGAGTGTCTCAACCGAGCGAAAGAGAGCGAGGTAAGTCCAAGGAGGTTTATATATTATGAGGAGGTTTATATATTATGACAGAATGCATTCAAATTGGAACTTAAGTACTAAATAAGTGAATATACATTGTTATGCAGACATGGAATCCAAAGTCTAAATCAGAGCCTTATGCGCAATCAGCTGAGGAGATAATGAAATTAGCAAAGGAAATTGTGGACGAGTTCTTTGAAATCCCAATTGGAATTACAGAAGATTTAGTTCAAGATCTTGCTGATGGCATGGAACTTCTCTTCAAGGAGTACACTGCTTTTGTTGCTTCTTGTGGTATGAACTAACTTTCACTCTAGGAACCATTTATTTGTCCATTGTCATTTACAGACATATTCTCATAAACATCTGTGGAAAAATGGTCACTGTTAGCATTTTAAGATTCTGGCAAGCTTTTTTGTTAATTGAAGTATTTCTTTCTCAGGTTCCAAACAGAGTTATATTCCTACACTTCCTCCTTTGACAAGATGCAACCGAGACTCGAAGATCCTCAAGTTGTGGAAAAAGGCTAGCCCTTGCAGTATTGGAGCAGAAGATTTCCACCCAAATGGAACCAATGAAGGTCATCACCCTCGGCCTTCAACAAGCCGAGGAACGCAACGCCTGTATATTCGCCTCAACACCTTGCACTATCTTCTTTCACATCTTCATTCTCTTGACAAAAATCTTTCTCTCTCCCCTCGAGTGGTTCCTTCAACACCACGCAGCCGCTATGCCAACAACCGAAGGGCCAACAATTCCTCCTACTTTGAAATCACACAAGCATCAATCCAAGCAGCATGCCAACATGTCTCAGAAGTAGCTGCATATCGCTTAATCTTCCTAGACTCCAATTCTGTCTTCTATGAAAGTCTATATGTTGGTGATGTAGCCAATGCAAGAATTAGACCTGCATTGCGAATTCTCAAGCAAAATCTTACTCTTCTAGGTGCAATTCTCACTGATAGAGCACAGGCTTTGGCAGTGAGAGAAGTAATGAGGTCATCTTTTGAGGCATTCCTTATGGTTTTGGTTGCTGGGGGAAGCTCCCGTGTGTTTTATCGGAGTGATCATGAGATGATCGAGGAGGATTTTGATAGCTTAAAACGCGTATTTTGCTCTCATGGAGAAGGATTAATAGCCAAGGATGTGGTGGAACATGAAGCTGAGACAGCGGAAGGGGTGATCGATTTGATGGGACAATGTACTGAACAACTTATGGAAGATTTTAGCATTGTAACATGTGAAACAAGTGGGATAGGAGTTGTTGGTTCAGGACAAAGGCTGCCAATGCCTCCAACAACAGGAAGGTGGAATAGATCAGATCCAAACACTATATTGAGGGTCTTGTGTCACAGGAATGACAAAGCAGCAAACCAATTCTTAAAGAGAACATTCCAGCTAGCAAAGAGAAGATGATCATGACATGAATGATGTAAATGATTTTTCTATGTACATTCAAAACCTGTGTATTGTAGCGGTGGTGCATCAGTGCATTCTAGTACTAACTTCCGGCATTGTAACTACAAGACATAACTTGAGGGAAGTGTGAGGGGGCCTGTCAATGTATGAAATTTCACCGGAATTTTAATGCTAAACTAAGATGTAGCTGGGGATGGAGATGATCGATTGTACGAATTTGTTGCCTTTTTTGTCGCCATTGTTGATCTTCATGCAGACTTGGGACAAAATTTGTACTGTACCCTAGCTGGTGAGAGCAAATGGAGTTTGTGGAGTTTAATTTTCCTTAAGAGAAAAATGGTATATATATATATATATATATATATATATATATATA
>NC_020494.1:647065-652055 GCF_000184155.1 Fragaria vesca subsp. vesca | reverse complement strand
AGTGATCGTTAAGGCCCTCAAAATCGAAAAACAAATCTGACGGACTGAATTCTATCCGGTTCAGGTATATAACAGAAAAACGCAAGTTTGAGGGCCTTAACGAACACCAAATTGGCTGAAATTTCGCAGAGATGATCTACACAAGATGATCTAGATATGTCTAGAAGGAAGTTTGAGGAAATTCGATCGGGAAGTGGTGCAAAAATGGAAATCCGCACCAAAAACTTTGGTGCGGACGTCCGTAGCCGAGAAGGCCTGTATATATACAATGCCATTCCAATGAGGGATCCATTTTTTGTTCAATTCTAGGGATAGGCCTACACCATTAGATATGTTTTTTAATGGGCTTGGATGGTTGAGATTAAAACAAAAAATTTAACACTTATGTCAAACCTACACCGTTCAAAATCATTAAAAATAAATCATTCATTTGGATGACTTAACCATCACCAAATTTTTTGAAAATTTACAGAAGTGATCTACTCATATAGCCCAACGAACTGAACGGTAGATATTTGATTTTGTGATCGAAAAGTTCGTCAAATGATATATCCCTAGAAATGAACAAAAAAAGGGATATATATATATGTGTGTGTGTGTGTGTGTGATGTGCTCATATTATCCTATATTTCTAAGCCTCTTATGCTTGAGATTTGTGTTTAGTTCTCTTCTTTATAACTCATTTACGTTATTTTAGTGTTCTTGTAGGTTTGTGTCATAGAGAGAAGAAAATGAGCTAAAATGCGCAAATAAGGATTGAAAGACCACTGCAATCCCAAGTCTCAAAATCTGCCTGTGCAGAACATCCAACTCTCCGAATTACCGGAAATTACTCAGATCGAATCAGACTATTAGCCTTACATCATTGGAAAGCTACAGATGTCTACTTTTTGTAGAAGTTTACGGATCTCAATTCCAATACTTCTGGACCGAGTCATGATAGTTTGAATGAAGATAGGTCAGATCAGAAAATCTGCTTGGATTTGCAAGCATTTATGGAGAACTCAAGTTCCATGGCACAAGATCATTAACTGTAATGCTTCAAGGACAATATGCAGATGAGGATTCAAGGAGTACATGTGTTCCTAGTTCTACAAGAGATATCTCAAGGTTTTCCCATTCCGTATCAAGAAAGGAGTCTGAATCCAAGTCTTACAAGGAAACTTGAAGCCAAAGATGAGCAGGAAATCTCCCCTATATAAATAGCACGAATTTCAGAGAAAGGGCTTCCGGGACGTGACATACTGGGAGACAACCATCATCACCAATCTTCATCAATTTTCCCTTTTAGTCTTTTTATGATTTTCATTGTCATCATCGTGTTTGTTATGACTTTTAATAGTAATTCTTTTGTTAGGGCCATAATATTGGATCCTTAACATGACTATTTGATGTTTTTAGTTGGATGATTACTTTATTATTGGATTGGTGTTGAGTTTTTAATCTCTATAAGAATTGTTGCTTATTTCAAAATACTAGAAACTCGCGACCTTTAGGGTTTTGTTTTAAGTTATCTGATGCAAGAGTAGGTAGATGCCCATGTTGAATCTTGAATGCTTCTTATGATTAGAAACCATTTATTGATAAGAACAGATGCAATGTTTTATTGGTTTGTGTGAGTCTTTTTGTTCTCATCGAACTTTATTGACCCTTAGAGAGTAGATGACATACTTCTAAGAATAGTTGGATACTATACTCTGCCATAAGGTAGTATTCATGCTTTGGAAGACTTATGCGTATAAATACTCTGTCATAAGGCTTATATGACGGATTTTTCAACACTGGTATAGTAGTTAGTAATCGGAAGACTATGAACTCGAATAGGATTGTGAAAGTGAAGTTAGAAGCCCTAGCATTCATCCGCATCATTGTTTTACAACTTTTCAAAACATCTTTCTCAACTATCTTGTGTGACATTCTCAATTTGCTTGTTTTACTCTTTTCTTATTGTTTACAAAAATCTCAAAAATATCTTTTTGTTTTCTTGATTAGTCATTAGTGTAATTTGGTTAATTAGTTAGAGTTAAAAGTTAGTTATCCATCTCTAGTTGGAACGACCTCGTTTTGCATATAAGCTATACTGTAAACGATTTATGCACTTGCGAAGTTATTAAAATTTGACAACAATGTGCATAATGTGTATATCTCTTGGACTGCTTAGTTCTTTAAGATGAAACGATGACACTTTATTAATAATCAAAGCTAAGTATAAGAAGAAATGAATATTACATTAAACCCGCCACGAACGGGAATCAGGCCCCTAAAAAGTACAAATATGTAGTTCCTAAATAGGGTAAACCCGAGAGGCCACACTACACATAACTCAAGCCTAGCTAGCTAGGACTGAGCTTCTTGATTTTTTAGCCTGTACACTGTTCTATCTTCAAATTCTTCTGTGAGCACTTTAATTGAGTCCGAAATTTCAGCCTTGTATACGTACATCTTACTCATAAACAAGAAGAAAATGAAGTTTAAGAAGTTGAGTATGGCGAAAAACGCGTAATAGTAGTCAAGATGAGAATCATTCAAGTTGTTGAGTATCCATCCTTTGTGACCATGCGCACTGGTGATGTGAGAAACTGTTTTAAGAAGGAAACTACTGAAAAAGTTCCCCATTCCCTGAGATGTCAAGGAATAAGAAGTGCCAAGACTCTTCATGCTTTCGGGTGCTTGATCATAGAAGAACTCAATCTTTGCAACTTCTAAAACTGCATCAGCTATTCCCATAAGCACAAACTGAGGAAGCAAAACCAGTATGGTTAGAGGAACCTGTCCTCCACTTTCGACTACTCCATGTTCCTTGGCAACATGAAGTCGATACCTCTCAGTTAGAGATGCAGCTACCATAACTAAAATATGGATAACCATTCCGATTCCCATTCTTTGCAGGAGAGATATTCCTCTAGGATTCTTTGTCAACTTTCGCATGAACTTGACAAGGAACCGATCATAGACCACGACACTGATAAGCATAGATACGGTTACAAATCCAATTAAACTTGCAGGGGGAATCTTGAAGTTTCCAATTCTTCTGTCGAGTGTGGTGCCTTGTTTGACAAACAAGGTATTGACCTGTGCAATCATAATGCTTGGAACGAATGTGGCAATCCAGATTGGGATCATTCTCAGTATTTGCTTCGTTTCCTCTACTTGAGTAACTGAGCATAGCCTCCATGGACTAGTTGAGTTTGTTTTCACAGCAGCCTTATTGAGGAACCTGCATGAATGCACATATTACTCATCTTCACATAATAGCTTCCCATATGTAAAAACTAAAACATGAAGTTTCCTCATCGATTATGCTAGAAAATAGGTTTCCTAAATGTTTTTATAATGAGCTGAAATATATGTAAGCTAGGTTCAGCTTTAGCTAGCTGCTATGAGCTGCATAATCATTTTACTTGTTGATGTAAATTCGAACTAGATCTCCAAGCTTTTTTTTTTTGGCAAAAGAAATTAAGCTTTATTAAATAAAAAAGAAGAAATCGACAAGAAAAGGAGAGACATTAACCAGAACTCCCTTTTAACAAAAGGTAAAGATGCACGAGACATTAAACAAACCATGCAAATGGTTGGAATCAAATCGATCAAATTAGACTAAAGGTTCAGACGCACTGTAGGTGTCCGATTGCGTGAAGGATACCTTGGACTCGATCGACAATGTTTTTCCTTGGAATTCTTTTGTTTTGGGAGAGCATGGAGAAGATTAACATCTGAAGCTGCTTTACCCTCATCAAACCAGGTTTCATATCTAACCTCAGATTGAGCATAAACTGTATTACCAAGAGGTTTCATATCTAACCTCAGATTGAGCATAACCTCAGGTTTCAATGTACCCTTTTTTACACTTAAATCACCTTGTTTAACCCGGTAAAATCATGGTTAAATGTGTGTTAATCAAAGACCAGGCAACATAATATGACAAATATCAACTTGCGGAGATTAATTATGCATATAGTGCAAGTACTGCATGCTTAGAGAACACACAAACCTTATGCTTGGAGTAGAATCAATCTTGAATTTTTCTTTGGTTGCATACTCATCCAACTGAAGCTCATAGAGTTCCTTAGGGTCACAAGGAATTTTCACCTTCCATTTCCTTATTGCAGCCACTATGACTTTAGCCATTCTGGTAAATGAACTTCCAGAAGGCACCTTGTGTCTATAAAAGGGTGTGCCAGCCAAGAAGATCAAAATAAAAATGAGAAGTCCAAGAGTTGGAAGCCCATATCCCAAGGTCCAGCCCACATTGTCTTGAATGTAGACAAGGATTGTGTTGGCAAAGAGTGAGCCAATGAAGATGCTGAACATCCACCAGTTGAAGAAGGAGAGCTTGTGAGCCTTCTCCTTGGGATCAAAGTCATCAAATTGGTCTGCTCCAATGGTTGAGATATTAGGTTTTGTCCCTCCTGTTCCAATAGCCAGAGTGTAGAGTGCACCATAGAACACAGCTAACTGTAATGTGGAGGCTTTCTTGCAGTTTTCTACATTGGCCTCGAGGCATTCTTGAGGTTTCAAAGCAGGAAGTGACACTGCTAAGGTTAGTAACGACATTCCCTGCAAAGATAAATATAGTTAGCTCTTTTAATTTTCCAATTTATACATACATATAAGGTAAATCTTGTCATTTTCTTCTTAAATTTCTATAATAAAGTTACCTTAACCGACCCTGATGATGATAAATATAAGACCCACATATCTACTATATTTAAACATGCTACGTTTTCACATTTGATTCTCAGTTCTTATTTTGATAACAAATAAATGACTTACATATCTTTTTTTTATTTTTATTTTTTTTTTGAAAAATAGTTCATATCATTAGATCAATGAAATACCTTAAGGTATGGTATACCTTATGAAATCCTAGGCAAATTTTCTTCAACTCCCAACCCCACCCACCCCTTGCAAGCACTTGCAACCACATTTTAGTGTCATGTATGCCATACCTTAAGGAATAGTAGACAAACCCCAAAATTTCATACACATT
>NC_020494.1:631292-643525 GCF_000184155.1 Fragaria vesca subsp. vesca | reverse complement strand
GTCAACAATGGTCATATCTTATTTCACGACTTTTTTGCGTTTGAAGGTTCTACGTAAGTTTTTTTTCTCAGATGAGTTGTTGTCTAGATCTGCAAATATAAGGCACTTTAGCCGACGAAATTATATTTTTTCGTCGGCTAAACTTTTAAAAATTTCGTCGGCTAAAGTTTAAAAACTTCGTCGGCTAAAGTCACTTTAGCCGACGAATTTTTTTCGTCGGTTAAACTTTTAAAAATTTTCGTCGGCTAAACTTTTAAAAAATTTCGTCGGCTAAAGTTCACAGACTATAGCCGACGAAAAAAAATTATTCAGCCGATGAAATATTAATTTCGTCGGCTAAAGTTGACCATAGCCGACGAAAATTTTAAATTAGCCGACGAAAAAAAATTCGTCAGCTAAAGTGGACTTTAGCCGACGAAAAAATAATTCGTCGGCCTGGTTTTTTTATTTTCGTCGGCTAAAGCCTTTCTTCTGGTAGTGTGATATGATATGCATGCATGTGCATGACACAACTAGCTAGTTTAAAAGATTATGCATTTTATTGATTATGTATACCGAAACGACATTGTTTAATTAATTAAACTAGCTAGTCTTGAGGTCGATCGACAAATTATTTATTATTAACATTCAGGTTAGTAGTTATATATAGATATGAGATCCAAATTCAGATTAATCATGCATTAATAGTGAGAATCATAACCTTCTCGGATCGGCTCCTCTCAATTTACACACTCCTCACTTTAGAGAGGAGCTGGATCCCTTCTCTATGTACCATACCAACCAAACAAATAGATGCTAGAATAATTAATCATGTATATGGTGGCCGGATATGTATGAGATGGTGGTTTGTCTTAATAGATAGAAGTCATAGAACTAGAAGTGCATATGGTTTTGGAGTATACAACTTACCGATAGATAGATGATAGAAGCGATGAGGAATGTCCAATAACGACCGAGATAAGCATCAGCAATATATGCACCCAAAATAGGAGTAAGAAAAATGGTGCCAACCCAGTTGGTGACATTATTAGCAGAGGTGACTGTGCCTTGGTGAAGCTTCTTCGTCAGATACAGGATCAAATTTGACGCTATACCAAAGTAGGCCATTCGTTCAAACACCTCATAAACTGCATATTCCACAAGCTAATTAGTTATAAACCATTCAGTCCAATCTGATTCTGAAGCTGATCTTACGTAAAATTGATGACAATATTTTAACAACATAAATTGCTCGTAGTGTTATATATATCCATCTCGTCTGGTACTTAGGTTCTGAATTGAGAAATAAATAATGAATTAAACTGTACGAGTAGCGTGAAATGAGACGCACTGTTCATGGCTTCGTCGTACATGCAAAAGAGAGAGAGAGAGAGAGAGAGAGAGAGAGAGTACCAACAACAAAGGAGCAAGCAGTCCATCCACCTCTCTTGGATCTAAGAACAGGGTTTCCTTTGAGATCAACTGTTCCATCTTGGGTATACTGATCGGTGTTAACTCCTTCTTCGACGGTGGCCATGGCTGCTGCCTAGCTTTTTGCCCTTCGCAGCAGCAACCAAGCTGTTTTGCTATATATGGAAGTACAGAGCTGTAAAACTCTTCCTTGCACTTTCCTTGCCTATTTATACATGTCCAATAATTAAATCCAACACTCCCGTGCATGCAGGGCCGGCCATGGGGTGTGCGGCTAGTGCGCTCGCACAAGGCCCTCGATCCGGCGAGGCCTACGGTACTCAGAATTTATTTTATTTTTTAGTAGAACTTCCAGTCTTTCATATATACTACAGAATACGTTTATTCATTTCCGTGCAAATGACGTCATATACTCTTTTACAAGTGCAACTAATGGTTTGGAATACAAAATCTGAAAGTTGGTACTTGGTACAAGTAATGGTACGTTTGTAATAGCCAAAATGATTCACCACAAACGGTTTGTTGTTTGAAATTTCAATTTTGTGTATATTGAAGTAATCAGTACGAGTGTTGACTCGGTCATTAACTAACCAACTGATTCATGATTAATTAAAATTTACATTCAACGTACTGTTTAACTGTTGAAAAGGAATGGCTAGAAATGCTTCTCTTAACATGCCTGTCTATCGTTCTCTCCTCCCTAGCCGGCTGCTAGGGTTTCGAGCCCGACCAAACGTTCTCCGTTGTTTTTCAATGGAGACTAAAGCAGGCTTCACCCTGTTAATCCTCTCCGGGTTTGCTATTCTCTTGGATGGCTATGGTGGAGTTTTTCTCTGTTCGGATCTGGTCTCTTTAGAGATCTCTTTGGTGGATCGGTGGTGATTTTTGACTATGGAGATGGAGACGGCTGCCATGGCGATTATTTTCATTCTTCGACTGTGATGGGGATCCTCCCTCCTCTCTTCCGTCGAATCTATGGTGGTGACCGCGGTTTGGCTCGCCAATTCTTATCTAATACAAGCTTCGACCTCTCTCCCTTCACTCATGGTGATTGTGATGGCATTGATGGTGGTGGTGAAACAATTGAGATCGATCAGATCTTGAATCAATCTGGCAAGGACATAGAGACCCTGGTTTTGGCTATGACGGCAATGCTTGGCTTTGATGGTGATAACGTTGGCGGAAAGGTGGAGGCGGCTAGGGCAACATTATTGGCTTCTCTTGGAATTGGGCTCGAATGGGCCTGGGCTGGATCAGCTAGGGTTTCCCTTGTTTGGGCCTTGGCTAATAAAGTTGGGCTTGGGCCCCTAGTTTAAATTTAGTTTGGTCTAGGTAGACTAGTGCATTCGTAGGATATTTGATAGTTTTCCGCGGATCCTAGTTTACTTGTAAAATCGTGCTTAATCGCTATAAGGTGGGTGTACTAGGAATTTCTTGGCTTATGCTTTGGGTAGTGTAGGATTGAGGATTCTACGAAACGATGCTTTCTGACGACCCCTCCGGGGTGCGTCGTTTTTGTATTGCTTGCTCTTTATTGAATCATATGACCTTTTGATCAAAAAAAAAAAAACTATTGAAAAGAAAAATTTATTGTTGATGCCCTTGCCACTCTGTTCCGCAGAAAGTAGGCATAAAGAAATGAAAGTTCATTTTTGCGTTTGGGAAAGCAAAAAGAAAGGAAAGACTTTCCTCAACTTCCTGCATGAAGGGAAAATATAGAGGAAAGTGGTCCCTTCCAAAATCCAAATAAACCACTTTCATTCATTCTTTCCCTGCATTTATTACTCACACCATTATACTTTATTATATATTTTAACAACTTTCCCGATGACTTTCCTTACATTATCAAACATCGGAACGGAAACTTCTCTAGAAATCTTATTTCCGTTCCACTTTCCATTCGATCTCATGGGAGAGAGCAAGGAACCACTTTCCTTTCTGTGAACCAAACGAGGCCTGTAGCATCTCATGGCCTGGGTTCATATTGATCATGAGCACCATGAATTTAAATTCGTGGATCATGTCATTAATTTTACTCAACCTGATTGCTCACACAATCTACACTTCATTGTAGCTAATTGTTATGCACAAACTTGACATACTGATAACAATAGCTTTACAATAATGCAATTAGCTATGCACAATTTGTAGGCTAAAAAAGTTAGGTCTAGCTAGATCGAAGTTTATAAAATGACTCCTAACGTGTGTGTTGTGCGAATATATATGACAGTTTTAGGGTACGTCAAAAAAAGCCTGTTATGCCAAGAAGTTAATCCTCAACGCATGTAATTAAAATGCTTCAACTATGCATTGCAGTATAATATCATGCCACTTTGACAAATTTTGGGGTTCAGAGTAATGTTTTGAGGTTCTAATGCTAAACCAAGATGTAGCCGGGGATGGAGTAGACATGATTTTGCAAAATTGTTGCCATCCTCATGCAGAGTTTGGACAAAAGTGTATTGTACCATAGCTGGTGTGCAGAAATGGAGTTTGTGAAGTTCAATTTTCCTTTATGAAGAGTAAAACATCAGATGTGTATGTACATGTATTCTTTTGCAGCATAATGAGGTCTCCCAAGCAAAAAGGGAAATGCAATACTAATGTTGTGTTAGCCTCGATCCATTGATCAAAAGGAACTCAACACACAAGATAAATAGATACAATAGAATCAAGTTAAACATAACGTACACAACTAAGCAAATATACTAACTAGAGTTCTTAAGGGAATTCAACAAACCTGAACTAGAAGCCATTGATACTCCAAACTCTGATCTTCTACACAACACTCTATTCTATATCTGTATGGGACTAGACTTTTAGCAACTAGTGAATATAGTGTGTGTAGGGACCAGGTTTATATAGGATTCAACTAAGGCTTAGACTCCTCCCATAGAGGAAACCAATTAATAATAGAATCACATATATCCTTAATTTGTATATCATTTATATCATTGATCAATCACCTCAATCAATCAACTCAATTAGAGTCCAACTAGATCAATCACTATACAATTCAGATCCCTAACTTATGCGTTTGATACATTGTGTATAAGTTAATCCGGAATTCCAATTGCATGATTTCCCATTACTTATTCTGCTAGTAAATGGTAAGTTGCTGTTTACCTTAGGAACTTCAATGATATGTCCATATCAAGTTTACATGTTGTTCAGAGATGATATAAGTTTTCAAGAATTGTTTCCAGCACTATCGTTATACTGCTTGAGCTATTTCTGCTCTCGATTTGGCAATTTTAATAGAAACTTTCTCTATTGAGACTTTGAGAGTAGCTAAAAGGATCAATATATATATTTTTTTATCAGGTAAAGTACAACTGCATCTGCATGAGTCGAACTCACAATCTCCCACTTAATAAAAATGATCAATTATGGTTTATGATACACCAGCTTTTATTTCGCCACAACACATGCTCCACTAAACACAAAAAGTGCAATATATTCCATCATTTCTGATTAACTAGTAAAACTATAAACAACACTCAAGCATTCACAATAAATTATGTGTTTGTCTACCTAGTGTGGTAAAACATCAAACATACACCCCTAAAGTAAAAGCAAGCAGCTTCAATTTCTATCAAATAAGTTACTTACTTGAGCTAGCCTATCTCTTGGACATATCTTCTTGATTTGGTAGCCTGTACATACTTGTCTCCTTCAATTCTTCCGTGAGCACTTTGATTGAATCCGAAATTTCAGCCTTGTATACATACATCTTAGTCATAAAGAAGAAGAAAATGAAGTTTAAGACGTTTAGTATGGCAAAAAATGCGTAATAGTAGTCAAGATGAGAAGCATTCAAGTTGTCGAGTATCCATCCTTTGTGACCATGCTTTTTGGTGATGTGAGAAACTGTCGAAAGAAGGAAACTACTGAGAAAGTTTCCCATTCCCAAAGTGGTCATGGAATAAGAAGTCCCAAGACTCTTCATGCTTTCAGGGGCTTGATCATAGAAGAACTCAATCTTTGCAACCTCTAGAAATGCATCCGCTGCTCCCATAAGAACAAATTGAGGAAGCAAAACCAGTATGGTTAGAGGAACCTGTCCTCCACTTTCGACTACCCCATGTTCCTTGGCAACATTTAGTCGATACCTCTCAATTAGAGATGCAATTACCATGATGAAAATGTGGATAATCATTCCAATTCCCATTCTTTGAAGCAGAGAGATTCCTCTAGGATTCTTTGTAAACTTTCGCACGAACTTGACAAAGAACCGATCGTAGAGCACGACATTGATGAGCATGGATAAGGTTATAAATCCAGCTAAACTTGCAGGGGGAATCTTGAAGTTTCCAACTCTTCGGTCGAGGGTGGTGCCTTGTTTGACAAACAAAGTATTGTGTTGTGCAATCATAGTGCTTGGAACGAATGTGGCAATCAAGATTGGGATCATTCTCATCATTTGCTTCGTCTCCTCTACTTGAGTAACTGAGCATAGCATCCATGGACTAGTTGAGGCTGTTTTCACAGCAGCCTTGTTGAGGAACCTGCATGAATGCTCACATCAATAGTCTTCACAGAATGGCTTCCCATATGTAAAAGGAGGAGTTTCATCATAGATTGTGCTAGAAAATAAGAGGGGTAATTCACTGAAGTATGTAGTGCTAGTGCTTGCTTAGACTAAAGGCATATATATATATATATATATATACAAACCTTATGCTTGGTGTAGAATCAATCCTGAATTTTCCTTTAGTTGCATACTCGTCCAACTGAAGCTCATAGAGCTCCTTGGGGTCACTAGGAAGTTTCACCTTCCATTTCTTTATTGCAGCCACTATGACTTTAGCCATTCTTGTAAATGGACTTCCAGAAGGCACCTTGTGTCTATAAAAGGGTGTGCCAGCCAAGAAGATCAAGATGGAAATGAGAAGCCCAAGAGTTGGAAGCCCATATCCCAAGGTCCAGCCCACATTGTCTTGAATGTAGACAAGGAATGTGTTGGCGAAGAGTGTGCCAAAGAAGATGCTGAACATCCACCAGTTGAAGAAGGAGAGCTTGTGAGCCTTCTCCTTAGGATCAAAGTCATCAAATTGGTCTGCTCCAATGGTTGAGATATTAGGTTTTGTCCCTCCTGTTCCAATAGCCAGAGTGTAGAGTGCACCGTAGAACACAGCTAACTGTAATGTGGAGGCCTTCTTGCAGTTTTCGACATTGGCCTCGAGGCATTTTGGAGGTTTCAAAGCAGGAAGTGACACTGCCAGGGTTAGTACAGACATTCCCTGCAAAGATAAATTAGTTAGATTAGATCCTTTTGTATTTTCAGTTTATAAGGCAAAATTGTAACTTATATCGTTCATTCCTTGACGACGAATCTTGTGTCCGTCTCCGATTAATTCTGTTGTTTAAAAGCTTATTTCCAGTAATGATGATGACAATCTATAAAGTTTTATTCTGGAACTTAATCGAGTTTCTTCATTTATAGATGCTCGATTAAGTTTTATGTTCGTATAAAGAATCCAAATTTAAAAGTCATTAGCTATACAATTTTTACAAAGCACGGTATTTCATGTGAAGCAAAATGTCATTATCTACATAGGTGAAAACCTATCTTTTTGTTAGGGCTATATGTGAATCTATTTTGTTCTGCAAGTCTCTCTTTCATATTTGGTCAATGACTACTACTCTTTTGCACATCATGCATGCTTTTGTTGAAATTTGAAAGCTAGTCATCTTCTTCTACAAATAATAATAGGGTGTGATAAAGAAAGTTTGTATCGCATTGCTAAAATAACAAAAAGCTGGGGAAATATAAAACCACAACTCAAGGTCGACTTGCATGTAGTAATGCTTATCCGAATGCATGCAGCTAGCTATAGTTGACTAGTTAATTAATATTGTGGTTCACAGTTCAAGCAATACATAATTCTTTGTAAATTTCCTTCTGAGATCGACATAATTGGTTTTTGTTCTAGTCTTCTAGATAGCTTTTCATGTAGTCAAAGATACTCCTTCATTCTCATTGACTATTGAAAACCAAGCAACCAATAGAATTATTCGATCCCTTGAAGTTAGCATTTTCTTCTTATATTTCTATAACAAGTTAACATCAGAATCTTCAATAACCCTAATGATTATAGGACCACGTACATATACAATCTTTCGTACATCCAATGTTTTCATATTTGATTCTCGGTTCTTATATTTGATAAATAATAGACAACGAGTAACTTACGTATCATATTAGCAAAGAACGTTGTATTAATATTATCCACAACTTGATCATCTGTACCTATATATCATGTATAATGATCATGTAAAAGGCTTTGGTTTAATTGGATAATTTTTCAGACATGCAATTTATCTTTGTTTTCTCCAACTCTATATAGGACCAAAATTGCACATGCGATGTTACTTGGGGAGTTGACTCGGGTAACGCACAAGAAATGCTGCTATATGTAAAGACTAATAACTAGTGGGCTAGGGAGACGTACTGGTCCAATTGACAAAGACGCCTTCCTACAATTGTGTTGAATGCTATATATCAAACAGATTTGGAGTCAAGTTTTCAAACGAGAAGTAACCTATATGTTCACAAATGGGAACTAATTTAACCAAGTCCTGACCTCGACTTGTATATGATTAGTTTGAAGTTTCAATAGGATATGCATCTGCATGACATAGCTAGTTTAGAAGGTTCTGCATTTTATTGATTAACTAGCTAGATCGAAACGAAATTGTTTAGTTTAAACTTTCTAGTTAGTCTTGAGATCGACATCAATGGATGGTAGTTAGTGTGTCGATCGATCATTACAATTTCACACGTATGAATAAGTCAGATTGTTATTGAATATAATATCCTAATAATAAGTTCAACGTCAGTATGTTATTCTACTACAAATTAAGTTATTTATGACTAATTTCTTGATTAAATGAGAATCTTTAATTATCCTTCTTTCTAAACAAATAGATACTAGAATCGGCAGAACATCGAAAAATTAAAATATGCATGCAATGGTGACTTGATAGATATATAGAACTAGAAATGCATGTGGTTTGGAGTACCAAACGTACGTACCGATAGATAGATGATACAAGCGATAAGGAACGTCCAGTAACGACCGAGATGAGCATCAGCAATGTATGCACCCAAAATAGGAGTAATCCAAATGGTGCCAACCCAGTTGGTGACGTTGTTAGCAGAGGTGACTGTGCCTTGGTGAAGCTTCTTCGTCAAATACACGACCAAATTCGACGATATGCCATAGTAGGCCATTCGTTCAAATACCTCATAAACTGCATATTCAAGATCGAGCTTCGTGTTAGATTATTAAGTGTTGTAGTTCAACTTGTAGTGATGAGGTTATTTGAGCCTTGACATGAACCCAGAAATTAAGGACCAAATTAAAACAAAACAAAAGATGGTGCAAAACTAGAAATCTTACATGCAACCTATAGATTAAAAGATTATTTTGTATATTGGATTACGGGGCAAGCAATGCCTTCAAGATTAGCAATATTTTGAGAACATAAACCTACTCGAGATTGGTTTAAGATTTAATTATTAGATTTTAATGTAATTAAGTAGTAACACTACTTGTAAGATGATCAAGTAGATGAAAAAAAAACACGAATATCAATTACGCTTCAAACATCAACCCCACACGAATAATGTATATTATTACGATATATATATATATATATATATATATATATATATATATATATATATATATATATGGTGTATCCCACACACATGAATGCTCATCTGTGTGTGATCTAAATGGTAGGTGGTTGCTTCATTTGTGCATATGGAATGAATGAATGATGGGGATTATGACTTATGAGTAGGTATGCAAATGCAAATAGTGTTATCCATCTGCGTTTGGTACTTGGGTCGTGTTCATAGCTTTGTACATGCAAGAGAGTACGATATAGGTGTAAGTTGGGTAGTCGGTACACCTTCATTCATGATAATAATTGTAGTAATTTCATAGTAATTTCCAAAAAAAAAAACGTGTACTTGCATTTTCAGGCAAGTTTGGAATGAAACATATATGGAACAACCAGTGTCGATGTAACTTGTCAGATGACCAAGAAGAATTGATCGAGGAAGGTTGTTCCAGAAATCAGACTGCTATGGCTATTTAGCTCATGACAGAGTTCTCTCAATTCCAAATTTCATGGAGAGAAAGAGAGAAAGAGAGAGAGAGAGAGTTACCAACAACAAAGGAGCAAGCAGTCCATCCACCTCTCTTGGATCTAAGAACAGGGTTTCCTTTCAGATCGACTGTCCCGTCTTGTGTATACTGATCGGCGTTAACACCATCTTCGACGACGGCCATGGCTGCTGCCTAGCTTCTTGCCCTATGCAGCAACCAAGCTGTTTTTCTATATGGAACTATGGAAGTATAGAGCTAGCTGCTAACTCGTCCCTGCAGTTAATTCTCGTGGCTGAAGCCTTTTTATAGACTTCCAGTGAATCCAGTCCTGGCGCGTGCGTGCCAGTTTCCAGTCCTGGCGTTTTTTTCATTTGTTTTTTAGCTCATGTCAAAAATCTTAAAAACGTGAAAACAAATCAAATTGGTTTCTGTCTATATAAGATCTCTTATGTAAAAGAGAAAATACAAAAACGATTGTGTAAATTGTCACAACTGGTCCAAGAGCTAGCCCAGTCCAGAACAAGTGGGGTGTTGGGGCTTTCTAGTGGATGGCATGGTTTGTTCTTTAGCTCATGGAGGCTTGGTCTTTAGCTCAGGGACCGAAGGATCGATCAAGCTAGATTTAGAGGTACTAACTGCGGCTGTTCATACTCTGGACCTTGTGTACATGTCAATGGGAGCTAGCTAGGTTCCATATCTTATGCTTGGACTCTTCTGTCATGTCACCTTCAAGCGTCAAACAACGAGCTAGCTGCAGAAACCTGGTTCCGTAATAGTACTAGTAGATCATCGGCAAACAGAGGGTCACTGAGATCATTCCTAGGACCATCGAGAAAACCCTAGTGGCCGGTCTCGTTTGCCGAGTCTAGAGCACGATATTTGCTCGTGGCGATGCTTCCTTCGGCTGCGTTTGCCTTTGGTGTCGTTGCATGCTCGTCGGATTTGTATAGTATCGATTGGGTCGAGTGACATGAATTAGTTGAAAGTTGAAAAACTCTATGATACAGGTTAAATTAGTCTTTAGAGAATGTGTCATTACAACGGCAACCATCAATGGAGCTTATGTCGCTGTCTCTCTACCGGGGCTAAAGGTAGAAATCTGCGACCCCCTTGTTCTTTTTGCACTCACTTGCATGAACATATTTAGAAATTTGGAAAATCAAGTTTCAAGGACAATGTTCTAGAAAAATACAGAATCTGTTGGACTTGCTCTAAGGTTTATGTTTTAGGGATTGTGAAATCTGATAAAGATCATAACCCCAGTCGGAGTATATGAATGGAAATATTCATCTATCATCTGCTTTGTACTCAACTACTCATGAATATATATGTAAGTACACATGTATGAATTGATCGAAATACCTCACTTTCAGTAACAAGTAGAAGATTTAATCTATCCTCTGTATTACCGTCACCGATGATAGATGAGAGAGCTAGTGCAGGGACCTAATTAAGCTTTTATATAGAGAATTGGATGTCCTTGTATCCTCCCATAAAAGAAACAATTTAAGTCCAAATCCTTAATTGTAATAGCATACCTTATGAGACAACCTTGACAAATCAAGTCATTTAGATTTTTTTTTTTATTTACTTTGATACACCGTAAATAAAACATCTAGGATTAAAGTCTCATGATTCTCCAATTATTTATTCTACATATATTGATAAGTTATTGATGACTCGATCGATGTAAATTAGTGATAATGTCCAATATAGTCTTACATTATTTGCATAACTAATTAATCTAAGCTTCCTCCTTACGCGGATGCAAATTTGCTCCTCATCTATACTTCCCCACCCTCATCCTCACCCACCTAGTTGAATGCCACATGTCCTATCTTTTAATCACACTAACTATAGTTAACAACATTCATTTATAACAACAAATTATATTATCTCCTAAATTACTCTTTTTTCTGTTCCTTTTTTCTAAACAATTTAACAAAGTCTAACAAATTTATTAGGACTCCTCCTAGTGTCGTTGTTATCGATTCAGGTCACTAAGTTTCTTCCTTCTCCTTATATCGCTTTCCAATTTTATTTTTTTAGTGCCTGAATGCTACTCCTAATTTTTTGTTAGCATTAATGCTAGTGCCTAATTTTTTTTTTTTTTTTTTTTAAGTCTATGTATATGCATGAACTTATTTATTTGAATCGCTAATTCAATAACAATCTATATATACAGGAGATGACTACTTGTAGTTCAATCACTTTGTTTCAAGTGTGAGATTGTTCTATGATTTGAGTGGGTATTTTCAAATATGTCGACTTGGTAATTATTCTTTCAAAAAACACTCAGACGTTATATATCTTTGTTGATCGATCTTGAGGAGTTTTAAATTTGTTAGGCTTTGTTATTTTGTTTAGAAAAAGAAAAAGAAAAAAGGGCATATAACACAAAACTACCGTTTGCAAATACAAATGATAAAAAAACCTTTAATTGTTCCACATGATAAAAAGGTAACCTCCAAAACATATGAGATGATAAAATGGTTACCTCTAAAGTTATTAAATGATATAACCACTACCGGAAGAAAGGCTTTAGCCGATGAAAAAAAAAAATCAGGCCGACGAATCAATTTTCCTTCGTCGGCTAATTTATATTTTCGTTGGCTATAGTCAACTTTAGCCGACGAAATTAAAATTTCATCGGCTAAAGTCACAGACTTTAGCCGACGACTTTAAACATTCTTTAGCCGA
>NC_020494.1:626843-628318 GCF_000184155.1 Fragaria vesca subsp. vesca | reverse complement strand
GGTGCTTCGGTATTTCCCTTTGAGGGATAGGCTGGAGCGTTGTACATGTCTTCACACACGGCCGAAGCTATGAGATAGCACGTTGATAGGGAATTGCATGACGAAGATACCCTTATACACCCTGCTGACGGGGAGGCTTGGAAGCATATAGACAGGGAGTTTCCTCATTTTGCGTCAGAGGTCCGAAATGTGAGGCTCGGGCTCTCATCCGACAGGTTCAACCCTTTTGGTAACATGAGTCTTCAATACAGTGTATGGCCGGTGATTTTGGTACCGTACAACCTTCCTCCATGGATGTGCATGAAGAAGGAATACAATATGTTGAGTTTGTTGATTCCGGGGCCCGGTTATCCAGGGAAGTGTCTCGATGTGTATTTGAGACCTTTGATTGAAAGTCTTAAATTTTTGTGGGACGTTGGTCATCCCACTTATGACAAGTACATGCACGAGATGTTCCAGATGCATGTCATGGTTGTTAGTACCATCAGTGATTTTCCTGCCCGTGGGATGTTGTCGGGCAACGTTGTTAGGGGATACAAGGCTTGTCCAGAGTGCCTTAGCGATGAGGGGAGCAGTAGTTATTGCAACAAGATATGCAAATTGGGTCACCGTACTCTTCTTCCATATGATCACGAATGACGGCTCGATGCACAGGCATTTGATGGGACCATAGAAAACGGTGTGCCTCCCAGAAGATGGACGGGGGAAGAAATTTTAGCAGTGCTTAATGAGTACGATTTTGGGCAACTCAGCAATCATCCCAATATTGTGGCGGCAATACCTGAAAGACCCGACATGTACAAATTCTGGACATAAGAGCATATTCTGGGAACTCCCATACTGGAGTAAATTGTTGATCAGGCACTACCTAGATGTGATGCACATAGAAAAGAATGTTTGCGACAGTGTGGTGGGCACAGTGCTGAACTTGGAGGGGAAGACGAAAGACGGTCCTAAGGCACGCATTGATCTAAAAAAAATACAATTAAAAAGACATCTGTGGTTGAAAGAAGGGAAGAAAAAAATGCCTCAAGCTCCTTACACCGTGAAGCCTGACCAGAAGAACCTAATTTTCAGGTGGATGAGTTATGTGAAGTATCCTTCAGGCTATGCAGGAAATATAGCCCGGTGTGTGAACTTCCGGGACAATAAGATGTACGGGTTGAAGAGTCATGACTGTCATATCCTGCTACAACGTCTTTTCCCTGTTTTCATTCGACCGTTCCTTCCCCGTCAGGTGGTGGAGCCGTTAGTAGCGTTGGCAAGATTTTTCCAGAAGTTATGCACACGGGAAGTGAAAAAATCTAACCTCCGGGAAATGAAAGAGGACATCATTTATATCATGTGTAAATTTGAGAGGATATTTCCTCCAAATTTTTTTGACATCATGCCTCACCTGATGATCCATCTTCCCGAGCAATTGTTGCTTACCGGTCCAGTACACTACACTTGGATGTATCCCATGGAAATGTACG
>NC_020494.1:620525-626465 GCF_000184155.1 Fragaria vesca subsp. vesca | reverse complement strand
GTATATATTTCGTCGGCTAAGATGGTTTTAGCCGACGAATAACCTAATATTTCGTCGGCTTTAGTTATTTTTTAATTTTTTAATTACACACTATAGCCGACGAATACGTTAGGGTATTCGTCGGCTAAACCCTAAAATTTTTCTATTACATACTATAGCCCTATCTTTGGTGGTTATTTTCCATAAAATTTTTAGACGACTTCTTGCGTCTCATCGGTTTTAAACTATTTTTAGTTGGAGGTCCGGCCAAAATACGTAATTTAGACGGTCGAATGACGTTTTCCGTGCGTTTAGGGGTTTGACTTACGGGATTGACCGTCCGGATCGAGCTCTTAACCTTGTCGGATCAAGTTGAATTTTTTCCCATACATGTATTTTGTCATGATGGTCAGATCTGACGGTCGGATTTCTGTTTCTCAAGTTTGATCATCGCAATCACAACATGCCTACTAATGTTGTATAACTTGTTTACCTAGTATTATGTAAATGTTCCGTTTCAAAAACAAACTATACGTAAAACTTTCAAACGCAAAAAGTCGTGAAATTAGATATGACGAGAATGGTGAAATACATCCACGGTTGAAAAATCACACTATTCCGGTAAATATTCGGTGCCGATAGTTGCGGTCAATGCAATTTTTCATTCTTTTCCCCTATGAGTAGCCCTATCTTCGGTGGTTATTTTGCGTAAAATTTTTATACGACTTGTTCCGTGTCATCGATTTAAAACTATTTTCAGTTGAAGGTCCGGCCAAAATACGTAATTTAAACGGTCGAACGACCTTTTCCGTGCGTTTAGGGGTTTGACTTAGAGATTGACCGTCCGGATCGAGCCTTTATTCTTGTCGGATCAAGTTGAAGTTTTGCCTATACATGTATTTTGTCATGGTGGTCAGATCTGACGGTCGGATTTCTGTTTCTCAAGTTTGATCATCACAATCACAATGTGCCAAATGTATAAAAGTACTTTAGCCGACGAATTTCAAAGGTTAGCCGACGAATTTCAAACGTTTAGCCGACGAATTTCGAAGATTTAGCCGACGAGATTCTTAGCTTTAGCCGACGAAATAATAATTTCGTCGGCTAAAGTTGTCGGGTTTAACTTGCGCTCGACAGCAGAAAAACCCTAGCCTCCTCTTCCGCCTCCTCCACCTCCTCTCCCTCTCTTGGTCTCCCAATCGCCCTCTCCCTCTCCCGGTCTCCGCCTCCTCCGCCTCCTCCCTCCTCCCTCCCTCCCTCTCCCGGTCTCTGCCTCCTCCCTCCTCCCTCTCCCCTCTCTGCCTCCTCCCTCCTCCCTCCTCCCTCCCTCCCTCCCTCTCCCGGTCTCCAAGGTTAGCGTTTTTCTTCTTTTTTACTTTTGATTTCAAATTGATTTTTAGGCTATGTTTTATGTTTTATGTACTGTCTAATTTCCCTAATTTATGTTTAGGAGATAAATTATCCTCATTTTTTAAACATATGCTTTGTTGATAATGAACTTGAAGCTTGCATTCCATGATTAGGTGCTGCATTCATCGTGGGCTGGGTACGAATTTTTAAACAATAAGATACAAAATAACAAAATAAGAAAAACCTATATCAAATCCGGATGAATATATATATATATATATATATATTTTATTGAATTCATAAACCCTTTTTCAATGTTGCCTTAGCCTTGAATTAACGAGCAACATTGAATAAGTGTATCCGCTCATGCCTCAGCCTTGATTCAAATTAATATTTTAAATAGAATGAGCGGCTATTTTAGATCGTAGAAGAGTTCGAAGGGCCAAAGGTCCGAATCGTCTGAGGGAACCTCTAGCAACCCTCAAACGTCGTTTCAGGGCCAGATGACAGCCAGACGTGCGAGCCTTCTGGAGACGGCGCAGAGGCAGCCGGAGGTGCCCGCATCGAGGCAGGCGGGCGTCCCTCGTTCCTCGAGGCAGCTGTGGCCTCAGACCCAAACGGAGGTGTCTGCACCCCGTATGCTTGTGATACACCGGGCGCCCACTCCGGGTCCTACTTCTTCGGATAGTGGGTCATCTGGGGTACAAATGCCGCCGCCTCATCTGTTCCTTCCGCGGATGATACCGGCCTTACCTGTAGTCGATGGCTCAGGAACGCCGATTTATCCACTGCCCCCGCCAGTGGTTCCATCAGCGGCGTACCGGTTTGTGCCTTTTGATACGCCTCTTATTTCCACGAGGGTATCATCATTGGCGACAGAGACGGAATCCGTCGCGTCCGCCGCGAGCGCCTCAGGTAATCAGTGATGAATGATTTGTTTTCTTATAATTAATAATAAAGGGTCTCCGATTTTAATAATCAATTTGGTTTATCATGTGAAAGGCACCGTCGGAGCGAAGCCGACAAAGAAGAAAAGAGGCCCCGTCACAAGGAAGGCTCTCGAGAAAATCGTGGGTATCGTGGGGAGGATCGTCATCAATACTGACGGGGATGGCCACATAGTATCGGGCGGGAAGTCGAGGACGTACTCCGGCCACGTGGGAGCGCTCATTAGGGATAGAGTCCCTATGTTGTGGTCAGACTGGGGCGAGGTCCCGCAGGAGGTTAAGGACATGGTCCACAACGCAATGTCGGTGAGTTTACAAAATAATATTATGTATTACATTGTTGATTTCTCAAAAAACTAAACCAATAAACGGTTAAATGCAGGTGTGGTTTGAGGTTCCCGAGCACCTGAAGGACAGCTGGACGGACGTTGTGCATGGGGGAAGGTATGTTGGGAAGTTAATGAAAAAAAAAATTGTATGTGATATTAATAATATTTCTAATATTTTTGTTGTATCTATAGGTACAAGGAGTGGAAGAACGAGTTGCGGACCCACTGGACTACGCACGGGAACGCACGTTCTGGTACCCCTGTTGAGTTCAAGTACAGGGAGTACGAGTGGCGTTGGCTTCTGACATCAGAATTCAACAACCCTCGTAAACAGGTATTTAAAAAAATTAATTAGTTAATTTGTCATTAAGTACGTCCGTTTTTAAATATTTTACTAATAATTTTTTTTTCTTTGAAAGCCGTTTCCTGAGCGAACTCTCAGAACCGGCAACGCAACACAAGGAACAATCATGGCGGTTCTAGACCGTTCGCTGTCTTCATGGACGAGACTGCCAAGGAACATCCAGAAGTCAACCGGTACGTCTATACGTACGAGAAGGCATATCCTGACGCCCAGGAGGATATTGTAAGTCATTTTACGTTTTTAAATTTTTAAATTTACTTATATATATGTCAAAATGTTAATTAATAATTTTTTCCTATCCATATAGGCGAAGGTGAGGGAGGCTAGTGACGAGGTGATGAGTGCTATAGTGAGGGAGACATGGCTGGACAAGCAGGAGGAAGAGATGTCCGAAGCCATGTCCCGGATCGACACTTCGGATCCGACGATTGGGGCCAGGATCATGGGCACAGCCTTCCCACCGAGAACAAACAACTTCTACTGCCGGGGTCTAGGAAAGAAGGGCGAGGGGGTCCTGAAGACCACTCCAGGATTTCAACGAAAGGCAGCCTCGACCAGCAGCAAGACCACGTCCACGACCACCAGGACGACTCAGCTAGAGTAGGAACTTCAGAGACTACGGGAACAGCAAGCTGCTCAGGCTGCCTATAATGCCGCGCAGGCAGCCTATGTTGCCGAGATACATGCTATCCAGCAGGCCCAGCAGCAGCAGATGTTCCAGTACATGCAAGACTTTACAGCTGCCTAGCTTCAGGGACTTCCGGCTCCACCCATCCCTTCGGCTATACCGCTACCTCAGCCGCCGCAACCTCCGCAGCAGCCCCCAGAAGCGGAGATATTAATTTAGACAATTTAGATTTTGTGTAGTTGATGAATTATATAGTTTTATGTGCTTGTTGTTGGTTATATGGAATTGTTTTGGTGTATTTTGTAGCTTGCTTGGAATGGTAATTTAGAAATTTTGGGGTTTTTTTTTCTGGAATGGACTTATAGCCGACGAAAAACACCTTAATTCGTCGGCTATAGTTATTTTTTTTTTTTAAAATAAGTTTACGCCGACGAAATACGCTTTAATTCGTCGGCTAAACCCCTATAAAGCCGACGAAATAGACTATATTTCGTCGGCTTTAGTTATTTTTATTTTTTTATTACACACTTTAGCCGACGAATATATTAAATGTTTCTTCGGCTAAAGTCTGAGAAAAACCGACGACATGTTTTTCGTCGGCTAAACTCTAGGACTATAGCCGATGAATATCTTAAATGTTTCGTCGGCTAAAGTCTGGGAAGATACTCGACGACATGTTTTTCGTCGGCTGAACATTGGGACTATAGCCGACGACTTATTCATGTGTCGTCGGCTAAAGTCACCACAGACGACATTTTCCCGATGAAATCTTAGCCAACGAGGTTTCGTCGGCTAAGATGTTAGCCGACGAATTAAGCTAACAGGCCGACGAAAATTTTTCGTCGGCTAAAGTGCTTGTCCTGGTAGTGAACAGTCCATCTGAGATTTTTTTTATTGACGCTTATACCCTTCTGTCTTCCCGTCTCTCTACGATCAGTGAGCTTCTCGAGGATCTGAAAACCCGACCCCCAAAAGCGCGACTGAGACGCGCCCTTTCTCACGGCGTCGTACCGGTGGACATAGCTTCCTCTCAGCATCGCAGTCATGTCTGTGGCTTTGGGCGTGACGAGCTCCAGTGAAAGAGAATCGAAGCTCGAATGTTTCTCAGCATCTCCGGAAAATTTTTCGACTCCGGCCACGGCTGCAATCGAGACCGATGGCGGTACCTTCATCTTGACGAGGTAAAGAAGCATGTTGTAGTTTTGCTTCACCTCCTTATTGAACTTGAGTTTGGTTAAGTTTTGAAGATCTGGGATTATGGATTTGGATTATGAAAGGGGATGCTGTCATCACACTGCAGTGTGCTTATGGCGCGGTGAAGAACTCCATTAAGGCCTATTTTGAGCGAGCTGGCGGGTATGTTATTGAAGTTCCATTTCAATTTCTAGTGAATTCCAGTGAAGAAATAGGAAATGAATTTCAGATGGCTTTGGTGAAGGGAAAGGCTAGTGGTAGAAGAGTTAGATTAGCTCTGATTGATCATGTTACATCCATGCCATCTATTTTACTTCCAATTAAGAAATTGGTTGAAGTGTGCAGGGAAGAAGGTGTTGATCAAGTTTTCATAGATGGGGCTCATGGTGTTGGGTGTGTAGATGTTGATATGCAAGAAATAGGGGCAGATTTTTACATTAGTAATTTGCACAAGTGGTTCGTCTGCCCTGCTTCGGTTGCATTTCTGTATTGTAGGAAGTCAGTCACACATTCAGAACTGCATCATCATATGGTGTCTCATGATTATGGTAAAGGGTTGGCTATTGAAAGCTGCTGGATAGGGACTAGGGATTATAGTCCTTTAGTAGTTCCTTCAGCTGTGGAGTTCACAAACAGATTTGAAGGCGGTATCGATGGAATCAAAAGGAGGAATCATGATTCTGTTGTTGAGAAGGGAAAGATGTTGGCAAAGGCTTGGGGAACCAATCTTGGGTCTCCACCGGATATGTGTGCAAGCATGATCATGGTGGGAATGCCGGCTTATTTGGGGGTTTCAAGTGACGATGATGCCTTGAAATTAAGGACACATCTGAGGGAGAAATTTAGTGTTGAAGTACCAATATATTACCGAATGCCGAAGCATGAAGAGGTTGCAAAAACAACAACTGCGTATGCTCGAGTTTCTCATCAAGTCTACAACAAAGTTGATGACTATTATAAGTTCAGAGATGCAATCAATCAACTTGTTTGTGATGGGTTCACATGTGCTCGATCTTTATGAACTGCTTTTATCCTAATTACGGCTCTTCATGCTGTAGAAAGAATGAAGGGATGCAATGAATCTGGTTTGAATTAGTACTTGCATTGAAATAGTTTTCATGTGAATATTTAGTTCAGTGAAGCCTGAAG
>NC_020494.1:612628-620261 GCF_000184155.1 Fragaria vesca subsp. vesca | reverse complement strand
TTTTTTTTTTCTTTTTTTTTCGATTTCAGTTTGCTGCACCCTTCTCCAGCAAGCCAACGAAGACCAGGAGGTTGACGAACCAGGCGGGAATAACAAAGAGCCTGCGGAGGAGTCAGAAGGATTGATGAGTCAAGGCGAGGGAGAATCGTTTGGATTTGAACTGTTACATGAACAGTTACATAGTCAGTTACGTTGCTTTCAACAGTTACTTGACTAGTTACATATTAAGATATTATCATTTGGATTGTGTAATTATTATGTGTACCTGACTTGTGTAACTACATTAAGCTACCTATGTAACTATCCATGTAACTATAAATAGATAGCTACATTTGCATTTACTAGTTACATGTCCAGTTACTTTTGCATTCGAGTATGTTGTTATGGCCAAGAAGCATAAAGTGTCCGTCGCGGTTCAACAACATGGTAAAAGCAGCAGAACGTTGCCGTAGCGGTGCAGCGGCACGCTGCAATTATTATATACTTGACTTATGTAACTACATTAAGCTAGCTATGTAACTATCCATGTAGCTATAGATTGATAGTTACCTGGGTAGTTACATATATGCTACATAACCAGTTACATGTATTGACATACACAAAATGTAAAAGAAAGCAAAGCAAAGCAAAGCAATGTCTATTCATTGAAATCTGTTCAAAACATTTAATCTTTCATGTAGCTATTCAAAAAGAATAGAACACTTTACTCTCAACTTCCTGAACCATTTGCTCCTAATATATTGAAAAATTAGCTCAATGTATGATTTGTAATGCTTCCTATCTGAAACTAAACCAGAGAAAATCTACATCAGAACTTCATCCTTCTTAGTGTCTTCTTCATGTTCTGCTGCTTGCAAAGTTTGGCCAGCAGTTCATCATCACCCTCTTCATCAGCTATCTTCTTTTTCTTCTTTGCTCTTCATCAACTGTTTTCTCTTTTTTTTCTTTGCCTTTTCATCAACTCTACCTTCTTCTTTTTTCTTTGCTTCTTGTATGTCAGCATCTCTGTCTTGTGTATCCTTTTCTCTGTTATTCTTTCCCATCATCTTCCTCTGCACAAAATTGTCTGATATGTTAGCTTATCACACCTCAAAACACTTATTGTAACTACATATGTATCTACTTATCACACCTCAAAACACTTATTGTAACTACATATGTATCTACCAATGTAACTACCCATGTAACTAGAAGATTGACAATGACAATTACATGGGTAGTTACATTCAGGTTTTCAAAACAGTTATTGTAACTGCATTTGTATCTAATTATGTATCTTTTTTTTTCTTTGCTTGTTGCTACATGGCTATTTAGATGTGCAGTTTACATTCAACTACCGATGCAACTACATATGTATCTACCTATGCAACTACATATGTATCTACCAATGTAACTACCCATGTATGTAACTATATATCCATGTAACTATCTATGTAACTATTCATACTATGCATGTAACTATCCACCTATGTAACTATGCATGTAACTATCCATGTAACTATACATGTAACTACAGATTGATAGTTACCTGGGTAGTTACATATATGCTACACTTGTGTAACTACATTAACCTACCTATGTAACTATCCATGTAATTACCCATGTAACTATCCATGTAACTATGTATGTAACTATGCATGTAACTATCTATCTATGAAACTATCTATGTAACTATGCATTAACTATCTATGTAACTTATCCATGTAACTACAGATTGATAGTTACATGGGTAGTTACATACATGCTACACTTGTGTAACTACATTAACTTGCCTATGTAACTATCCATGTATGTAACTATTCATGTAACTAGAGGTGGCAAACGGGCCAGCCCAGCCCGACCCGGCCCATTTAATCGGGCTTCGGGCCGTGCTCGGGCCAGCCCAGGTTGGCCCATTTCTTAACGGGTTCGGGCTCGGGCCGGCCCATATACTCAAATATTAAGCCCAGCCCAGCCCATGGCCCAAGCCCATAACATATCGGGCCGTGCTCGGGCCGGGTCTATAATCGGGCCGAGCCGGGCCGTGCCGGGCCTATAACAGCATGACTAAAATCATGACAAACTGGAACTCAATAACATCTTGTATTCCTGTTCAGTGAAAAATTAAGATAAAGAATTCCATATGACAAAAGAAACTTCATGTCCTCTGCCTATCTCCATAATACTTCCATAATACTTAATAGCAAAATCACTCTCTTTAAAAAGGGGTTTGGAACCCAGCTATCTGGGAGGCTCATCCCCACGCCTGTGCATATTATTTATAACCATAGAAGAGTACAACGGGGAGGACAAAGAACCGGTGCCCCGTGATAAGTACAAAAACATCATCAAGTCTGAAAAGGTGAGATTGCCTCACTATAGTTTGAGCACATCCCAACTATGTTGGCACCCACTCAACTATCATTCATTTGCATTCATCAAACCTTTCCATCAACACAGATATCAATTATACTATTTTACACACTGATGTTAACATAAGTGCCACCCTCATTGTCCTATGCCATCTCAGTTTGGTTGCTCTGATGAAAAGAAAAAGAAAAAAAAACAAAATAAGTTAGACAAATATGTGAAATTTGAAAGGATGACTTCAAATAGAAATTACAAAATCTAGTACTTGTCTTACTTACTGGCTTTGTTAATCAACAGGAATGGTAAGTGCGCCTTTGTTTTCTTCTTCATCACATGCCAATTCCTCATCCACAAATGTTTGAGCTCTATGATATGCATCATTCCAATCTTTAACCAACATAAGAGCCTCCAAGTTTCCAGGAGTTAACCTTGACCTCTTTTCATCCAATACACGACCACCTGCACTAAAAGCAGACTCCGATGCTACTGTGGACACTGGAGTTGTTAGTACATCACGTGCCATGGTGGAAAGCACAGGAAAATTCCTGCTATGTGCTTTCCACCACCCCAAAATATCCAACTTTACTTTTTCTTCCTCAGTCATGAACTCAGTAAAATCAGTATCTAAATATTTAAAAAATTCATTGCAAGAACTGACAACACCCCTCTGTTTGGTTTTGCTAGCAAGCAAACCAAAAACAGCTTGACTACTAGATGCATTAGAATCTGATGGAGAAGGACGGTGGGAAGTTTGGCTACTTTGAACACTAGCAGCTGCATATTTCTTTGCATATAAATTATAAGTATCATTGAAATTCTTTTGGATGCTAGTTGATGTCATTGGGATAGTAATTTCCAAATTCTTCACTATCTCACTCAATATCAATTCCAAACCATTAAGCTTGATCCTTGGATCCATAATAGCCCCAAAACAGAAGGTATAAGGAACCACCTCCCAATACTTTTTGTATTTGGCTACCATCATTTCACAAATCTCTCCAAAAGTACCAATTTCATACCTGTACTTGTGAAAAGTAACACTAATTGCATACAAATCATTAAGTGCAATAGGAGATGTGGGATAGTAAACACCTGAGCAATTGCATGTGGCATCATAAAAGACTTTCAAAAACTCCCAAAATTTGAAACAAAGATTCCACATATCCTCAGTCAAAATATTTTGATTAACTTTGTCATTATAGTAAACACTCAGTGCATTGGTGTAACCTTTGCAACTGTTTAACATGTGATAAGTTGAGTTCCAACGGATAAGCATGTCTCTTTTAAATTTTCTGGGTTTCAGGCCTTGACTTTTGCATAGCTTATTGAACTCTTGAACTCTACTATCTGAAGAACAAACATATCCAATAGCATCCCTAACACAACTAATCTGAGTTCCAATAATTTTCAATCCATCTTGCACCATCAGATTAATGATATGACATGCACATCTCATATGAAAAAGTACTCCTCCATGAGGAGGATGCAAACAACGCTTCAGCTGATCTATTGCAACCGTATTATTGGTTGCATTGTTAAAAGTGATTGAAAATATTTTGCCAACAATATTGTATTCCTTAAACACATCCATCATGCCATTAAATATTGTACTACCAGTATGTGGATATTCTAGAAGACGAAAGCCAATAATTCTTTTATGCAGCAACCAATTATCATCAATGTAGTGAGCAGTAACACACATAATAGGCAAGTTATTTCTACCACCCCATAAATCAGAAGTAATAGCCATTGAGCTCTTTAAATTTGAGAAAACATGTATCAACTTTTTCTTTTCCTCTTTGTAAACTTTCAACAAGTCGTTCTTGTTAGTGTTACGAAGCACTTTTTTAAACTCCGGTTGGCAACACTCTCTTTGAAATCTTTCAAAGTTTGGACTCTCAGCAAATGAGAATGGTAATTCCTCAACAGCTAAAAGTTTAGCCAAACCCTCCCTCATTCTAGCATGGGAGTACTTAAATGTGCCCACACTACCATCATCTTTTCTACTCAATTGAGATTGAGTAGGATCAGATTTAGAGCGATGTTTTTCGAGACATTTTTTAGCATGCCTCTTAAGATGTCCAGTACCGTTACTGCTCTTACAGCTTAACGAGAACTTACAAAATTTACATATTGCCCTTTCATCTGTATTACCACCACCGACATCAATTTTCTCAAGTTTGAAATGATCCCACACACTAGATGTTCGTTTTCTTTTTTGATCACTTCTTCTATGTCAGACTCATTAGGTTCAGTGCCAACCTCAATAGGTTGGCTGTTATCATTTGGAGATGAGGGTTGTGATTCGCCTGAACTCAAAGACTCACATGCTATATTCTCAGGGTCTGGTTGTGGAAATAAATCTCTATTATCATAGTACTCACCCAAATTCAAATCATCCTCATTGTCCATATCTAAGTAAAATAAAACACCAAAACAAGCAAAGAGACTCAAATAGAAAACAACAACCCAGATAAGCAAAACATATATAATACCGTACGTACCTCTTGCATTTCAGAGAAGAATTGGCTCTTAAAACATATATAATATCGTACCTCCAATTGAAGCTTTATCTATATTTCACTTACATGGACTGCAGCAAACATAGAAGAAACATCAGTACATACACTCTATTGATCAATCAAAACACATTTTTATAGTATAAGGTATACAAACAAGTTTCATATACATACAAACGATCAGATTACCTATATTAAGCAATGAGATTGTCTCAATATATTATTTGAGGAGCTCTAACATATACATATATTGCAGCACCAAGTTTGATTACACACAACTAACTTAGTGTGTGTATATATATATATATATATATATAATATATATATATATATACGGGGAGAATTGAACTGAACTGAACTAACTTAACTAACTTGCACACAATTGTCTATTTGAACTGAACTGAACTAACTTACACGCAATTGTCTATTTTATCTCATCAAAAGATTCAGTACCGAACTGAATTGGTATACATCCAAATGTAATTTGATTAATCAAAACAATGATTCAGTACCCATCTTCGAGTGAAATTGATTAGAGGAAAATAGAGTCAAATTAATCGCAGGAAAATAAAATCCATATGAAATTCAATCATCTAAAACATATAGCATAGTGATCTGAGTGAAATTCATCAAACAAATACCTTCATCTTCAAGCTTGATACGATCAGATACTCAGATGGAATGGAAAGATTAAGGGAACAGCTGATGAGGCCCGACCGGCAAAGCCTCGGTGGGGAGAGCTAGATGAGGAGGACGGTGATCTGGACTTCCTTCTGCCGCCGAAGGAGGTGATCAGACCCAACGAGAACGGCGTTAAGAAGGTGATCGAGTGCAAATTTAATGATGAAGGCAGAAATGTGTGATTCAATGGGAAGCTCGCTAGTATATATATATATGGGGAGAAGAAGCCGTTGGAAGAAGAAGCCGTTGCCTCCATTGATAAGCTGAATCTGAAAGGTCCGAGATTGAAGCTTATTGATAGACGATTGAAGTTTTCCAGGGAAAGTGAATTAAGTGAGGATTATCTGATCGAGATCGAGTTAAGTGACGTTGCGGTCTCGACTGTAAAAGGGTTTAGATTATAAACGGGCCGGGCTACGGGCTGTAGTTTATCGTGCTTGGGTCGGGTCGGGCCTATAACGGGCTCGGGCTCGGGCCGGGTCCATGGGCTCATTTTTCTAGGCCCAGCCCGACCCATTAGAATAACGTGCTTGGGCCGTGCCGGGCCTATAATAGGCTTGGGCCGGGCCGGGCCTCTTATTAACGTGCCGTGCTCGTGCCTAACAGCCCATTTGCCACCTCTACATGTAACTATGCATATAACTATCCATCTAACTATCAATCTATGTAACTATTCATGTAACTATGCATGTAACTATCCATCTATGTAACTATCTATGTAACTATCCATTTAACTATCCATCTATGTAACTATGCATGTAATTATCCATGTAACTATGCATGTAACTATCCATATATGTAACTATACATGTAATTATACATGTAACTATCCATGTAATTATTCATCTATGTAACTATCCATGTAATTATTCATCTATGTAACTATCCACGTAACTATGCATGTAACTATTCGTCTATGTAACTATTCATGTAACTATGCATATAACTATCCATCTATGTAACTATTCACATAATATTGCCACACTCACCGATACTTTTTGCAGTAAAGTATCACTCCACAACTTGCTAAATGAGCTAAGATAGTACAATTCCTGTAGCAGTAGAAAATCTGAGTACGTAATACACTATATATCTCATCTCATGTCACTATGCTCCTAGAAAAGTAGGAATACGTTCACTTTAAGGCTAAATCTTTATTGCATATAACAAAACTTGGCCTAGAGTTCTACTAAAAAGGTACTAATGGAATGGAATACAAGTATCATATTTAGGTTCATACATAGTTCTATCATCTAAGTCAAAATATTAGAGGTTCAAACGTAGCTTTCACACAAGAGACAAATGTAAAAACAGATGTTCTACACAATTATAAAGAATAAAATAGGATTTAGAAAGAGTCGGATGTAACAACCGAGGGTTGAGACTACGGATTTGCATAAGCAATTCAGAAGTCATCCAACCACAGCTATCTTAAAAAATGCAAATATAATGTAACAACATGGACATATGCATTGTCATCCTAAATTGCAGCAACTTAAAAAAGGCATATTCTGGATGTGTTTTATGGGGAAAAAAAAAATTGAGAATCCTATAGAACATACTTGATCACCATCCTTGACCCCAAAATTCCGAATATGCACTCTGTCATTAGTTGATACCACACTTGAATCCAGTAAGGCACCATAATTCATTCACAAACATTTCATCAAGCACCTGGTGTGCATAACAAAATTCACCGTGATCTTCTCATAAAACCAATTCATAAGCATCACATATCATTTATAGACAACAATTGACGATGTCAATGGAGAAGAGCCATGATTAATAATGAACCAACAGTACAACATTTACTCAAAACCATAATTCAAAGCATTGAGATATGGTAAAAGTAGGAGTATCTTTCTTAGAATTAACTTCAGCAAATTAAGCACGCCTTTAAACAACGATTAAGGGGAGAGAAGTGGACTCAAGTGCAACTACATAAGTTTGAGTCGAAAAGACAACCCAGACCATTTAGTAAGAAAACCAAACAAACAGTTGAGTAAGCAATTTTGTTTTGAAATGAAGTTCACAATTTAGAAGCTCGGTTTAGGCTTGCGGAAAACATAAAAGGGATAAACTTT
>NC_020494.1:610530-612324 GCF_000184155.1 Fragaria vesca subsp. vesca | reverse complement strand
GAGAGAGAGAGAGAGAAGGAGGTGGTGATCTGAAATGGATTTGGGATTTGGAAGAGAGAGGCGTTGTGATGGAGAGAGCGTTTTGGTCAGTGGCAGTGTTCGTAATTCTTTTTATTTTTAGAGGCAACGTTTTAAGAGATTTAAATGGGTGTACTGTTTTATCATTAATGAACATTTATTAACAGTTTTATCATTTGTTACTTCTAAATGTATCTTTTTTATCATTGGCCCAATTGGCCCAAGAAAAAAAGAGTGATTTAAAGTAAAAGATAATATAATATATTGTTATACATAAATGTTGTTAACCATTGTTAGAGTAATTAAAAGATATGACATGTGACATTTAACTAGGTGGGTGAGGACGAGGGTGGGGAAATATGAGTGGAGAGCAAATTTGCATCCAAAACTGAAGACCTAGGAATTCGCTACGACAAAACCTGTGAATACAACAGCAATGGCGATTATAAAAAGTATGAAATAATAACTTCCAAAATACAGCAGCGCTGCGACGGCACAGAAGATACCGAGCATCAATAATATCATAGAGTCTGACGGCGGTGCATCGGAAGTAAACACCAGTGAGTCACCATGGTTGCTAGAGCCTTGGTTAGGTCCCTCTTTCATAACCCGACGCTGTTCCACATCTGCATGTCAAAAAACCAAAAGAGAGAGCATTAACGGTGAATTTTTCTAGCATAATAATAAGAAAAAATACATAGTTATAGAGAAACTAATAACTTACGTAGATTAACAGAATTTTGATCCTTTGCAGAAGAACCGAGAGCTATAGACTGTTGACAAAGAACCAGAGCCATCAGGAAGAAGATGAACATTGAAGATTTTGAGAAAGCCATTGTGAAGGAGACGATCGAGGATCAAATCAACAGTCGGTATTGAGAATATATAATGCACACGTACTGTAGGTTATGAGAAGAGTACAGCAGCACTACAATCTCATAATACAGAGGTACCAATACTGATTGGTTTCTCGTACGTAATTGATCTCCATGATAGATTTCCAGATTTTTTTAAAGATGTCATGGTATATATCTTGCATGTTGATTCACTTTCCCTTTTTTGTGTCTTGTTTTCCTACGACAGGCCCTCTCAGTTGTTTCCCTCTATGAATCAGTCACGAACTAGAGATTTGGAAATAAATTAAGCTCCAAAGATTTGTAAAATTAATATGGAAGTTCTCCAACTATGCTTGACCTAATCTAGGAGGAATGTCACTCCGAAGATCTTTAGGTTTGAAAGACAAATTCAGTGACGGATCCACGATTTAAACATATGGTGGGTTTCAATGTTGGCCAAGGCCAAAAAAAAATATTGTACGCCCATGTAAAGTGCAAGAGTTCAAGCATACGTTTATTACGATTTACGAGTCTTTAAAAGAACTGCAAATAGATGTCAATGAACGTAGAATAATGGGAGTCCAACCACACTGCTATATTAGGCAAAATTCTTACTTTTTAGCGTTGCCTCCAAGCCATCGTCAAATTTTTGAAAGTTAGATACAAATTAATTAGACTATTAGAGGATGAAGCGACGAACTTACAATCATCGCACACTAAACCATCAAATTTTTTAGATATGAAATTTAATAATCAAACTTACAATCATGTCTTGAATGGATGAAAACAAGGATTTCAAGCAACTGAGAAATTGATTAATTGAAGAAGTGATGAGGGACTGAGAAATTAAAGAATGGAGGGATTTGAGAGTCTAGAGGCAAGTGTCGTTGTCTTGTTGAGAGGAAGAGAGGGAAAGATTAGGGTGGAATTGTGGAATTAG
>NC_020494.1:605738-610156 GCF_000184155.1 Fragaria vesca subsp. vesca | reverse complement strand
AAAAAAAAAAAATAAATATATATATATATATATATATATACAGTCTTTCTCAGGTAGGGATGTCCTTATTTATTTTTACGGTGCGGATTTCCACTTTAGACTCATTTTTCAATCGAATTTTCACATCTCCACAGTCTAGTTTTTAGATACTAATGTATAGACCATCTCTACAAAATTTTAGCCAATTTGGTTATCATTAAGGCACTCAAAACTGTGTTTTTCTGTTATAAACATGAACGGTTCAAGTTCGATAAAATTATATTCATCCATTGGTTTAATCGAATTTGAGTGCCTTAATGATGACCAAATTGGCTGAAATTTTACAGAGATGATCTATACATTAGTATCTAAAGACTAGACAGTGGAGATCGATGTGAAAATTCGATTGAAAAATGAGTCTAAAGTGAAAATCCGCACCGTAAGAATAATATATATATATATATATATACACACACACACACACCTTAGTTTTTGTTGGAGAAGAAAGATCTTATATCAGAAAAGGGATAAATAAAACATAACTTATAAGTACGTGGATGAATCATATCCAATTGTACCGAAGCCTTTTGTGATTAAAACCTAACACCTTAAAGGTGGTTAAGTTGAGACAATATCGGTACAATGTGATCCACAGGCCACGCTTGTCTTTGTTTAAGTGTTTTGAGTGCCTTAATAATACACACACACACCTAGTTTTTTTTTAGCCCCAAAATCTTCAGCTGGGCTTGAGCCCTACCAAACCCTTAGCTGCCTCCGCGCCTCACAAATTCGATACATGATCTTTGACGATCAAAATTTGACCGATGGCATTTATGATAACAACTTCTCTTTAGACCTCTCCTAATTTTTGTAAAAATTATTTATATCCCTTTACCTCCATCTAACAAAAAAAAAAACTCATGAATAACAGAAGATCTCCAACTGTTTTCTGTGTTTTTCTTTTGTTTTAATTTCTTTTGGTTAGCACACCTTGACCTGCATACATTGGATGTATTTAATTCTGCAAAACTAGGAATATATGCATTTTTGTTTTTTTGGAGAATTGGAATACATGCATTTGGCATAAGAAAAACTAGGAATTCAAAGAAAAGATTTGAAGAGATGATGATGAGGGAATTAGTTTGGTTCTGGTCCTTCTGGAGAACATGAAAACAGTAATAAGCAGACTGTAGGTGGTAGACCTGTCAAGCAATTGACTAAAATTAGCAAAAGATGGATCACTAGGCACCTCCTCCAATCATAGCATACAAAATAGTGAAATACTAAAGCGAGTTCCAACAACCATATATTTCATCTAGGCATGACTGCATGAGCACTTACTAAAGCAAAGTTAATCCCATGTCAAGCAAAACCAAGCATCTGATAATGGCCAACTAGCTTCAGAATGTGTATTCAGGAGCAAGGTTGTCAAAAGGCTCAAGCTGCTTTTTCTTTCCTTGCAAGGAAGGCAACGCTGAGAGCTGACTCAGAGTGCAGGGACGCCTTAAGCAACTTCAGACCCTGAGTAAGAAGCAAACCAAAAAATGATCACTACACCTATATGAGATATGGCATTAGACAATAGCTAGCAGTGTGTAATTGGCTCAACTCCTAGCAAATAAAATGCACAACTCTGAAAGTTTGGGAGAGATGTAGAAATAGATTCATACCTCTTCGTTGCCAAGATGAACCACCTTCTCTTCAAGGCTACTGACATCCTTAACATTAAACTTGTTTAGCACAGCCATAACCAAAGTGCCAGACATGGGCTTCACTTCCAAATCATCCATTACAATATAAGTAACAGCATCTTTCACATATGATCCCTCACGGATGGATATATCATCTTCAGTAAGCGGTGGAGCAACATAAGCCGCTGGGGTCGACATTATTGCTTTGCACCCTGGACAGATGGATTTAGAGTTGTCCGTGCCATAGTATACCCGTTCTTTGGCACTGCTCTTGCTCAAACAGGACACACAGATGTAGAAGTCACTATTCGCATTTGATTCATTGTCATCACTTGATTGCTTGTCGCTTGATACATCCATTATATTGACATCATCATCCCATTCATCGTGGCTGGATTCATCATCAATAGCCTCTTGGGTCAACGAATTTAAAACAGCCGGCAGTATCAATTGGTGACGTAGGGTTTAGCAGTACATTTCTATCAAGATCAGAGTTTAGAAAGTATGTGCCACTGAGACTTTCAACACTGTTGTAGAGTTTTCCCAAGCAACCAACCATGCCATGTTCTTTGTTGAGTAAGCCAATGATTGTGCCAATAGGCAGAGGCAGAAGAGTGAATAGAAAATCCACAAAATCCTTGCCCACTTCAGCAAACAAAACCTTTTGATGCAGCGGGTCTATCATGAGCTTCAACTGGATAGGAGAGGTATAGGTTTCCATGGATGAAATGAGTCTGATCGATATGCACACTACCTATAAGAGTATATGAGAACCAAAACTTCAATCAACCTAAATACAAGAAATCATAGTCAAACCAATACAGGGATAGGAACAGATGAGTAACAAGATTCATTAAAATGCTTGGAAGAATAACACCTTGAGGCTTTTTCCATCCTACATCTAACTTGATATGCATGAATAACTACATATTTACAATGTAACGTACTTGAAACAAACCGTAGTAGATAATTCTACAAAACAAAGAATCACAGTTAAATGAAAGTTAAAAAAGAATCACAGTTAAATGAAAGTTAAAGGTGTTTCAATAATCTAACAAGGAGCAGGTTTGGTCAGCATTTGTAAACAAAATCACGGAAACAATAACCAACTTCTTTATCCTAAATTATCCAATTGGTAAGATAACCTCCTCCATTACTGCAAGGTTTATCTGTAGAGAAACTTGCATATTTACTTATTTAGCAATGTTCTAAAAATCTCCGCCTAGAGCTGATTAATTCCCGCCTAGGCGCTAAGCGGTGCTTCACCATTTCCGTCTAGAGAGCTAAAAAACTGATTAATCCCCGATCAATCTCCCGATTAACCCGTCTAGGCGCTACTCACTGGTTGTCCGCCGGACTAGCGCCTAGCGTTTTTTAGAACATTGATATTTAAAAACATCAAATGCTATACACTGAACATATTACATATTCGTCTCAATCTGCATATCATAGTGAAGGCAAATGCCATATATAAGCTTCCAAAATGAGAATGATCATTATGATCATGAAGATGTCTAAACGCTTATGCCAGTATCACACATTCTTTATGTATCTTGTTACTTGTACATATAACATGCCAGACACATATTTACATCCCATCTGTATATCGATTTGCAGGCACAGCTATGCAAGACAGAGTCAAATTTACTGAATGTAGGAACATATTTCCATGTATGCAACATTTGAAAATGGAAATTATAAGGGGAATTTTCATATACACTCAATTTTGAAGAGTGACTTTAAATAAAACCCACCTAATATTTTTATCTGATAGACATTTAAAATGTATCAATTATGATAAATATTATATCATATTTTTTCTAAATTTTACACAATTGCCACCATTCAACTATAACATATTAATATAATAAATAAGTTTAATTGATGTTGTCTTAAATACCTTGATTATGAGTTTTTCTTCTAACACTAACATTTTTCAATCAATTTACAAGAATCATGTAGTTTTCTTTATTTTTATGAAAAAATCTAGATTAAAGGAATTCATTCTCTAATCTATACATAAAGTAAAATATAATATAAATAAGATATCTGATCTAAACTCTAAACCCTAAACCCTAAACCCTATACCCTGAACCTATACCCTAACTCTATACCCTAAACCCTATACCTTAACCCTATATCCTAAACCCAATTTTGTGTTTCTTTTTTTTAGGTATATTATCATATCATGCTCTACTTAATAGGTACATTAGAAACGTAAGTAATAGAGAGTAAAATGTTATCTCAATTAGGATGAGAAATGATATAATAATATACCTAAAAAGAAGAAAATTAATCAAAGAACAATAACGTGTACCTTACAATTAGACATTTTTCGACTATGTAGAGAGACACCAAATGTGAGCTTAGGAATGAAAAATATCATCTTATTACAAATGACATACTTCTGTATATAACATATACATATATATATATATATCAGCTCCCTTCCAATGAGGGATCCCTATTTTAAGCCATTTATAGGGATATGGCATTACACCAACTTCCCGATTATAATTTTACATCTCCACCGTTCATATCTTAGGTCTATATGAGTAGATCACCTCTACAAAATTTCATATGATTTGGTGATCGTTAAGGCTTTCAAAAGTTCAATTTAGTTTTAATGACCTTCAACGGTTTTAATTTGACATAAGCTGGACCGTTCAAAATCATTAAAACTAAATCAAACTTTTGAAAGTCTTAACGATCACCAAATCATATGAAATTTTGTAGAGGTGATCTACT
>NC_020494.1:595498-605718 GCF_000184155.1 Fragaria vesca subsp. vesca | reverse complement strand
AATATACCAAATTTAGCTTTCTATAGTCTGAAAGGGCAAATTAGAGAAACCGAAAAATGAAGAAAACTATTAATTATAGACATTTGCTCTATATGGTATGTTTGCTTATGTGGAGTGGATGTAAAATTAAAAAAAAATATGTATGGATTTATCTTAAAAAAGGTCTAGTATTTTAGGTTTTTATCTAATTTTCTCAAATTACAAAGCAGTTTAGTTCATTAGCAAATGTGGAAGACGAAGCAGATTTCAGAATTTGTATACACACACATATTCTTCATTAGAAACCACACACCAGCTTAGTTGGTCAGGTTTAAAATCCCATAAGCTACCACTCCATCAAGACAAAGAAATTAGTAAACCTATAGAAAGCAATCCACCCACATGCCACCATTACATCTACCTATCTGTAAAACATGCATCAAGTGAAAAACTTTCCTCTTTATATATCAATCAGCAGTTACAAAAACGGATTAGAACACACAAACTAGTTTAATTTAATCGGAGAACACATTTCCAAACCAATCTACCAGTTAGTATTTAACTAACTATAAATCAAGAAAGTGGAGACCCAACTCAATATAGCCTAAATTTTGGGACTTTTGGTGTTATCACATACAAGAAGGCAAGAACTAGTTCGTGAAGGCTTTCTTCAAAAAAGAAGACTAGATAAACCAAAAGAAGAGTCGATGCATTGATGAGGGAAATGGGTCTAACCCTCTGACTTAAATAAGAAAACTTTGTGGCGAGAAGAAGATACCTGTAATAGAAGAGACTCCTACATCAAATGGAGAACGAAAGACGGTCTCAGGAAGGAAAGCTAGGTTTTTGAGGGAGGAAGGGATACGAAGAAACTACACTCGTAGGAAGGATGTTTAAGACGAAAAAAATGGGTACTGATCAAGTGGCTAGGTTTACATCTAACACCAAATAAAAATAAATACACAAGATCTAAACTCTTATAAATCCACAATAACACAATATGTTACATAAAGAAATCTAAAGTCCAAAGATTAAATTTTAAAGATTTTCTTGTTGATCACAAGTGTCGGAAGTAAACACCGACAGTGTTAAATTGTGTTTCTCAACATGTGCATAGAAAAGAAAAAGAAAAATGAAGAGCGACCATATCATAAGTGAGGTTTTCTAGTGTTTGTGTCGTATATGTGTTTTACCGACTATATAATAGAAAACAATTGTAGTTATTGTACATATTAATAACTTAGGAAGATCAACAACAGAATGTTAAGAATCCTTTGCAGAAGAACCGAGAGCTATGGACTCATTGGATCGTTGACAAAGAACCGAAGCCATCAAGAAGAAGATGCACATTGAAGCTTTTGTAAAAGCCTTTGTAAAGAAGACGAGCAAACGATAGCTAGGTTACGAGTATGATGCACACTATAGGCTATGAGAATAATGCACTTGCAGATTTAGAGCCACAACTAGTGAATTCTAAATTTCTTGGGTTCTCACTTATCGCTATTGATATCCAATAATGATTCATTGATATTCTTAACAAATGCATAATACAGACTCTCCAAAACTTTCCCCTTCTATGTAGTAGCAAAATCAGAAATCAAAAATAAGTTTGGATGGTTAATTAGCTGATCCTCCCTAATTTTATATTGTCAAAACATGACTCACAACCTCTTACTTGTAAGAGGAGATTTATGTCACTAGGTCAGATGGTACCGAGCGATCGCATTTCATGTGAAATGGAGAAGAGATGATACCCACTTAATTTTCTTCTACTGGTAAACATAACGAAACTCATAAAAACGAATAACTTTCCGTTAAATTTCTATATCCACTTAAAAGTATACTTAGTTGGGACCCTAATCCAAGCCTTTGAGTTGGGTTTTAACATGGTAAACCCAAATTCCTTTCCTGCTTATAATCTACAAACCCCAAACTTGCTCAACATCAATGTCATACAATGGCTATCGTTTGTATGATCTTTCATTCTTTTGTATCCCAACAAAAATACAGCAGCCAGCAGCCAGCAGCCAGACTAACACAGTTGAACCTTCTTTTTATCCTATAACAACCCAAAACACAATGGTATAAAGCAAAGTTTATCCAACAAAAATCCCAACATTTCTAACACAGTTGGGCCCTTTCTTCCTAATACACTGCACCACTCCAATAGTGACACTGCTTCCGCAAGTGTATAAAAAGAGGGAAAGATAGAGAGCAGAAACACAAAGAGCACAACAAAGAGTCGAGCAGAAAACAATGGCAGAGAACAAAGCAAGCATAACCCTTCAACTCCAGAGTGTGAAACGCAAGTCTGGCAAGTCTTACAGTCAGATAGCCAAGGAGACAGGCCTGACCAATGTCTATGTTGCCCAGCTTCTGAAACGCCAAGCCCAGCTCAAAGCTGAAACTGCCCCCAAGTTGAGGGCTGCCCTTCCCGACCTTCCCGAGGACCTGATTGTGGAGATGATGAGTCCTCCCTTGAGGTCTTATGATCCCCAGTTGATTCAGGACCCCACTATTTACAGGTGGAACCTCTAAAATTTTGTTCTTTCATGGTTTTGATTTCTAATAATCTATTGGGTTATGTCTGTTTTTTAAATTTATCAAACTCTAGTTCTGATATGAATCTTGGGTTGCTTGACATATACATAGAAACCATACTGTGGATTGTTTACAGGCTCTCTTTTTATCTATTTCATTGTGCCAAGATGGGGATATGATTAGGCAAAATTATACTTATGGTTAGACACAATTTGAGTTCAGTCCATCCAATTATAGTTCTGGTAAATTCAATAAAGTATCTGTTTTTGATCATTTTCATCAAACAATCGATTAGATATGTAGAAATAGACCACACCAACAAGGTGATAAAAGTGCTAAAGAGAGTCTTACACAAAGGTTATAACTGGAGATAGTGCAGAGTGTATAGGATAATAGTTAGTCATACTAGCTTGCTTTTATATTTTGTTTATGGTCTTGATGTTGAGCATATGTTGGATTAGCTTATCTCGTTTTACTTCCATTTAATGATTTTTCAATGGGGTAGGTTGAATGAAGCAGTTATGCATTTTGGTGAAAGCATCAAGGAGATTATCAATGAAGAATATGGTGATGGCATGTAAGTTCCACTTTCTGTTGGTGCCTTGGTTTACAACAAACTGCTACCGGATTGTTTACAGACTTGGTTCTTGATGAACTGTAGAAGATATATATATCATATCTGAAGTTAATAATTGATTGTTGAAAAAGATTGTATTCATTCTTCTTGGACACTTATAATTTCACCCAAGTTAATTAATTTACCTCTGTTGACTATTTATAATCCATGTGGAGCTGAAAGGCCTGGAGTCCAGTTCTTTATGCATTTTCCTTTTCGTTTCCGGTATGACGACTTCAATTTTTTTTTTTATTTTGTTTTGCACTTGAACATGTTGAGGGGTTTGGACCAGTGGTTAATGATGGGATAATCTAGTAGGTGACCCTCCTTTCTTTTTCACTGTTTAGATACAAAAGTGGAAATATATGCTAAAATAGTGTCTTTGATTTTTCTTTGAATCCAATTGGGCTTAATAATTTGGAATGCATATCATGTCTACCTATTCCCGGAACAATTAAACAGTAGCCTTTTTTCCCACAAAAAAAAGTGACTCATGTTAGTACTACATGCAAACAGATTGGATTTCTGTGGTGCTTCTCTTTTGAATATTTTTGTGCTATGTTACTGCTCATGTTGGCTTTTCATGATGTACCTTTTTCAGAAGTTCCAAAATCATGATAGAATGAGCAGTTATGTTGCCTCTGCATCGCCCAAATATGGAATCATATAGTAGTATTTTCTTTGATTTAAAGTTCATCAGTATTTAAGCACTACAGCTAATGAAATATAGTCAGTCACAGCAAGCGATACATATTATACCCAAGAGTTCAAGACAACTCATGTTTTAATTGCTGTACTGGCTTACAAATTTTTTTTCACAATTTTTTTTCTTCTCTAACTTCATTCCTTGTTTTTCATTTGTAGTATGTCAGCTATAGATTTTTACTGCTCAGTCGACAAAGTTAAAGGTGTGGATGGTAAGGATCGTGTAGTTCTGACTTTTGATGGGAAATATTTGCCTCATACTGAGCAGGTCAGTTGCATTCCTAATTTTCCGCCTTTTCCTAATATCATTATTGAAATAAAATTTGAAAACAGATTAAACGAAAAATCAATAGTAAATCTTATTGCACAAGTAGCCTGTAGAAAACAAAAAAAGAAACCATAGCAAATTGTACTATCTTCGTGATTGAAGATACTCAATTGTAATCATAACTAGCATGTTGATAACAAAAAATCTATATGAAACTAATGCTCACAAGTTTGACAGATCATTTGAGTACAATATTCCATTCATGAAGAAGAAAAATTGTTTAATATATGTATATATAGGCTTCATATAGGCCAAAGTTTTATTGAATATAGGGAAGCTCATGCTGTTGAAGGCAGCTGCACTTCTATGCTTTTATTTGTTCTCACAATATTCCCAATTTCTATGGAATGCAGAAGTCGGAGCACATGGTTTCAAGGCTGAATTTAGGATAGCCTCATGCTGTAGCAGGTCTTGCAAACTTTATGTTCACTTGATCAGTGAACTCCTTTCATTTCTTTAAAAGCCTTATAAACAATTATTCAGTTGACCTCCATTTTAATCCTTTACTTTGATTATGCTTAAAATTGTTCATTTTTCCATGATCAGAAGATGGTTTCAAACCTACAAGGAAGATCGATATTTATACAGCATCATGCCAAAGTACGTTGGGTGTTGAATATATATAGTATTGTATGTTGTCGCATGGAAACGTGGTTTAGGCTGCTAAGACGATGATGTGCAGCCTCAGTTGATGCAGTTTGGTTTTTTTTTTTTTTTTTTTTTTGATTCCCCTTTTATCAATAAACTCCATGTATTTGCCTATAGTCGTTGTACCTCTACTGCATCATAGCTTTGTTAAACAGTTTCTTAGTTGTATGTTGTTATAAGGAAGCCATAGCACTTGATTCGAGGCTGTTAGGAAGAAAATGTACAACCTCATGCTCTAATGCTAAGGCAAGTATTGTAAACTGTCTTATGAATAAAATCTTTGCATTTCCCTTTAGTTGTTTGTGTTACCTGCATTTGTGTAACCAACTCACTCTTCATTATTTGTGTGAGGTTTAAGAAAGTCATTAGGTTTTGCATCGATATTTTCCATCTTCGGGTTGGGTACAGAAAACAATATTATTGATATAATGTGTTCATATCAACCAAATCCATCGCGTCAATAATAACACCAACGCCACTTACCAAAGCCATCTGTGGCTCTCCTGGGACCTCACTGTTAGGAAATTTTACAAGTATGCAACCATTGAAAACAGAAGGGAGAAAAGAAAAGAAGAAAAAATGAGTTTGGAAAGAAAAAACTGAAAGATGAAAGTTTTCATCTTCCAACCCCTTTTCCTTATCTTTTGTGCATTTAGAATCTCATGGCATTCAGTGCATTAGTTGAGTTCTATGCACAATAATTTCATACTTGGAATAAATTTGCATTAAGAAAATCTGTGAATTTTAGAATTTTAACAAAAACGTCCATTCATTTTAGAAAGTGTCATTTGGCTGTACGTACCTAGCTACCACAAAGACCAACACTTTATTTAGAAGCTAATGAATTAGAGAATCCATATCCTTTCAAATTAGAATCCCAATTTTGGTTGGAGATTAATGAAAATTACTAATGGTAAAGCTTGCACTGGATCTGGATTGTCTGATCCCTTTCTTCCATATAATCTTAAATGATAATACATCCTTTGTACTATAAAAACCACATGCTGTGCTAATCACTGCATCAAATCATAAAAAAAAATCTCATTTTGATCTGAACATATCAGAATCCACTTATCAACTATGAAATCTCAAGTTTCGTTACTCTATCTTTTGGTGGTCACCATCGGTTTTTCAGGCAAGCATATCTTGTATCTATAACAATGTAGCTCAAATATAATTCAAATTGATTCTTTGTTTTTGATTTGGATTCTCCTCAAATTATTGGGGTAATGGGATCTTTGTTTATGATAATCTGATGCTTGTATCTATAATCTCTCTGGTATTGTTTACCATAAGACCATATCGTGGATACTATCACTATCGGTCTAAATGAAAGTTAGCAGAAAAATGAAGAATTATATATAACGACCATTCTGGCATGTGATGAATGAAATTGACGCCTGAACTGAGTTTGATTAAAAGAAAAAAGAAATAAGATCATTGAGCTTATTATATGTATACATGTTGCATGACATGCAGGAGCTCAATCAGCTACGTTCACGTTCACGAACAACTGCCCCTTCACAGTTTGGCCCGGAACCCTAACCGGCGGTGGTGGTGCACAACTATCCTCAACCGGGTTCGAGTTAGCATCCGGTGCCTCCTCAACTCTAGACGTCCCAGCTCCATGGTCCGGCCGCTTCTGGGGTCGGACTCAGTGCTCCACAGACGCCTCAGGAAAGTTCACCTGCGCCACTGCAGACTGCGGCTCAGGTCAAGTCGCATGCCACGGCGCTGGTGCAATTCCACCTGCGTCACTGGTGGAACTGACCCTAGCAGGAAACGGCGGCCAAGACTTCTATGATATTAGCCTCGTTGATGGCTTCAACGTCCCCGTCCTACTATCACCTCAAGGCGGCTCCGGCGGATGCAGCGCCACGACCTGCGCCGGAAATGTCAATGCGGTTTGTCCGGCGGAGTTGGCTGTGAAAGGATCAGATGGTGGTGTGATTGCTTGCAAAAGTGCGTGTTTGGTTTTCAATCAGCCTCAATATTGTTGCACCGGCGACCATGGTACACCGGAAACCTGCCCTCCGACGGACTATTCGAGGGTCTTCAAGAACCAGTGCCCCCAGGCTTATAGTTATGCTTATGATGATAAGTCTAGCACCTTCACATGTAACGGTGGACCTAATTATTTGGTTACCTTTTGTCCTCGAGCAGTAGAAATGTGTGTTATATGAGTGAACGGAACATTAAGTTTATTGTTTTTGTTCACCAGATAGAATACAAAGGTTGAACATGAACAAGCAACTTTTTTTTGAAGGCAACTTTTTATTTCAATGTCAATTTCAGTGTTCTTAGTTTCGTTTCTTGAAACTTGGTGTTTGTGCATTAGTTTTTAAACTCAAGTTCTTGAATTGCTGACATTAGTGTTGGTCTAGGATGAAAGGTTTCCGCACAATGGCAATATCCTCAATGCGTGCATGGTCGGAGCACTGAAAAATTTCTCCTGAGGCATAGCTGTATGAGAAGCAGGCCATGTTTTGCATACCAGTCATCAGGTTGCAGTGGTTACAATACCAACACGGAGATTCTGTCCAAGACTCCCCTGCTTTGTTATCTTAATCACTAATTTTACTTGGATGGTGCTGCAACTCCCTTGTTCTATGCCCTCCCAAAGGCTCGAGTGATATCAGATCCATATGCTGCACTTCTCACATTAAAGATTCATGTTTGAGCCTAACTTAGCTGCAGATGCTAACCATAAGAACAGAACATTGCCGATTTATGGTCAGTTCAACTATCCTAAAGTTAGTAAGCTGTTGATGTCTTCTTCCTAGGGCTGGGCAAGGGACGGGACGGGCCGGGATTTGGTGAATCCCGTCCCGTCCCGAAAATAAAAGAACGGGACGGGACGGGACGGGGCGGGACGGGAAGGCGTTTTTAAAAATCTATCCCGTACATCCCGATCCCGATCGGGACCGGGACGGGATCGGGATCCCGACAAATTAACCTTAAAACAACATTAATGAAATTAATGGAAAAAAAAATATCCAAAAACACACAAAAAAAAAAAAAGAACATTGATGAAATTAAAAGTACTAAAATCAACAAGAACATAGGTGCATAGGTGCTAAATTACATCTCACTTTAAAAGTACTAAACATCCCACATTAAAAATTAACCCTCAAACAACAACTAAAAATATCCAAAATCACATAAGCAAAAAAAAAAACATGAATGAAATTAAAATTAAGTATTATTTTAGACCAAATTAAGTGTGGTTGAGTGCATTGTAACACTATGCAACCTAAAAAATCAAGTATAAAATGAATAAAATCAAGTATTCTAATATTACGGAACGGGACGGGATTTTTCGGGATAGTCCCGTCCCGTCCCGTCCCATTATGGTAATGTTGAAACGGGACGGGACGGGACGGGATTGCTATTTTCAAAACCTATCCCGTCCCGTCCCGCTAACTTTCGAGACGGGACCGGTACGGGATCGGGATTCCGGTACTAAGTGCCCAGCCCTACTTCTTCCTTTGTGAGTGTTTAACCTTAGAACAATCATCACCAACAGGAAGAACTAAGGCAGTCTGTTTTATAACAGTGTGGTTCACAGCAAACAAGATGTTGTGTAAAATATGTATGTCTAACTAAAATGTTATACATTTCAACTCTTTATTCATTCACTGAGCTTCAATTTCATTTCTCATCATTCTCATCATCAGAATGTTCCAACTGAAATGTTCTTCATTTTAACCGTGTATTCTCTCACTCGGCTAATTCCTTTTCTCATCATTATGTTGATTAGTTAAGCCATTTATGGTTATGCATATTGATTTTTCATTGGATCAGTGCATTCCTTCACAAAAACTGAGATGTATGATGTAAAGCACCCTTTACCATATCTTCACAAAATTTGCATATATGCAGCTATTTCATGTTGAAATTTTTGAAAAGACTTGTGCAGAAATCATCTAAAGACTAGAGTTCATTCTCACAACAATTTTTTCAAGCTTAATGATGCAAATTAAATACAAACCCAAAAACGTAAGCTAGGAGAACAATGGCATAAACACCAGAAGGGCAGAGGAGTTTGGAATGCATCTTATATGGTCCATTTTTAGGATACTGGTTTGTCATAAAATAGAAGGGCATAAACTGAAGAGGGCATTGCCTACAAGAAGAGCACGGCATTACTCACTCATTTATCATACATACACCAGTGAGCAAAAGAGAACTAGTAGCTTGCAGATTAACAACTCACTGCTTGTAAGAAACGCAGATGAACAGACTTGTGAGGCATATAGAAACAAAATGTACTCGGTAAAACAGAACAAAACATAGAGATTAGGAATGCCTTACAAAAGAATCAAACAAACCAAGTGCTATTCAACACTTGCGAAGATCTATCCCGGCCTTCTTGGCAACGGCTTCCAGTCCATTCTTCTCTATGGTCTTGATTGCTTTGGTCGACAACCTCAGCTTCAAAAACCGCTTCCCTCCTTCCCACCAAATCCTCTTGTACTGCAGATTCACAAACTGCAACTTCTTGGTCTTGTGGGCCGAGAAGGAAATCTTGTTTGCCTTGTTTGCTTTCTTCCCAGTAAAAGGACAAATTCTACCTGAGAAATCAAACCAAATCACAACCCAAATCAATTCCCACAATTCTAACAAATAATAAGCTATAATGAGAAATCAACGATACAAGAACCAATGAAACCAAAAGGGGGATTCTTTAACATCAGAATTCGACCCATTGTTTCCATTACATGTCTAGAAAGATTCTAAAGTTTCTGAAACCACATTATCCAATTAACAACACAAAAAGTGAAGAACACATGGGAAACATTAGGGAGGGAAATTACGCGCAACAATGGGCTGAAGGCCAGGGAGGGAAGGAGTGAAGATTGGACTGGGGAGCTGAGACGACATGTCGTGGGAGATTTTGAGGCCACTGAGCTGACTGGTGACGAACCCAACATCGGAAACTGCTTGGGTTTTGGAAGACAATCTCTTGGAGGAGTCTGATGATCCGCGGCGGAAGCATAGACCGGAGAACACAGCCGCGGTTGCGGAAGCTGCCATGGCTCTGTTCGAGCTTTTGAACTAGTCTGGAGTTGTTATCTTGTGTTCTTGTTGCTGTTTTCTTATCTGTTTGGTTTCTCAGAGAGAGTTTTGCATTGGATTGAAGCCTCTGGTTTTGGAGGGCTAATAGGCTGTGATGGGCGTAACTGCATTGGGCTTTTGAGTAAGACTCAATACCTGAAGCCCAAGAGAGAATACTTTTCTTTTGTTATTAATTTTGTTTTTGTTCTAGGATATTCTCTATGTGTGCCTTGGTCTTATGCCAATAGGATATGTAGTTAGACTAGATCTATGTATTCATATCCTTACCATATTGGTATTATGTAATTCCCTATATAAAGGGCTCCTATCAATGAATAAGATGAT
>NC_020494.1:594507-595478 GCF_000184155.1 Fragaria vesca subsp. vesca | reverse complement strand
ACCATGGATGGTGATATGGTGACGCCATATAGTAGGAAAAATTGGTGTCACAAGGCCGTGTGGCTCCCTAAAAGGAGGGAGGCCCTTATGTTCGATATTGTCTTGCACTAGAAAGAAAGCGAGCTTGGCACAACCTGTTCCATTGATCAGTGATACTCAAATCCGTCTCATGAAGTCTGAATTGTGATTATCGTTGGGGGACGCCTCAATGTAAAATCCAATCCATATAGAGATCTCTACAAGTATTACACTAGTGTACATGAGGACGTGAGATAATGAGTCTACTATCGAACCACCCTTCGTTGATGGATATCAACTTAGTTGATTGGCCTAATGGAAAGATGCGATCCAGCATTAACAAAGAGATAGGTCCTTGGGCAGGTGATGCCGACACCGCAAGCTAAACCCTATCAATTATGCCTTTGTTAGATAGCGTAGTAAGAGTAAGAGCTTAGACTCACCTTATGGTGCAAGGTCTCTCACTAACACGCACTGAGATCAACTACGATGAGATATGCTCTCGTAATGGATGTCATTGAACTCCACTACTTTGTCAGTTTGGTAGTTTCCGAATAACTGAACATGCAGCCTATGAATGTGGTCATAATAACATCTCTATGGGATCAGAGATATACATGAAGATCTTAAATAGACTTCATTCATCCGAATCAAGTGGCTCCAAACCATAGGAGCATGCGTTTGCTAAATGTATTGAAACGCACATGGACTCTACTTGATTTGGAAGGGATATGGTGAATTATGCCTTTGCGTGTTCATTCCGGATTTACATGGACTCTTGATTGATCAAGAGATGCCAATATGTATCAACATCCGAAGAAAAAGATCTTGGGAAGACATGGTCTCGATAAGGCACTCGATGACTGTATTGATGATGATTTTCCATCAATCGGCTTAGGCGCTCTATAACTAGTGAGGCCTACATATACTCCCATGATTAGTCAAGGTCTTTG
>NC_020494.1:490621-593429 GCF_000184155.1 Fragaria vesca subsp. vesca | reverse complement strand
AGTCTAGCACATACATACATGTCACTATTAAATGTGAAGGGTGCGTTGTACTCTTTTTCTCCTACGATCAAGGTTCAGTTTTTCTCCCACAGGGTTTTTGTGACTTGACGAGGTTTTTGACGAGGCAACAGATCAGCACCATCGGCATATCAGCGCGCGGCACAAGGGGGAGTGTTCTAAGATATTCTCTACTGTGTGCCTTGGCCTTATGCCAATAGGATATGTAGTTAGACTAGATCTATGTATTCATATCCTTACCATATTGGTATTATGTAATTCCCTATATAAAGGGCTCCTATCAATGAATAAGATGATGACTCTCTTGCTATCTCTTTGTCTCTACACTTTATCCTTTATCAGTTTTATATTTTTTGTTTGGATATATTATTGGTCCTATGGACAACCGATAGGCATAAGCATAACATAAGTGAGACTAGTTCATATTAAAAAGCAAAAAACAAAATGACTATTTTAGAGTCGAACGTTAGTTTGTTCGGAAAAAAAATCGTAACCGCTCAAATTTTAAAACTGGTGAACAGTGGCGGAGCCAGGATTTGAGAAATCGGAGGGCCAGACAGATTAGCAACTAAGTTTGGCCTAAAAATTTCCATTGTTTCTAACAAAGTTGATTAAAATTGGTAATAGTTTCAAATATGTCAACATAGGAGTGGGGGGTGCCATGACACCCCTTGGTCTCTTCTAAATTCCGCCAGTGCTGGTGAAGAAATTATATAGTAACAGCTCAAATTTTGAAGAAACTATTTATCGAACTGAAATAAAATATTCTGATATAAGCCTACAACCTAGTAACTGTAAATCAGAAGCTACTAATCCAATCCAAAAGCAACGTTTTCTTTGTTAGGGTGTTTCCTTGCACTGTTATACCTTTTCCTATGGATTTTGATTTCACTGTCCAAAGAAATAGTTGCATCATCATACATACTTTGCCGAAATTTTACATTGTAACCCCTAGCCTTCTTAAATCCCACGTAAGTTGAACTGCAAAAACTGAAAGCTACCTATAATACAAAAAGACTAAGCACTATGTCACTAATTCTAGTGCAATAATCAGTTTGTACAAAGCAGTTACACCTCGAGAAAATATCTCACACTCTACAATGTTTGATAGTATGGTTCAAGAGTGCGTTGAACCAATCTCCCAAACAGTATGGGACATTTCAGTTGTTTGAACTTTGAAACTTCAATTTCTGTTTCCTCATCCCCGCGCGCCGTCAGTGCCTGGCCGTGGACTAGGATTAATGCGGTTGCGAGGTATTGTTGATGGTCCTCTTGAGAAAGAAGTCGTAGAACGATCCACTTCCACCACCAGATCGACGGTCGTATTAATGTACTTCCCCTGTAACTTATACTCAGAGACTACATTTTTCAAGTCCTTGGCAGTGAGAACGAACCCTTCTACTTCTGAATGACATTTTACATTTTCGGTCAAGATAGGAAGCTTTGCATAGGAAATATCGGACATGTCGGGTGGTGACGCCCAACTCAAGAGTTGTTCATCTCCATAGACATCACCGTTCTCAAGGGAGCACCGGATTGTCGATGAGGAACCTATATTTGCTCTTCCAACTTCATAATCAGTTGTAGTGTTGGCGACGGCAGCAGCAGCAGTAGTAGTACTAGTCGGGTAGATCAACATAATACCTTCCATGATAAAGAGCATGCTATCAAGTGGTTCTCCCATTCGAAAAGCAATTTTTTTCTCAGTGTAGGTCACTGGCTTGAGATACTGACAGATCAGTCTCAATCCTCTTTCATCCATATGTTTGAGCCTTCGTACCTATGCACAAACACATAGTGGCCTTGTTAGAATCGAACTATATAGTGCAGCACACTAATCAATATCGAAGAACAAAATTTAATTGTTCGAAACTCCTTTAGCTGAAGGCCAGGCTATAGGAACATACTTTCTTTAGCATACTCATGCAGATTGAAAGTTTGAGATCTTTTACGGTATTCCAGGGAAGAAGAGAGAACAGATTTTGTACTTGAGCATTTTGGTCCTCTTTCAGATTTTCTGCTATCTTTGTCATGATCTCTATCCTCAGCTTCTGATCTGCGTCTTTGCCCAACTTCTCAGGGAGACCATTTTTGTCCATCCATTCTTGTAGTTCTTGCTCTTTCATTTGCACCTTATCAGTTGCCACATTCTTGTCCTCCGATGATTGCATACAATGCTGTCAGATACGTCGACATTATGACAAAGAATTAAGCTTAAATTACCCAAAGGTGGGTCTGTTTCTTAATCTTATGATTATAGTTGAAAGTTAGGGAAAACGTTACCAACCTGCATATTTCCAATAAGCAAAGCAAATAGTACTAATCCAGTAACAGACACAAAAATTGCAAAGCAATTTATCCACAGATATCTACTCGTATCGATATTTGTACCATAGTTGCTGCAATAAATTTGACAGTTGGGAACAAGAATATGTGAGATACGCATAATATATTGGAATTTTCTTACGTACATACCCAGTTGTATCAGATACCCTTATTTACTAATTACTGATATGACAACAAATTTGTTAGGGGTAATTTGAGTCATAACATAAGTACATATATATTTTAGTTCTATTAGGGATAATTACTCAATCTATGACTTTTTACAAGTTTATTATCAAATTGTTGTCAATGTTCACTTATATGTAAATGTGTAAAACTAATGTGGTAAATTTATTGTCAATGTTGTAAAATGTTGTAAATTTGGTTCAAATAAATTGTAATTTGTCCGATTAGTGGTAAATGAGCTAGGGTAGGTAATACATCGAGGTACCAACAACCCCATAATCTTCTTCAAGTTTCCTCAATGAAAAAATAACCAATTGGCCTTACCTTAGATTTTTTAGTCCCCACCACACAAAGTAAATTAACTTATCACGACGTATTTTACGTGATGTGTGGTCGGCCTGAATTGTCTTGAGAAAAAAATCATAATCAAATCTAGAACCTTCCGTAGAACTCTCTCCTGTAAAATTTTGGCAATCTGCATAAAGTTTGCTACTATCGGTTTCAGACAGACGATCGGCATCACATTGGAATATTGTGACATTTCCTTCCAAGACCGAGTTCCAACATATTGCCTGAATTTGAACGCAACTAACGTACCAAAAGGCTCCAATCACCTAAAATCAACAAAGAGTTCGTTATTGATACAAATAGAAGAAACATGGCAAGAAATGAAATTGCACAAAAAGAAAGATGAGAACTTAAATTGGGACCTCCAAATTTGCTCACTTGACCTCACTCTATTATGAATTATTAAATAACATATTTATCCTCTTACACAATGACTATTAAGGACACTAATTAAACAAAAAGTAATATTACATCTCTCTAAACTTTCTAATTCAATAATAATGGATTAATATGCATTTTATTATTTTCCTTATTGATTTTTATTTTCTAGTTTTACCACATACTTATTAAAGCATTTATATATTTATATTATCATACATGTCACATGCATATACAAAATGAAAAAATATTTTTACAAAAATAAATTATTAAAAAATAAATAAATAAGTATCATAATATTTTTACAAAAATCTATCAATTATTAAAATAATGTATCATCATGAGGTATAAAAACAAAACATATAAACTTACAAAAAAAAATAGTATATGTAAAATAGAAATACAAAAGTAACAAAAATATAGAATAATTCATGTAAGAACATTCTTTTGATGATCGATAAATAAAATTTGAGATAATCCTTGTTTTTATTTTTATTTTTAAGACAATAGTATTCTTCTTGATTCGAATTAACTTTTCTCAAAAATTGATATCATTGAAAATTATTTCTTACAATTTAATCAAAAAATGAATTTCTAGTGACATTTTATGCAAAATAAAAAATACAAAAAGTAAACAAAATCAAGAAATCAAGGTCGGGAATAGAGGCTTAGGGTTCAAAAGAGAAAAAAAAATTTAAAGAATAGAAAGTTGGGAATAGATGTTCGCATAGCAAAAAAGAAAAAATTGAAAAAAAAAAAGAATTAGAGGTATAGTGAGTGAATAAGAGGTGTAATGAGTAATATATCAATATATATATATATATATATGAATTACATAAACAAGGCTATTTTAGGAATTTGAAAAGAAGTCTAATGAGCAAATGTTTATATATAAAAGTAAAACGAATGTGTAGAGAGAATGAGAGGTATACTGAGCAAATTTGGAAGTCCTAATAGCCGTACTCATTAATTTTAACTTACATGACTTGAGAGGATGTACATTAAAAAATAAAATGTAGCGTTGACCCACATGCTACTGTGTCTTCTAAACAGCTTGGATGAAGTGAAGATCCGATACGTTCTTGGAACATATTGCGCAAGAAGCAAGTAATTCAAAGTCATTTTGTTATCTGTAAATTCATAATTGGGAGCATAAAAGAGAGCTAATAGTAGCACCTGCAATGGACAAAATTAACTATAAGAGTTAGAAATCTTCCAATATTAATCACCGGGCCAAAAAAACAAAGAAGAATGCTTAATTTCTGCTACATACGTGTGGAATTGGAAGAAGAGCTAAAATGTCAGTTAGGAAAGAACTCCATGATAACTTGTTAGCTATTGCCTTGGCGTGTCCAAACCAGTTGAAGAGTACTCTTGAGTTGCATCTTTGTACCTGCTGCTTGCGCTTGGACACAGAGGTCTTCACTGCTTTCATAGCTTCACGAAGTTGATATATGATGTGAATTAGGAACGTGAAATCTGTGAGTGATCGCGTAATGAGGACTGCGGTCCTCAGCCTTGTGTCCGTTTCGAGGCACACCTTCTTATAATCAAGGATTGGAATGTAAAGGAATAAGGGATCAACGGAGACTGCAATCATACATGAAATCACAGATATCTTATTCCAGAATGTAACTGAAAGCATCATTCTTTCCCATTTCTTCTTTGTTGCATTTACTATTATGGCTGACGCGCTAGCATTTCCGACAGCATAAGAGCTGATATCTGGGTAAGAGCTGATAAAAGAACAAAAATAAAATTATTTGCATAATGGAATCCAGAACGAAATTGGGAGGTAGCTAGCTGATGATATACTAACATAAGGAGTTAACTTGCTAGTTAATATTAAGCAAAGTATAATAATACAAAGACTTTCTTGCCTTGAGAAGCAAACAATAACTAAAGTTGTTAGAGCATATATGTGTGTGTCTGTGTGTGTGTGGATCTGCAGTTCGGCACTGCTCTTCAAATCAATCTGTCCTCAAATTTGTATGGGTAAAAAGGACAAAAAATATATGGGAAAGCAGTGGCCGGAGATGCTCGAAATGGGTTGAAATGTTGAATTCTGGGGATCGGCCCCAAAGAATTGCAACGAGGTCAATCAAAAGAAACAATACTACTAGCTTCATAGAAGTTAACCTCATTTCGATGTGGTTTTCGTGCTCATCCTTTGAGTGATTCATGATGTACACCTTTTTGTATCCAACGTAGTCTCCCTTAATAGTCAAATATGATTATCAGAAAAACCCTAATTCGTGAAAACTGCAGATAGAAGTAAGAGGCAGGTTAACCCTGCATCAAATATTTAAGCTAAACCTTTCAAACAAGTATCACCACGAAACTTTAACAATCAGTGCTGTGAAGTAAGATTTTTTTTTTTTTTTAATAGAATAAAGGATTAGGCGATATGCTGTGAAGTGAGATCTTCTACGTTAAGATTTAAGTATACTTACATCAGCGAATTAAGCAAGCATGGATTGGTATATGGAACACAGCATTTCTTCGAATTCAGTTTAGACTTGGTATGGTCTGTAGCTCTGTGTATGCAACTTATTGTCCGAATACAAATTTATAGACTGGGGAAGGAAGTGGCAAACTATTAACTATAGGACTACGTACCAATAATATTGGGAAGACTTGAAAGTTCTTTGAAACAGTCTACGCAGCTAGCTAGCTGCTCTATATATTATATGTTCTGTCATGTTTTCCTTCTTTGTTATTATCCCCTATATATCTGCGACGAGTGGCTAATTGATATATATATTAACGGATTCAAGGCCAACGTCGACGGTGATATGAAGCCATTATGAATTTAGGGTTGATTAAGACCTAGCTTAATGAATATATATATTTATATGTTAGGGTACGTACGTACGTACGGGTGTATTGCCATTCTAAATATAATTGTAATATCATATTCAGATTCACTTATCTAACCCGCCAACTCATATGAGAAATGAAAATCTGATATTTTCTATTGTTTCTTTCAATCTCATCAGTACGTGTTCCTCTATTTGAAGAAATTAAGATAAAATAATTTAATTGCAAGTCAGAAATTTAATTGAGCAACTAATTAAAGAGAGGATCGATGAACTTTGGATTTATTTTCGTTAATTAAAACAGAACAATTTTTGCAGCCAAAAAGAGTATGGAGATCGAATTAAGAAGATATACAACATTAATTGCTCAAGCTTTAATTAAAAAATTTATCAAATTGGCATGCAGGACGTTAATCTAATGTTCTACAAACACAAGGCTTCACGCTACATTAAAGTTAACCCTATAAATCATATGATTAATTTCTATTTTATTTTCGATCGGATTACATATCAAACCATGCATGCGTATAGGTTGTGTGACGATGTTACTATATATGTTAATTAGCATAATACGAGTTGACAATGTAAGAATATCTAAGCAATACAAAATTAAAAGATATACAGAGAAACGAATATAATGTTCGTACTTAAACCTCACCAATTAGAATGAAGTTGACAAAATGACAAGCGTACCAGCTGGAATTTGACAGCAATGTGAGTGTTTGTTGCATCTTCTGAATATATAATTTTGTGTATATCCTTATATATATAGAACGTTAGAATAACTTCTCGGGGTATTTAATGCCATTGTCGACACCAATTAGCTAGGGAGTTATATAAAACAATGCATGACCATGTTCATTATAAAGTTTCTAGAAATTAACAGGGCATGCTCATGGACGCTACTGCTGATGTTTGCTGATGTTGCATCATCGATCATAGTTTGCCTAAATTTTACATTGCACCCATTCATAAATCCCACGTTTGTTGAACTGCAACAATTGAAAGTAAGAAACCTATATTACAAAACGACTAAGCAATATATGTCACTAATTAATTCTAGTGCAATAATCAGTTTCTACAAAAGCACTTACACAGTTACACTCAAGAAACTCTCACGTATTACTACAAAGTAGCCAAGCTGCAGGTATGTGGCTGAACCAAATTGCAATCTCCCACACAGTATAGGACATTTCAGTAGTTGTTGGTTTGAAGCTTCAATAATTTCTGTTTCCTCATCCCTGAGCGCCGTCTGTGCCTTGCCGTGGACTAGGATTAATGTGATCGCGACGTATTGTTGATGGTTCTCTTGAGAAAGAAGTCGTAGAACGTTCCACTTCCACCACCAGATGGACGGAACTATTGTGATTCTCCTGTAAGTTATATACAGAGACTACATATTTCAAGTCCTTGGCATTGAGAACGAACCCTTCTACTTCTGAAAGACATTTTACATTTTCGGTCAATACAGGAAGGTCTGCATAAGAAATATCGGACATATCCAGTGGTGATGCCCAGCTCAAGAGTTGTTCATCTCCATAGACATCACCGTTCTCGAGGGAGCACCGGATTGTCGATGGGGAACCTACATTTGCTCTTCCAACTTCATGATCAGTTTTAGTAGTAGTAGTAGTATTATTCGGGTAGACCAACATAATACCTTCCATGATAAAGAGCATGCTATCAAGTGGCTCTCCCATTCGAAAAGCAAATGTTTTCTCAGTGTAGGTCACTGGCTTCAGATACTGGCAGATCAGTCTCAATCCTCTTTCATCCATAAGTTTGAGCCTTTGTACCTATACGCATACACATATGGTGGCCTCGTTAGAACTTGCAGCACACCAATTAGTATTGATCACTATGGAAGAACATAATTTGATTGTTAGATACTCTTAGCTTAAGGCAAGTCGAAGAACGTACTTTCTTTAGCATACTCGTGCAGACTGAAAGTTTGAGATCTTTTACGGTATTCCAGGGAAGAAGAGAGAACAAGTTTTGTACTTGAGCATTTTGGCCGTCCTTCAAGTTTTCTGTTATCTTTGTCATGATCTCTATCCTCAACTTCTCAGCGTCTTTACCCAACTTCTCAGGGAGGCCATTTTTGTCCATCCATTCTTGAAGTTCTTGCTCTTTCATTTGCACCTTATCAGTTGCCACATTCTTGTCCTCCGATGATTGCATACACAGCTGTTGGTTGTCGACATCAATTAAGGTTAAGTAGTTACCATAAAAATTTGACCGTGGTCTGCTAGCTTCTTATAAGAATTGAAATTTGTTTAGTCTTTGTGGTTTAAAGTTGATATATGTTCAATCTTTGTGATTTTATTTTAATCTGAATGGTCCTTCAAGTCACGATTTTTTATCCAAATAGTCTTTTTATCAATTTTTTTGTTACAATACTGACGTGGCCATTAAAGATAATGTAATTTTTAACGGCCACATCAGCCATTTAAGGGTCATTCAAATTAAAATAAAACCATAAGGACTAAACAGATGTCGACTTCAAACCACCAGGACTATACAATATTTTACCTTTCTTATAAATATAGATGAAAGTTAGGAAAATTCTTTACCAACCTGCATATTTCCAATGAGTAAAGCAAATAGCACCAGTCCAATACCAGAAACAAGAATGGCAAAGCAATTTTCCCAAATGAACTCACTTGTATCAATGTTTGTTCCAAAGTTACTGCAATCAGTTTAACAAATGGGAACAAGAGAATATGAGACACAAAATCTTCAAAGAGAATATGAGACACAAAATCTTCAAAGAAAAAATGACAATTGGTTGGCTTTATGGTACGTAAGGCTACGGTGCGTTAAACCCAATTAACTTCAAGTAACAGGAAAATTTTAATATATCATATGGTATAGTATGCCTTACAAAATGTATGACTATTATTGATATCATTGATTTAAGAAATAACTAAATGATCATGTAATAACTATTTACTCCTTCAAAATCCCAATGTGTCGTACAATTAGACACATTTGCAATAAGTATGTCATAACATATGATATGATAGACAAACCCCATGTAACATAACACTTCGAGCTAGAGATCATCTGGTAGCTAGAAAGAAAAGTCCTCATTGAAGTAAATAATATCCTCATGAGAGTAAATCAAGTTCTTGTTTAAGTAATAATTCTATGTATATCATACATTAACATATATATCGTAGAATTTTCGTTAGTGTTACGGTAGTTACCTTATATTTTTAAGTCCCCACCACACAAAGTAAAATAACTTTTCTTGAAATCTTGTACGTGTAGATCCTGTGTAGCCGGTTTGAACTGTCTTCCGAAACAATCCGTAATCATAACCTGAATCTCCCGTAAAATTTCTGCAACTTGCATAAATTTTCGTATGATTGATTTTAGATTGAGGATCTTCATCGGATATTCCACTTTCATGACATTGGAATTTAGCATTTCCTCCCAGGGCTATTTTCCAACATACTAACTCCATTAGAATAGTACTAAAGTACCAAAAGGCTCCGATTACCTAAAATCAACAAAAAGTTGGTTATTGATACAATAGAGAATCATAGCCAACTCTTGGTTTAACAATTTGACTTACATCCTTGACCAAAAAAAATTTGACTTACATGACTTGAGAGGATGTACATAAAAAAATAGAATGCAGATTTGACCCACACGCTACTGTTTTTCCTGAACATCTTAGATGAAGTGAAGATCCGATATGTTCTTGGAACGTATTGCGCAAGAAGCAAGTAATTCAAAGTCATTTTGTTCTGTGAAAATCCATAATTGGGAGAATAAAAGAGATCTAATATTAGCACCTGTTTGGACAACATAAACAACCAGAGTTAGAAATCCACCATTAAACACAAGACCCAAAAACAAAGAATAATGCTCAATTTCTGCTACTACGTACTTGTGGAATTGGAAGAATAGCTAAAATGTCAGTTAGGAAAGAGCTCCATGATAACTTGTTAGCTATTGCCTTGGCGTGTCCAAACCAGTTGAAGAGTACTCTTGAGTTTTTGTCTCTCTGTAACATCTTGTGCTTGGACTCAGAGGCCACTGCCTTCGCAGCTTCAAGAAGTTGATATACGATATGCAGTAGGAAGGTGAAATCTGAGAGTGATCGCGTAATGAAGACCACGGTCCTCAGCCTTTTGTCTTTCTTGAGGCAGAATTTTGAATGATCAAGAAATGGAATGTAAAAGAACAATGGATCCATTGAGACTGCAATCATACATACGATCACCGATATCTTCCTCCAGAATGAAGCTGAATGTAGCCTAATTTTCCATTTTTGACTAGTTGAAACTGAAAATGGCTTAATAGTAGTTTCATCATCAGGATTATTTATCTCTTGGTGGAGGCGATTAAACCTGACAAAGAAATTGTAATTAAAAAGGAAAGCAACAACAAATTAGAGCATGAGAGCAGAACACTGTAATTATTTCTTTTTAATTTGGGGTTACATAAATATTACATGAGTCAGCCCCAATGCAATCAATTTGAATTGTTCCATGCACAAGTATAGAAAATATGTTCTTAGAAACTAACCTCATTTCCTGCTTCTCTGAGTGAATCATGAATTTATACTCTGTTAGTGTTCGGTAGAAACTTGTAGATCGATCAGCCAAACCGGATTCTTGGCCGGACTACCACAAATGCCGGCTAGATGAAAATGTCAGGCGTTTTTGTTGCCGCCTAAGCTGTCATAGACGCCACCAGGCCTTTTAACACAGTGATATGATAGTAGGTGATATACATATAGAATCCATACATATATATATATATATATATATATATATACTGATATGATAGTAGGTGATATACATATAGAATCATATATATATATATATATATATAGTCCGGATCACAGATGGACGCCGCAAACTTGTAAAAGTGCGGATGTCCCGATCAAGCGCCAACTATATATATAGACACACACATCCAGCTAGTAGAGAATGAGCGATAGAACATAATTAGTTACCCGGTCTAGAATGGTTTCATGGATGAAAATAAGACTCCAGGCCAAAGCATGCAAGCATGAAGAGAGAGCTGTGTGCCTTCGAATATGGAGCACAATATAATATTGTTCAACTTCATATTCAGATTTATAGACTTTGGCATGGGAATGCGGTGGCGCAACCTATGGTCAAATATCCAATAGCCAATAAGAACTTTGCCAATTGGCCAATTGGGAATGAAGACTTGGAAAGTTCTTAGTCTATGCGCGCAGCACATGTATTGGTAGTTCCAAACTTCCATCTTCCAATAGGGCATTTTCTCAGACATAAAAAAATAAATCCAATATTGCATGGATTTATTAAGACTAACATTAATGAATTTAGGGCAACGTACCCTACGTCCACTAATGAATTTAGGGCAAACTAAGACTAACATTTGAGACCCTTTATTTTTGGGTGCTGTTAGATGTATCCAGCAAATGACTAAGTAAACCCAGCACTCAATTTTTCGTCATATATTTTCTTATTATGCCCCTGTAATTGAATATAAAAATATAACTATTATTATTGTTATTAAACAAGGAAACCCAGCATCTCTTCTTGTTGTTCTGTTTCAACTTTCAACAACAGTATGAAGATCAATGCCATCGATCTACCATTATTGTTCTTGTTCATATTTGTGCTTAGTTTCAAGATGCATTCAACTGAAATACAAAATATATGAAAGATGAAATTTCACAAGAAGGTGAAGAAGATCGCGGACAAAAGTTTGAGAGAGATCTAAGAGACCACCAAACAATTGACCATGCGACCATGATTCTTATTGTATATGGGCACTTCCCAGATTCCCAATGATCCAACCATCATTCTTCTTTCTCTTTAATTACACAATTATAAGAATAGGATTTGTAGTGATAGGATCCATCTCTCCGCATGAAGCAAACCATTGACGTGTGTCTCCTTGGAGTTTCTCCTCTACTTTTCAACTATCAACCTTATAATCAAATATACTTATACTTATAAGATCTCGATCTGTTCATCACACACATATACTTATCATGGTTTAGAAACACAAGATTGTGAATAGATCTTGTAGAGGATGAGTCCTAGAAGGAACGAACAAACCACAGTTTTATTTTAATTTATTTTCTTATATTGAAACAGGGATAAAATTGTCTTAAAAAATAATACTGGGTCTACTTAGACATTTGTTGGGTACATTTAGCAACACCCTTATTTTTTTGGACGAAAACGTTTCAGAACTGAGGACTATATGTTAGTGTACGTACGGCTATTATATACTTTCTTCTTTTTCTTCTTTTTAGTGGCCGGAAGACTTAGGTCTGGAGTATGGTAATAAGCCCCTAGCAATCGGGCTGCACATCTACATCAAAACTATTTAACTATAGCTAGCCGATCTATGAGCTACACTCAAAGTTCTATGGGGCATGAAATACATGAAATTGAGGAGCTCCACGCATGAAGAACAGATTTAATGTTCTAAAAAAAAAAGCTTCTAATTAAGGATCGATATATGCACGTCTTCCAGCTCCGCCGATTCCCCCGCCTAATCTATTGTATAAGTAGCCAGAAGACAGTAGCCACCAAAGTTGAATTGGGACTTCCTCATTGTTTCACTGTGACTCTTACTAGCCCACTGAAAATCTTGAAGCTTTGATGGTTTCATATATACTTCCAATTTCTACAATGCAAGTTGACGAAAGAAGATTCTCCTGAGAAAGAAATTCAGGGACGGATGGTAGTGGAAAGGTATCTGGGTTGTAGCCCATAGGAATTTCAGTTGCTCTTCATTTGTAAGCTAACTTAGGTTGAAATAAACTCTACTTTATGAATCATAGCCCACCCATTTTGAAATGAACGTAAGTGCAAGTCTATGCATGAATTAGCCAAATCATCAACAAGCCGTTTTCCTATCAACATTCCTCAAAAATGTCTCTTCTGCAAGGAGATCTATCAATATCCTTCTTTAATTCTTACCTTCTAAATCTTAAATTATAGGTGTAGAAATTTAAATGAGAATACAATCTAATAAAAAAAATTCTAAAGGTAATAAACCAAAAAAGTATACAAAAATTTAGTCGAATATAACCCAGACTACTTTAAAATCTTGGCTCCGTCTCGGAAAGAATAGCAACCAAATCACAAATCCATCATATCCAAACCGAGAGTTACATATATTGATTCACCCACTTGTAGCGTACGTAATGTCTTTGTTCCAATATTATTAGACTTCTGGCTTTCATATTGTATAGAGAAGCACAACTCTAACATGAAGATTCAATCTAAAAATAATAGACGACAAACACCATAACAAATGAAATTGTTAAGGTTTAGCCCTATAGTGTGTTATGGTACTATGTACGTAGAACTTCCCAAGTCATTATCCAATATGTAAGACCGATATGTGTATTTTAACTATCTTCTATATCATATCTGGTGTCATCACCAATATTGTCTTATATGTTGGAGACTGGCCTTCTTCAACTTGCCAACATCCCATCATAATCATCCAATGTATGAATAAGAAGTGAATAAGTGCTTTGCAGCAAGACAAAATGGTCGGCCACTTCCTACCTATTATAATGAATTGGTGGGAATGTTTCAGGAGATCGATCAACGTATTGCCTCTCAAAATAACACAGTAGCTGGAGTTGTTCAAGAAACGACTACTATGGCACGTATGCGAGTTCACATGTTCCTTAGTGGGCTCGATTCAGAGTATGATCAGATTTGTGGTGAAATCCTTTGCAAAGACCCAAAATTCACCTTGGAGCAAAGTTATGCCTATGTTTGAAAAGTGCATTCTAATCGACAAGTTATGGGACATGCCTCTGAGTCTTCTGTTATGGTTGTCCAACGCAAACAAGGACCTCCTCCAGGCTTCTCAAATGCTCCTCCACGTAGCTTCCCAGCAAAACCAAATCCCTATGCAAATGTCAAGTGTCCGGTTTGTGGCGACTTGGGTCATAGCAAGCGACGATGCTATGAAGTCATCGGTTACCCAGATTGATGGGATTTCACAAGAAAACCTCGAAAAAATCAAGCAAATGCTGCCTTAGCTACTACAGATGAAGATCAACCATCCACCGTTGCATCCACCAATGTCGCACAAACAGGTATGACCGGTAAGGTATCTAGGAATAGTTCTTGGATTATTGATTCAGGGGCGTCAGACCACATGGTTAATGATCCTAGTCGCTTGGAAAAATTTAAACCCTCCACTCAAAATATTGTTTCTACTGCTGATGGCTCTCACACTCCGGTTACCAGAGAAGGCACTATTGTCCTCTCCAACACATTAACCCTTGATTCTGTTTTAGTTGTCCCATCATTAGCATACAATCTCCTCCCAGTTGGCCAAATCATTCAAGCATTATCATGTATTGTGACTTTTTATCTTTCGTTTTGTGTGTTTCAAGACATTCTAACTCGACGGGTTCTCGGTTATGGTACTAGACAGGGAAAACTTTACTACCTGGATCTAACAGAGCAAGGAGAGCAACAGTTGGGACAAGTGAATCAGGTCAGTGGAGTAGAGAATGCAAAGGCAACAATATGGTTATGGCACAAGCAATTGGGACATCTATCTTTTGGTTATCTTAAGAAACTACAACCCCATTTATTTTCAACTATGAGTGATTCAGAGTTTCGTTGTGATGTATGTGAATTGGCTAAAAGCCAAAGGATTTCATATTCACCTAGTCTTAATAAAAGTCCTATTCCGTTCATGAAAATTCATTCTGATGTTTGGGGACTTGCCCAGATCCCTACTTATTCTGGAACTCGATATTATGTGACTTTTATTGATGACTGTACTCGAATGACTTGGGTGTCTCTATTGAACAATAAGAGTGATATTGTTCCTTGTTCAAAGAATTTCACAAGATGGTGTCTACACAGTATCAACATGCTATTCGAGTTTTTCAATCTGACAGTGGTGGCGAATATGTTAATGGTCCCATGCAAGAATTTATGCAAGCTCATGGAATTCGACATCAGACTTCAAATTCCTATACTCCTCAACAGAATGGCTTGGCAGAGCGAAAGAATCGTCAGTTGCTTGAAGTTGTTCGCGCATCCTTATTTGGCATGAATGTACCTCTTGAATATTGGGGAGAAGCTTTGAAGTCTGCTGCCTACCTCATTAATCGTACTCTCTCTCGGGTGATTGGATTTCAGAGTCCTCTACAGCAGCTTCAACATCTTCTTTCCATACCATCCTTGCCTAACTTGGAGCCCCATGTTTTCGGATGCGTAGTATATGTTCATGTTCCTAAGGCTCAAAGAAGCAAACTTGATCCTCGTGCCAAACGGTGTATCTTTCATGGGTATGCCGAGTTCCAGAAAGGCTATCGGTGTTACGATCCTCTCACCGACACCATTCATGTATCCTTGGACGTTTCTTTTCGTGAATCTGAACCATACTATTCATGGGGAGTCTCCGAGTCTTCCCTTCAGGGGGAGAGATATTGTGAAGGAAATACTCGACAATTATTTGACTTCGAAGAGTTTGATGAAATAGAATCTTTGGAGTCGAGATTTGGAATTAATACAGACATAGAACACAGCCCGGCATCATGTGGACCTGCCCAGCCTGTCATGTTAGCTATTAGGCCACGTGGTTCACAGCAACTTGCACGGGAAGAAAAGGAAGTTGAACAGACGCCTCCAAGCCTCGACGTTTCAGCTCCATCACTCAGCCAAGCCGCATTGTTTCAGCTCCCATCATTGAGCCGTACCAATCTTCACCAGAAGCCAAGCCGATACCTGAAACGGCTGGACAAGCCGCTAACACACATATGGATCCAGATGGGTCCCATGTTGAGATAAATCAGAGTTCTTCAGATTCAAGTTCAGGTCCGTCAAGATTTCCCCTGTCTACACCATTAGCTGAAGAATCTGCCAGAGATGTCCCCTCACAGGTACCTTTGTTTCAAAATAACTTGGATGGGGTAGATAATTTTGTGTCTAGGAAATCACAAAGGGTTACAAAGGGTATTCCAAAGAAACAATATGAACCTGATATCAAAGCCAAAGCTAAGTATCCTATAGCCAATTACATATCTAACCATAGATTGTCCGAGTCACACGCCCTTGTCATTAATCAATTATCCAATGTTTCTATTCCTAGTACTGTACAAGATGCAATGGTGGATTCAAAGTGGACTCAGGCGATGCACGAAGAACTAGAGCCATTACAGAAAAACTCGACTTGGGATATTGTACCTAAACCAGCTGGGAAGAAGACAGTTGGATGCCGTTGGGTATTCACCGTAAAGTTGAAAGCAGATGGGAGCATTGACAGGTATAAAGCAGGTTGGTTGCCAAGGGATACACCTAGCGGTATGACATTGATTATGAAGAAACATTTGCACCTGTAGCAAAGATTAATATTGTACGAATCTTGATTTCACTTGCAGCAACTAAAGATTGGCCTCTGCGACAGTTTGATGTGAAGAATGCTTTCCTCAATGGAAACTTGGAGGAAGAGGTGTATATGGACATGCCGCCAGGAGTCAAAAGTAAACCATGCGATGTCGGCAAGGTTTGTAAGTTGAAGAAGTCCTTGTATGGTTTGAAGCAATCTCCTAGAGCTTGGTTTGGAAGATTCTCCAAATCAATGAAGGTGTTTGGTTATAGACAAAGCAACTCAGACAACACTTTGTTCATCAAGTGTAGTCAGGGTAAGATCACTGCTCTGATCGTGTATGTTGATGATATGATTGTCACAAGGGATGACCCAAAGGAGATGGAGGCCCTACAGAAGTATTTTTCAAAGGAGTTTGAAATGAAGGACCTTGGACAATTGAACTATTTTCTTGGAATTGAAGTTGCAAGGTCAAAGAAGGGGATTTCTTTGTTCCAACGTAAGTATGTACTTGATTTGTTAGCTGAGACCGGAATGTTTGACTGCAAACCGGTTGAGACACCAATTGAGATGAACCACAACCTCGCCATTTATCTGGATCAAGTCCCGACTGATAAAGGAAGGTATCAACGTCTAGTAGGGAGACTTATTTATCTTTCTCATACCAGACCTGATATTGCTTATGCTGTGAGTGTGGTTAGTCAGTTTATGCATTGTCCCAGTGAAGAGCATATGGATGCAGTGTACCGTATTTTGAAGTATCTTAAGATGGCACCTGGCAAAGGCTTGTTGTTTGAAAAGAAGGGTGAGTTGGAAGTTGTGAGGTACACCGATGCTGATTGGGCTGGTGATAAGACTGACTGACGATCTACATCTGGGTATTTTACATTTGTTGGAGAAAACCTTGTAACTTGGCGTAGTAAGAAGCAGAAGGTTGTTGCCAGGTCAAGTACTGAAGCAGAATTTCGAGGAATGGCACATGAAGTTTGTGAGATGTTATGGATTTGTAATGTGTTAAAAGAATTGGGTTTTAAACTCAAACAACCTATGGACTTGCCTTGTGATAATACGTCTGCAATTGAAATTGCTCATAATCCTGTTCAACATGACCGGACCAAGCATGTGGAGGTAGATCAGCATTTTATCAAGGAAAACTTGGATAGGAAAATAATTTGTTTTCTTTTTGTGTATACAGAAGACCAATTGGCAGATGTTCTTATGAAAGGAGTGTCATGGAAAGTGTTTGACGACTCAGTTGGCAAGTTGAGCTTGATTGATATCTATGCACCAACTTGAGGGGGAGTGTAGAATATTTGTAAATATTTACTTTTCTTGTATGTGTAGGTTAAATATTATGTATAGGTGTAGGAGATATTTTTTTATTAGCACTACAATTGTATCTCTATATAAACCTTCTATATGGAGAAAAATATACATTGAACCATTCTAAATCATATTGAAACCTTATTTTCTACTGATATTGCCTTTTAGTGAAAGCAAAGCCATGAACCTCTCTCTTTTTGCAACCAAAAAAAGGGATCATCTCTTCCTTTTTTGCAACAAAAAAAAATGGTAATTTCTTTCATGGTGTCAATATAGAAATAGAAAAGCCAATTCTCTAAAAGTCCAAACCCAATTTGCCAAAAAATAAAGCTAGAGAATTGCATTTGAAGTTGAAACTTTGTCCCTTCTAAGCCAAGTGTAGTGGAATATTCTAACCAAACCTCGTTAGAGAGATAGGGTTTCATTTAGGAGATGCAATCAGATTGCTTGCAGCAACAAAATTACAGAATTGCACTCCAAACTTTCTCATGCTTTTGTCTATGAAACCATTACAAATCTGGAGACGAATGGAGCAAAGATTAAACATGTGACTGTATGGGATCATAAAATTCTTTTTCGTCATTCAAATGATGGAAGTAACCTACAAGGCTTCAAAGGTCAAGGTGATGATGCAAATAATCGTCACATAATCTTCTTCAAAATGCGTTCTAATTTTTCCGAGGAGTGTATATAAAGAGGGCGGTAAGACTCATCATCCCAACAAGAATGTTTGGTCACAAAAAAAGATGGATACCATTAGTAGTAAGCACAGCATTGCGAAAAGATGGAAGAAACTAAGCGGCGAAAACAACTGGGAAGGCCTATTGGATCCCCTCGACATAGATCTCCGAAAGTACATAATTCACTACGGTGAAATGGCTCAAGCTACATATGATGCCTTCAACACAGAGAGGGCATCAAAGTTTGCAGGAAGCAGCAGGTATGCTAGGAAGAGCTTCTTCTCGAGAGTTGGTTTAGAGAAGGGCAATGCATTTAGGTACAATGTGACCAAGTTTGTGTATGCAACTTCACAAATTCAAGTCCCGGAAGCATTTATCGTCAAGTCTTTGTCAAGGGAAGCTTGGAGCAAAAGAATTGAATTGGATAGGGTATGTTGTTGTTGCCACAGATGAGGGGAATGTTTTGTTGGGCAGGAGGGATATTGTGATTGCTTGGAGAGGTACTGTTAGATCCTTGGAGTGGGTTAATGACTTGCAGTTCAATATGGTTTCTGCTTCAAATATACTAGGTCATGAGTGATAGGAATCAAGGTTTATTGAATCTAAAGAGCTGAAAACGTAACGCAGAAGATATATGGACTACATCCTGACTGTGTTGTATTCAATCAGCAAGAGAGGTTTACAGCAATATATAGGCAATCATAGAAGATGACTAAGCATTATGGTTGCCTGCAAACTACACAACTATAGCCCAAAAAATACAAGATATCATCTCAAAATCAAAACCCAATATCACTGCAGCAATATGTGATTCTTCCAAACTTAGGATGCCTTGGTCGCAGTAGAGCAGAGGATAATCATGGCAGCAGGACAGCAAAGAAACCATCTAAAAGACTGAACAATTCTGGAAATCTGTATATCTATGAAAATTTGAAAAACTGATACATTGAAAATTGTTGATGGTTGCACACTACCATAATCATTCTTCTGCAATTTTATGGCCTTACACTCTTTGAAATCATTCATAATTACCACGACCAACAACATATAACCAACAAGAAGCAATATTGTCATCTCCTCTCGACAAGCGCCATTCAAGTCGTAACTACTGATAGCTAAATTAAAAGCTATTTATTTTCCTTATTCTCCTGTAAATTTGTCGATTGTCATATAGAGAAATAAGGGTCTCCCGCAGAGGATTAAGTTAAACTAAAAGCTTCAACAAAAGTCACAAAACGTGACTGCAGCTCCTATTGAACAACAGTCGAAAAATAAAAGTAAAACCTAATCTAGATTGCTCAGAAAAATAAGAAAATTTACAGAGGTATACTAGACACACAGAGCGTCTAGCACACAAAATTTGAGATAAATCGGAGTTGATTTGATAGGGAAATAAAATACGGGAATATGACGAACAGAAGATAAGAAAACTGAAAACTGATTTCAAAGTAGTTGAAAATCAAGATAATGAGACTAGCTAGGGAGGAAGTATCCACCCCCGACAATCACACACAACACACTTTGTCCAATTTGTGACCAACTAACTCAATTGAAGATGCTCAGATTGACTCGGTACGCTTGAGCACAATCTATTACTCTTTCTTACTTTGTACGTTAGGCAGGAAGTGTTCTACACCTAAACTATTCTCAAACATTGTAACCTAAAGGTACGTTTATTAGGTTAAACAAGCAGAGATCAATAAGCATGAAAAGAGTTTGAGCAAACACTAGGCATCGCAATAAACTTAGCGTCTTGCTAAACCTAGGGTTTCGTCTACTTGCTAGTGAAAACTACCGATTACTTCTCTAGACAATTTGAGGGATCCGATATTGACCCAGGCATCAAATAATCAAAGTATTAGAACCCTAACATGTATACTAAGTAGGCCTCCAAAGCACACACACAAAGAATTCATCGATGAACAATCGGTAAACAAAACCTCAATCTTATTAATTGCAAAAACAAATTGAAAATCAAAGCATGTTATGAATCATGTCTAGGGGCTTCAACAGCCGCCTAGCTACTATGAGTTTACTTACACATAATGAAAATTAAAAACACAAAAGAGTTCGTGGAAGGGGAAGACAACAATAACCGATCTTGGAGAATCCTTGAGAAGAGCTTGTTCGTCTGATTCTTGCGTTCTATTTCTTTCCCACTTCTTCCTTCTTTTTTTTTTCATCTTGTGTATCTGATGATATTAGGGTTAGAGAAGCCCCAATTTACGTTCATGGGCCAGCTGATTTGGATTGGGCCTTGAAATTGAAGTTTCGGTCCAAATCAAAAATTCGGGCAGACTGACTTTCGGCCACTAAAATGATCATAACTTCTTCTCCAAAATAGGTATTGACGATCCGTAAAAAGTTCTAGAAAGTAGACTCTCGTAGCTTTCTATTGATATATAACTCATCGTCTGGATCATTGTGAACTGATCACAATCCTCAGTCGAAGTTAGATGATAATTTCTGGCAGATCTTCATAATTATTTCCTTCCACGACATGGATTCATTTTCCTTCAAGATTTCTCCTCTTTTGCTTCAGATTCCCTTCTTTGCTCCGAAACACCTAATAAACATAAAAATAACTAAATCAAATGGAAAATACGATAAACTAACAAAGTAAAGAGGGGAATTAACCATCATATCGTCGCATATTTATGCTCCTTTCAACTACAACCAATCCCTCTTCAGAATGCTATTCACCAGAGTCATGAACCCATTCCCAGAACACATCTATCCAGAAAACCTCCATAGCAACTTGAAAATTTCAACACCATATCTCTCAATTAGGCAGAACAAGCACACAGACCCATACACCTAAACCATAATCCAACTCATTAGGCCGATTCACCGGTCCGAAAAATCAAGATTTAAAACTGCTTCATCACCTTCTTCTTTGGTTGATGGCAGACACATCTTTGATAAAAGAAAAGAAACGAAAAACTGACAGTATTGAGCACAATAGCCAAATCAAAGAAAGAATCCATGAATCCAAGTGATAGAATTACCAAATCTGAGAGATAATATCAAAATTTGCTATGTGTTCTGGATAGTTTGAAGAGATTAAACATGCAGCTGTGTGAGAGGCAGATGAAACTCCAATTGCAGATTCTCAATTCTAGCAAGTTCACAGCAACATTTCATCAAGGACCACCATTCAAATAGAAGCATCAAACAACAAAGCTGGAAATCCGGAGCAATTCAAGGCATAGAGCAACAACTTAGTAGTCTCCATCAACAAGAATACCAACTTATCATTGAGCTTTCATACTTTACAATTAAAAGACACAATAGAAGAATGCTGAAACCATAAGTAGCCCAAGAGTATGCGATTCCAGAACCATATCAATTAATATATATATATATATATATATATATATATCAGTCCCCTTCGAGAGTGGGATCCCTCTTTGAAATTAAAATAAGGGGCTTTTTATCTCACTCACTTTCAGGTCGTATTTCCACATCTCAACCTTACAATGTCTAAAGCACAGTGTGTAGATCATTCCTATAAAGTTTCATCAAATTTAAAGATCATTTGGATACCGAATTAGATTAAATAAATCAACAGAACAAAAGTTGTCCAAACTGAACCGTTCGTGTAAATTACGATTCCCCAATGACCTTCAAATTTGATGAAACTTTGTAAGAATGATCTACACACTGTGTTTTAGACATTGTACGGTTGAGATATGGAAATACGACCTGAAAGTGAGCGAAATAAGGAGTCCCTTACTTTAATTTCAAAAAGGGATCCCACTCTGAAAAGAGACTGATATATATATATAGCTTCTACTGTCCTCATCATCAAATGCAACAATACTACCAGAAAAGCATTCCAAAAACCATACTACCAACTGCTAGCTTCAATACTAGATCATAGGAAACTATCTCCCAAAAATAAACATAACCAGCACCCAGAGCCATTCAAATCAATTCTACAATCCAACTTCTCAACCCAATTCACCAGTCCAAAACAAAAGAAAAATAAACTGCTTCGTCACCTTTCTTCTTTTGGTTAACGGCAAACAAACTTTGATAGAAAAATAAATTGGAAAACTGATGAAGCAAATAGAACAATCGTATTTCAGAAAGAGATTTCATGTTCCAAGAGATAGATATCCCTAAATCAGGAAGAAATTACCAGATGCTATGAAATTGAAGCAAAGTGCTGGATGCTCTGAATTTGGACAAAACGACTGCGTTTTGGAGGATGAGAGGAACAGACCAGAGACCACTAACATCACCCCCTTAGACGTACGTAACACCAGAGTGACATCGGAAAATCAAAGAACCGAAACACCGATGAGCTCTCAGATTCAGGAACGAACCGATAGATGAAGCGTGTTTCGATGAACACAGAGCTCGAGGAGATGCAGAGGTAGCAACTAGCGATTCAGATCCGAGAGAATAAAAAATTGGGGGAAACGGCCTAGGGTTTTGAAATTGGGGGAAACCAAATCTAAGAGAATGAAAATTTGCGGAAGCAAAAACCTAATCACAGAAGCCACAAGGTACTAGATTGGATACCATGTTAGGAATAAGAGATTTATTGAAAATGAAAGAACAAGAAAGTAAAGAAACGTTGAAGAGTTCGGAGACTATATTGTGGCTATTCTCATTGATTGTAAAATGTAGATATAACAAGGTAACTAAGTTGGATAACTAAAAGACCAAACTACCCTACTTTAACCTGGCTCTGATATAGGAATCAAGGTTTATTGAATCTAAAGAGCTGAAAACGTAAGGAAACGCAGAAGATATATGGACTACATCGTGACTGTGTTGTATTCAATCAACAAGAGAGGTTTACAGCAATATATAGGCAATCATAGAAGATGACGATACTACCCTTTTGCAATACAATTGCTACACTCTTAACAATGAGAAGGCTGATGCTAAGGTGCACCAAGGATGGTACTCATCTATACTTCTGATGATTCACATTCGCCTTTCAACAAAACCAGTGCCAGAAACCAGGTTTAAGTTTGCAAGAACATAAGATTATTGATGAAAATTGAAGAAATTATTGTAACAGTTGCTAAAATTAAAATTGGTGTACGTGTGTCTTAAGTTTTCCGAAAATAACATGTTTAAACTATAGTTTAGCTACCATATAAACAACATTTCTCACTAACTTTGAGCTCTTTCCTCCCTCAATTTTGGTACTTCTGGCAGGTTCTTGCTGAGGTGAGCAGACTAGTAGAGCAATACAAGGATGAAGAAATCAGCATAACCATAACAGGGCACAGTTTGGGAGCAGCAATTGCAACACTCAGTGCAGTTGACACTGTTGCCAAACGGTATCAACAAACCGAAAGACCGGACAGCAAATAAACTCTCATCATGTCCAGTAACAGCCTTTGTATTTGCTTGCCCTCGTGTGGGAGACTCAAACTTCAAGAAACTCTTCTCTAGCTACCAAAACCTCCGAGTCTTGCGAGTTCGCAACGCACTCGATATTGTCCCCAACTATCCATTTCTAGTAGGCTATGCTGAGGTGGGAGAAGAGCTGGGAATCGACACTCGAAAGTCGAGCTACTTGAAGAGCCCCGGAAGCGTGGCGAGTTGGCATAACTTGGAAGGGCATTTGCATGGAGTTGCAGGAACACAAGGGAGTAAAGGAGGGTTCAAGTTGGAAGTGAAGCGTGACATAGCACTGGTTAACACAAGCAATGACGCTCTCAAGGACGAGTATCTTGTGCCGGTTTCTTGGCGTTGCGAGAAGGACAAAGGGATGGTTCAAATGGATGATGGTTCTTGGCAGCTCATGGATCATGAGAAGGAGGATTTTGATTCTTGATCTTAACATACGATTAGAATCATACTTGTGTTGAAATAGGTTTTGTATGCATGGGTTTGTAACTTTAATAACAAAAATCTAATTATCATATAATTGAATAACTTTACGACAATGGGGATGTAGCTCAGATGGTAGAGCGCTCGCTTAGCATGCGAGAGGTACGGGGATCGATACCCCGCATCTCCATCTTATTTTCATCTTTTTTTTTTTACAAATTTACTCCACAAGGTTCAGCTGGGTTTGTGAATTAAAGCCATGAAGTGTTTAAACTCCTTATTCATACATCAGTTTTCTTAGTTTTACTGGGGAGTTAAATGGCAAACTACCTGAACCAGAAGCAAGCTAGATGGGGATGGTGAACTTTCCATGGATCAAACCCTTGGCAATGTGGCTATAAGCTGCTTGTGTTAAGTGAATTCCATCCCAATTTGCATACGAAGATGGATCTTTGCAGACCTTGGAACCAATTTGTCCACACCTTGCTGAATTGTTGAAGTTGTATGGTCCTCCTCCTCCACAACAAACATCTAGACTCCCACTTGTGAACCCTAATCAAATTGTAATTAACAGTAAATACATGTTAAAATGCAGTACTTTCCGAAACTTTAATGAAAAAATTATTGAATAAAACTAAAGTGAGCTACATGTTTCGACATAAATAACAGTCTTTTAAGTTTTATTCATTTTCACTTTTTATATTGGCAGACATGTCAATCATTTTTATCGGTTATCATTATTGTGGGTCTTAGACGTTAGTCATTTTTACGTTTCAAATCAGATAATACTACGTGTATATATATGAAAAGAAAATTAGGATGTAAACGCTGGTAGTCTAAAAGGGTGAAAACACTTCTAAAAAAAAGAGGGTGAAAGCATAGAAGCACATATGGAAAATACAAAGAAAGGAAGCAAGTGGTCTCAACTCTCACCATAGTGTTGAGGAGCATGAAAAAAAGGCATGGAAGCACCATAGTAGTCGGCATATATGATCCTTGCATGAGGGTATTTTTGTTCCACTGTTCCTAGGGCACGTTTGAGCTCTTTGTTATGGTACTTGGCAAAAGCATTGAACGCCTTCAAACACCCATTTCGTTTATCATAATAAGCTTTGTTAGGGCTTCCATTAAAAGTCAAGTAGACTGCTAAGCACCCAATTGGCAAATTTCCAGGCACCACTAGCTCCACTGCTCCTTCCTCTATCAATACCTAGTTACCACAAGAACCGAATAAGATCACATACTATAGAAGGCGACTCAAATTTTATGTACTTATATCGTATTGAAATTTGAAGTTTTCGAGTTCCTATCCATAATATTAAAGAGGGTTTCCGTCACACTCATTTGGAGATTTTTAAGAACTAGGTATTTTGACGTGTTAATGCTACACTCGCTAAAATTTGTATATCAATAGTGACAACTGTTTGATGTGACATACACTGGTGGCCATAGTGATTGCATCCACAACAAGAGGCACCAAGGCTTTGAGCTGTTTAATGCTCCCACCAGCAAAGAAACCGTAGTTGTAATCGTTTCCACCGATCTCCCCCACCAGAAACAGAGCCTTGTTGAAGTAGCTCTCACATTCTGTGAAGAATTCAAACTCGAACTTTTGAGACGTACGTAAGAATGCATATACTCGCATATATAGTTAGACATTTGTTAGTTAATTACCTTGTTTGGTGTTGCAAAGTGAGGGCTTGAGCTCCTTGAACCAACCAAGCTGAGCGCTTAAGGAATAGTTTGTGAGCATTGCTCCCACTTTACCTCGCAACAGCTTGGAAAGGAATTCAGGTGCAAGTACAGTAGCTCCGGCAACAGCAAAGTTTACTCCTCGGTAAAAGTTTTGGCCGCCTTTCTTTAGGGCTAAATAAGGTGGTAAATGCGGCAACTCACATGCCTCAGCTACAAAAAATGTCAAAATGTTACCATATATATAGGGTGGTCAAACCTTATCATACAAATTATATACATTATAGTATGAGAGGGAGGAGATCGATGATAGTTACCGATGAAGTCAACAATAAGGCGGCCGTCGGAGGACCGGCCGGTTGCATGGTGGAAAAAGGTCTCTCCATAAGGTAGCTTAGCAATGACTTGGGATGCGAGGGGATCGGAGAGAAGGAAATTTCCAGTGTCACTGAGGGAGTCTCCGAAGTTGAATATTGCTTCATATTTTGGAAGACCTGATGAGACTCTGCCCAAAGTGAAGAAGCACAAAGTAGCTAGCAGGAAAAACAGCTTCATGTTTAACAACTATTGGCAATTCTGTTTCATCAGCATGCATTAAGCTCTCTCAACCATTTAAGTAGTGTCAAGAATGGTGGAGGAATTATAAGCTAAATGTAGCTGCCGACAACCATGACTGGCTTTGACCCTACATGACAAGACTGAAGGTACCTAAAGGTAAAACATGAAGGTAGGTGCCAATGTTGTTCACCTGCCAATGCCATATATCTAGAATCTCTATTGAGAAATTGAATTTTACGTTTGGTCAAAAGACCGTACTGGCCAAAAGGAAAGGACCTAATCTTCAGAAACGTGGCTCAGCCAATGATAAGAATAAAAGAGTCCACCTGATCATTTCCTACTCTAGTCTGCATTAGGTTAAATCAAACTGAATATTTCAAAATAACATTTCCTTGATGAAACTCTAATTTTGATTTCTCCAACTGGATTTACATGGCACTATCATAGCAACCAGCTAAAATGAATCACCGACTACCATTGAAAAGTACATGTCATGTAATTAGCAACCGTACATGCTCAGTTTGAAAAATGAGCCCTGTAATGATCAGAGGCGACATACTCCACTGTCACAATCCGATCCTCAAAAACTCGCCCATGTAAGCAGTGCGCTGCCATCCAAGAAGCTTCTGTCCTCCCAAACTCAACAAAGACACTCCCTGGCTCAAATATACTTCCAGGATCAAAATCACTCTCCTTCCCATTATGCTGCTCCTTAGTTTCACTCTCCAGAATAGAGTCGGTTTCTGCTCCCACATTGTCAACTGTTCCAGCAAAAGTATCTTGATTCTCACCATCAACTTCCTCTGGCATAGAATTCTGTATCCTTGTAACTTCAGAAGTTTTATCATTACACTCTGATGCATCTTCCTTGCTGTTTGGCAGGTTAGTGAGTTCTTCAGAATCTTGATTAGATAAGTCATCACTTCCTTGGATTTCAGTATCTTTATCTAGTTGACCTATTTGACATGACTTGTCCTCTACTAAATCATCTGCTGGTTTATCAAAACCAAGGCAATTGCTTTCTGGGACTTCATCTTCTTTAAGTTCTCCTGTAAGCTTCACTCCACTAGTTACCTTGACGTCCTTATCAATATGTTCGTCCAAAGTGTCTGTTTTTGCTCCTTTTTCTTTGGAATAATTTTGCCATTGCCCACCAGATTCTACATTGTTGACAGCTTCACACGCTCCAGTAGTGACAACGTGATTGTTTGCATGCTTGACAATCTTTACAGATTTAACCATACCAAACCTGCAGCATTGAAGTCTTGAAGATTTAATCGAAAGCATCGCTAATAAAACAACCAAATAAAAATCCAAAAAGACAGTCAAAAGGTGAAATTTTAAATTTGTCAGGGACCTGGCACATTCTAATCGCACATCTTCCAGGACTTCTTCGATCTCTTGTTCAGACAGTGATGACATGTTCTCCAGATTGAACTAATTCACAATGTGGAAAAAGAAAAAGGATCATAAGTGATCCTGTATAAACTATACATCTTACTATTCAATATTCAAGTGATGCCATTTTCACTAAGCTTTTAATTGCTCAGAAGACCCAAAACTGGTAAATCCCTTATATGTATGTATTTCAATATTAGTATATGTGTCTACATATATCCTGTGGACTGGTGTATCTTCACACTCCCATTTGTACGTTTGCACCCTTGTTTCTCATTCAATATCCATTCATTTACTCAAAAGAACTCAAAGGCAGGAGTGAATTCTACAAATGGGAATGTGATAGTACCCTTGATTAATCCTCTTATTTTCCATGACTTTAATAAGAAGTCTAACACAAGGGCGCAAAATAAATAATCTGACAGTATTAGTTTTGATACTTTCCCCTATTGGTGTGGGGGAAAGGGGGAAAAAATAAAATAAATACAAAAATAAATAAATGAGACAACTAACATAAATAATGAAGTATATGATCAAACAAGAAAAGACCTTACCACATTTCTAAGCTTTAGGATGTGTGATGGTTGTTTGAGAAGCGGCTTTGCATGTTCTGGGATCTCATAAACTGATGCATTTCCACTATTTACCTAGCATATGTCAGTTATTCCATCAGAAAACATCTACATGGAAATCAGTGGACACGGATAAATCGAAGTTTAAGAAAGAAGGGTGGTATTAGTACCGAGGATGATCCACTACGAATGGCCTGAACCACAGTTATCACTCTCCCTCCCAATTTTATACCATTCAGACCCGCACAGGCTTTGAGAGTTACTGACTGGTCGACATACTGATGCAACATCCGGAAGTCAGCGAGGTTAAGAAGAAAGGGAAACAAAACATTCAATCTTCAAAGATGGAAGAAGATGAAGAAAAATGGATCCAGCATCACAATCCAAAATGAACAATGGTAATTGATATATATGTAAAACACAGATGCTTCTCCACAAGAAGAATGTTATATAACAATACTAATCAAAACTACAAAAATATCTGTAAGAAAATTAAGTGCACTAAATTGTGCAAGCACATGTACACACACACACTAACACTAAGAGACTCTCCCTATCCCTACGGAGTATGGGTGTGTGCGTCTCTAATGAGGAAAATTAGGACTTTCAAATCAAAGGTTGGATGACTTGTATGGTTATTTAACTAGAATTTATCCAAGAGTCCACATGGAACCATTACAACTGCAACATGAGAAAGTCGGAAGATGTAACAAGCATATATATATTGACCCCGTACAGAGAATTTACAGAAAATAAGTTTCATAAGAGCTATAAATGTTGCATTACCTCTAGAAAAGCATATGGTTCAGTAAGTTCCTCATTGGCCTCAAAATGGTATGCCTTCAAAGGTCCAAAGACACTAACGATTTCCAGAAGCTGAAAAAGTAGCATAAAAAGGTTGGTCACTAAAGTGGTAGATGAGCATAGAAAAAGAAGAGAAGAGAAAGACAGAGCAGAATAGGTTTTGGTGAAGAAAGTGAAGTGCATCATAAGCATTGTACATATTTACCATTTCTGAGGAAAGAACCTTTGATATCCCACCAATGAAAATCTGCAGAAACACAGAAAAATGAAAAACATGAAAGGTCCAGATATCAACAAGTGCGAGTGCATCTGACATTTAACCTACAGTACAGACTCACTGACTCAAGCAACAAGGTAAACATTTGACACTTTCTAAACTATGAAGGTAACACATTAGAAAGAAAAGTCAATAAACAACCATCATATAAGGTATCAGTAATGTTAATCCAGAGACATTCCTCAATACAAAAGGTAATGGTGGTGATGATATGTCCCCTTTGCGTGTTTGTACAACTCTTTAGGTAAGGCCACAGGTTGTCTTAACATATTATAATTTTACCCAGACGAAAAAATGGAGTTTACTACAATAGCTCTTAAAATCACTGAAACTTATTCAAAATTATCTTAATCATGCGTAACGAAAATAGCATGGATGTTTCCAAACTTCGTCAGAAAAAGGCAAGAACTTAAGTGTTATCCAAATAAGTAAACTTTCATGTAGATTTTAATTTATAATAAACACCATGTTAGGTATGATCATCGATCTAATTCTGAAAGACCTAAATAAACTCAATATGAGATAACATAACATAACCGAATACCCCAAATCCAATTGTAAAAGTTTTATGAGAAGAGCTCTCTTAGTACAGTAACAGTTTGATTAGCTTAAATATTGTTGTGAGCACCATCAATTCTTAATCTGCTGTTTAAACCACACCAACCTTTTACCTTGAGTAGTACATTATGAGACCACCTAACTATAATCATTTTCCAGTATACTAATGAGTCAAGTGTAAAGACAAAGGTCAAGACTGAAAATTGTGGTAAGAGAAGTTAATTAGGCAATACCGATGTCAAGTTTTACCAATGTACCTTGTTAGGAGAATCATTCACAACATCACTTATTGTCACAATACCATCAGCTGCAGCCACTGATTTCTCGGGGTCATGGTCACCAGTCTGCATGAAAATAGCAACTGTCTGAAAACCTGCTCCATGGATGATAAGGACAATATACCTCAGATTTGGCAAAGCAGCAGTAGATAGTAGTTCAACCAAAAATAGTTCATGTTACAGCAATAGGCACCGAATTGTTGGATTCAAACATTAAATTATTGGTATCAAAGCTTCTGCTTTTATTATGGTCTTTTAATTGGCATATGGTCACAAGAAAATATATAAAATCAATTACTGAGAATAAAATAAAAAATCAACGGAATCTTTCGTACAAGACACTACAAAATCTTCAACACTAAGTAGCATTTTCATCATCTGCTAATTCTCCAATCAGAAAATGTAATCAACCTATCAAACAATTGGATAACTGGTCAAAAGAGTTCACCAGTTGAATTTCTTAAATATATCATCTAACCTAGGTCCTCATCTTTCTAGTCAGAGAATGAATACAATGAAACCGCAGACTTCAAACTTCAAGAATAACAGGTATCAAAATGCCGCTGGATGTTTATACTTAAGGGCTAGATTCAGTAAATGATAAATAAGTTATGAAAGAATAAAATAAAATATCAGACTATTTAATATTATAGACCCCTCAGGCTTTTAAAGAGGTAAGTCAAGTCTGTATCTTTGGATGATATAGCCCATAGGTTTCACAATTAAAGACTGCATGGCGGAGATAAACTGTTCTTGCCTAGAGCATAGGATTAAAGGCAATACCAACAAGGATGAGTCATTTTGTTAGTAAGAGGGCAAGTAGGCAACACATAGAAACACGGTGACCATTGGCTTGTAATTCAAAATAACTGTAGCCACCCAGGAATGAGCTTCAAAATTATTTATCTCTACTCACCTAGTCCTCCAGATAATATAGGGAGTCTACAGGTTGGTTAAATATGAATTAATTAATTGATCAATTAAAAAAAAACAAAACAAACAAACAAACAACAGAAACAGGAAAACAAACACTGGAATGGACTGACCATCTTAAGCACTGTTGTATGAATGTATCATATTACTCCCTAAACAATCAAACAAACAGAGAAGAAGCTCCTCGTCAACCATCTTCATGTTTTTGATGATGTCTGCAATATGCTATGAAAAGAATTGTTTGGACAACTTTAAAAAAAGCACGGAAAAAAATAGAGTTTGCAAGAACACTACAAAGAAGTGTATGACAACAAGTTGGGTCTAAGGCTAAAATTGGCTTGAAAGTCAAGCACATCAATCAGGAAATCAAACCAGTAGATACTAACAATAAGAAAGAGCATAGGTGAACCCTAAAAGTCTATATCAAATGCAATTTAAAAATGATGAACATCAAATAAAATTGTACTCCATGTCATTAAGATTCACATTTTAAGAACCTAGCTCATCGACCCAAATCCAAAATTAAGAGAATAAGCTGCAAGCACAGCAAACTTGTCACTGCACCTGGAAATATTCTTATTAAGAGTCAGCTTCATCACCATCCTGAATGTGAATTACGACATACCCAACATAAACACCCTATTTAAGAGATTCCAACATGACCGTCAGAAAACAAAGCTGATGTAGCAGGACACACAAGTATATTATTCGATTTATAATAAAAGTTTATGAAGCTACAGTAATATATCCCAGAGTTAAATTTAACAAGAACACTCTTGAGTCTTGATACTCCCTCCAATGTGCAAAAACACACTTAAGTTACTAGTGGACAAACAAAGTGACACTAAACAAAATTGCACAGCCAAGACCAATCCTAGTTCTGTGGATGTCTTTATGACCGACTCCATCAAATAGAAAAGGTATAAAGCCAAGTACTCAAGACGAGCATAAGTTCAATGGGATATTAAGGCTCTTCTTTTTCTTGCACTGCTCTACATCCATCCTTCCCTCCCGTTACAGAAAGAAAAGAAGACGAGAGGGTAGCATGTATAAACAGATACAAAATCAAAGATCAGTTGAAGGGAAACACTCCATCAAATAGCGTAATGTTTTAAGCCACTTGTATACGTTTTCCAAGTATATGCTACATTGTGTGTTTTTGCAGCAGTTAACACAAACTTATATGTTAAAACACATAAGATCAAACACATAAGGTACTAAAGAAATAGGTGCATTGTTTCTTTTTAAATAAGAACAATAAAAAAGTGGTTAACCAAAGAAATGATTTTATAGGTCATGCATCAAAAGGATAAGATTAGACTACTAACAATACATTCGAAACAATAAAAAGCATGCAAGGTAGGAAAGATTCTTACAGCAACGTCAATAAAGTCCTTAGGGCGCCTGATTTTGAGAATAGAACCAAAGAATGAAGTGCCATCAAATGCCAGAGCAGCCAAAGCGTCTTCAGGTGTAAGAAACTCCACAAGAGCTTGCCCCTTCTCTTTGTTAATCTGAAGTTAAAACCAAATAGTTAAGGTATTCCTCATTTTTGACTTGTATCCAAATTTATCACAAGGATCAACAATACATGCTCAGAAATAATATTAACTTACCACACAACTGATGCAGGGTCGTGTTCCTTGAATATGATTTACCCCCGAAGATAACAAAAAATTATTCAGAGATTCTACCAAAGTGCTTTCAGAGGTTGTAGATGGAATATTTTCTACATGAAGCCTCCTCATACGCCGGGTGGCTTGTGTTAATTGGACAGAGTCAATGGAAGCATTTTTCTTAGTCAATATAGAATCAGGAGAAACTCCGGGAATAGATGTTGTGGTGGTTGAGGCAACAGAAACAGCAATGGCCATCCCATGTATATTTGACGTTACATTACTGTTTGATGACTGGAAACGAGAAGCAACTGAACTAGATAATGACTTGTCAGTTGATGCAAGGGGGGGATCCCACCTAGCTTTTTTCTTTTCAGGTGAACGATTGGGTGGGGATGGAGTCTTAATAGCAGACTCAGTCCTTCTCTTCCTAGGGGAATAGCCGCCAAGTCTATTTGCAGACTCATCATGTCGCTGATAGTGGCTGCTTGAGCCATTAGAAGACACTCTACTACTATCAATACCCAAATGTTGTCTTCCAGTCCTATCTTTGAGCGAATGGGATGATACATCACTGCGAGGCCCCAAATTATTTGAAGCATGTTTGTGTGCCCTTGGTGAGAGAGATCTTAACCTATGTCTATTCCCACGGTCTCTACTCCACGATCTTCCCCTTTTACGTCTTGATTCTTCAAAGTGTGACTTTGATGATTCTTTCCTCTCCTTTCTCTCTGAAAATTCTAAAGCGCGAAGCTTTCCTGGATCATGTTTCTTTGCAGCATTTCTGTCTCTGATTTTCTCATCATTTTCATGTTGGTATTTTCTCTTGGTTTCTCTTTCATGTTCCCCTCTACTGTCCAAATGTCTTTCTTTTCTTGTTGAATAATCTCGTGACTGCTTCTTGACAGACTCATCAATTGAATCCTTGTCAATTTTCCTCCTACCATGTACTTCTCTGTCAGTTTTGTCTCCTCTACCTCCACTTCTTGTATCTTTTTTTGGCTTATCCTTCAAGCTCTCTGGCTCATTGCTTCTTCTAACTCTCCCTTTAACAACATCGTCTTCCGTTTTACTACTCTTAGAACTATATCTTTCTTTCTTTCCGGAGCTTTCCTTTACCGGCTCCTCCGACAAAGGCTTTTCAACAACAGCGGCCAAATCATTATCCCATCTCTCACCCCTTCCAGACTCAAAAGGCTCTGAAACATTTTCAACAGTAGCTTCTGTCACGACATTATCACACAACTTCTTATCCTTCCTCCTAAGCATAATCTCTTCATAACTCAAAGGCCTTGTCCTAGCAGCACTTTCTTCCTCATGGTCATGCACTTCCTTTTTGTGCCGCCTACTAGACGATGTGCTCATCTTCCCCACTCTAAATGCACAACTAAACCAAGAAACACAAAGAGCTCAACTTTCTACCTCATTTCTATGGTTGGTATATCAAAGTGAGTATCCCTGCACCAAGAAACAAAGAGCATTTGATATTACTAATAAGAACCATGTTTGACACAATCAAAATTGCAAGAAGCATAAATTGAATCTAATATCTTCAAATTCTGAATGAAACCCAAGAAAGCTAACACCTTTATTTCCGAATTACAGGAACAAGATATAGTAAAGTTCAATGAAGATAGCAAACCTGTATAAAGATCTGTTGTTGAAGAAACTAAGAAGAAAAGATTGTATCTTTTTGGGGGCCAAGATGTGGCGGCGAACAGTTGTGAAGGCCTAACTCAAGGGTTTAGCGGGAACAAGGAGAAGAAGCGCAGCTGATGCCCGAGAGTGAAAACGAAATTGAGAAATTAGGAATATTGGGGAACCTAGAAAACCAGTTATCCACATAACACCTTTCTTGATTATTTTAATAGTATATTTTATATTTATTAATTTTTGATCAAATACATAATTAATGTGTTACAATACTCAGAGTCGAACGAACTCACGACCTCTCACTTACATTAAGAGACTTATGTCACTAGATATATTTATAAATTTACATTTTACATATTTTGGTCAAGTCAACTTGGTCGCTTACCTAATTCGGCTCTTGTTAAATTTCTTGACATGACAGTCTCTCCTCTTCAGAGTGAAGACAAGTATTTTTTATTAGAGTTAATGGCTCGTAGTTTTAATCTCATGTGGATGTGTTGTGAATGCTTTGTAATTGCAGTTTTATTGAATGAATTTTATTTAATAAAAACAAAAACCACTTTGTGTGGTAAAGTTGGTCGAATTGCCTGGTATGAAACTCTAATGTCTAGAGTTTAAGTCCAAACTCCCACCAGATTATGACCGGTAAATTCGAGAGGCCTTTGTGTTCGTGTACCTGCGTCGGGAGATTAATCTGGTCCGAACACTGATTGTGTGGGTATGTTACTAACTTGTTAACGTAATTGATCGAGGTGACCCCACCCGTAATAACAAAGAAAGAAATAGTTTTTCTTGTATGTCACAATTTTAGGGCTTAAAAGAATGAAAGTCTTCAAAAAGAAAAAGTTTGAAATTTAGTTAGATCTAGATTATAGTTCGATTCTCTTTCGAATTATGATGTGGGAAAATATCTAAATTACAATCAACGAGTCCAATTTTGAACAAACATCAAAATAGATGATTGACAATAATCTAGGATGAATGTAAATGTATCAGCTCAAATGAACTTGCCAAGCATAACATTTAGTCAGATTTCACAAACTGTCTGCAAGTTTTTCTTTTTTGAAAACAAATGTATCAACTCCAATGATTCAAAGCCAGGCATTGCCACGGTAATGAGCCTCAATTTGCCAATGCCTCTGACGATGGAGGTATCTGAAATTTATTCTAGCAAATAAATGCAACCCCCAAATTCCCAAACACCATTTGAACTATACAAGTCAATAACCAGCGCGTTGCAACATAAAACAAACAAAACACACTGCAACTCAAATGTGCATGCACCACGCTTATAATTTAACAAAACAAATTATCTCCATCGATCTGCATCTCCATCTAGTATGAAATACATGGCAATAAACAGAGACGTACTGTTAAAAAAATACTTATAAGGCCTTACATTTTTAACTTTTCCGAGATCCACTAGGACTTACACCAATTAAAAACAGTGTACTCGGACATTCTGGTGAATGCATTCTTATCATAAAGCTTATGATTTTCTATCATTCAACTGATATGCATCTCGATTTGGTATAAAAACACAGAGCAGCCAAGAGAGACATAATTTGATGCAGAAAATCATCCTAAACCAACATTGATACTGCCTACTCAACTGTAAGAATTCCACAGAAAGATAAGATCAACAGTGTACTCCAAGAACATCAAAGGCTCCATCATTGCAACTCCACTAGTTGTCAAGATCGTATACTGTAGTGGATTGCCATCTGAGAATCTGAAACATGCCAACATTGATCTGAATGTGTAGAGTCACGTCGCAACTGGTCTTGCTTAATGTTTATGCTATCTCGACTTGTTCTAGTAAGTAGTGTATTTTGTGTTCAGTTTTGCTTATGTGCTAGCTGCACTTGAACTTCTTCTTTTCCTTTGTTCAAATATTTGATCCAAAAAAGTTAAATAGCTAATATAGTTTTCCTTTGTGATACTTGAATATGTATAAAGACTACAATCATTAACATTCTGATGTTACATAACAATTTGAAAAAGAAAAGAGACAGCTCAATTGTATTGAATTAGAAGTATCAGCAAGCAGGTTTTTGTTGCAGAACTATATCATCATCAGAGTAATAATCCGCAATGAGCCTATAGATGTACGATGGATGATAACCCCCTCTGCAAAGGAAGCACAAAATGATCAGGACTAATATATTAGAGCCTGGAAGAGATCAGACAGTAAATGTTATACAAAATGGTATCATATCAGTTAATACATGATAAGAATAATGTGTAAAGCACCCAAACTTGTTCATACCCCTGGTACTAAACACTGTGACTGACTCGTATAAACAATCATAAATCATTAAGGAAATAGGAATGACTGCTTGGGATGTCCTTCGCCTATTATATCCAGACATCCCATCATAGCCGACACTTCGTTTGTGGCCCAAGTAATTGGAAACATGAAAGAATAGAAGAATTCTATAGTGGAACAGTGAAAGTGAAAGTGTGTCCATCTTATAATTGTGCTATTTCTATATAACTTAACCAAGAAAACTACTTGACAGCAGGCAAAAATCGACACTGAGAGTTAATACTGAAGACTGAAAATCATATAACAATTTACATAGTAGCAAGATATCAACGGAAACTTTGAATTAAAAACTGCATAAAGGAAGGAAAAAAGGTCTTACAGTTCAGTAACAAAAAGACTGACTAGCTCGGGAGGCACATAATCAAATGCAGGATTAACAACATGCAAATGAGGAGCTCCACTACCAACACTATAATCCATGCAATCTGAGAAATCCCCAAAAGGTAATAGCTCGGATGGACATCTCATATCATTCAGCAAAACCTCTGGATTGTTTGGAAATAGGGGACATAACTGAAACAAACAAGGCAATATTAAGAAAACAATATACAAATAGGGGAACAAAAACCTCATATTTTCAGTAGAATGTAAAGTTATCATGGAGCAAAATCATGATCCTAATACATCCAAACAAGAGCCCTTAACATTCAATGCCTTATTTTTTTCAGGTTTTCTTATACAATACCTTATGAGTGCCAGCAACCACAACAAATGGAACAGCGTGCCTTTTCGCAGCAAGTGCAACCATATTCATCCCAACAGGCGCAATGACCCCACCGTTGGCCATCACAGCATGAACCCCGACTATAACCTGCATGTCATCTGCAAGTTAAGGCAACGAAATTTGCATATTATCAAAATATAAGAGAACAAGTATGTGAATCCCACAATTACCATGTTAACTCTTGAAATCATGGCAAACACTGAAGAGTCTGGAATAACGGTTGTTCGCAAATGCTTTTCAGCCAACTCATTTGCAAGCACATGCCCCAAATGCCTAATAGCACCGAGTAAGGAACAAAAAATTATAGAAGAAGAAGAAAGAAGAAATAGTAAACAACAGAATGGATTCAGATTGTGTACAAACTTAGGAGCACCCTCGGCCACATAGACATGGAACGATCTTTTCTTCTCCTTTGCAGCATAGAGGAAGTTCTTCACTGTCCTTGAATGACCTAATGTTAGTATCACCTCACTGAAAAACAGTTCCAGTATTAAATTAGTAATGCAAGTTAAAGAAATTGACCTAAGGTTACAGAAATTTTAATTGTACATCTTAGTGCATAGACTATTGCACAAGTTAAAGAAACAAAAATCTCCAATTCACAACTAGTGCATAACCCTTTTGTGTATGGAATATCAAAACAGAAACATGAATTAATGAGTTAGGACAACAAGAAGGTTTCAACTCAGAGAATGACATCACCATACTGCATAGCAGAAATCAAATTCACTTATGAAAACAAATACTCGATATGTTTCAATATGCAGGAATTCAGTAGCTGAATTACTAGCTCGGGTAAAATAGTTTATACTTTTGATGTATAAGCTCCAACGCCTGGTCTGCGATCAGTTCATGGCAAGTATTTATATCCTCAATGAGATCATTAACTCCCTCAATGATGTGGTGCTTAAACTGCCAGCTCCTAGGAGTTTTATCAGCTGCAACAAATTAGAAATCTACATCAACTCTTGAATAATACATACGTATTAAACTTCCTATGTTTTTCTTTAATTAGACATGTAAAAACTTATCATTAATAGTGTTGCAAGCATAAAAAAACGAAATGTTCTTAAGTAACAGTGTAACCGGAATCATGTGCGTACAATAAACCATTTAAGTGCCTCGAAACTTGCCTTTTCCCTCAAAGTGGCGAACCAAGTTGGGTTTGCTTTCAAGCTGTGCCACCAATGAAGGCGGATGGAAAATTGTTTGGGAAATAGCATCAGATAATCGAAATGGTTTATCATCTTCCTCAACAACATCTCCATCATCACCTTGAGAGACTAAAGTTAATCCTTCAACTTCCAGTGAAAGATCACTGTCCCTAATGATGCGCAGAACACGCCTAACAATGTTCCCAACAGCAAGCTCTGCATTATAACATAGTCAAAACATGTTCATTACAAATATACTCCACAAAAACACAATTGAAAGCTATACATAACTCTACAGATATATTCGAGTCCTGTTATAAACTTGTGCAACCTCAACAGGTTATAGTATCCCACAAATTCAATTAGGAAGATTATATGTAACCAAAGTTGTGCAAGACACCTTCTCCATTGAAAGCTTAGTATTTTTTTCAACATTCTGTTCCAAATCAAATTCCAAACACACATACCAACAGGGTTGGCAGCAATAAGCTTCTGGCCAACATCTCTGACTACCTCAACAAGGGCGGCTGACGTCACCCTCTGCAGGGATATCACCGTCCGGAACAACTCCGCCGTCAGCCGAGCAGTCTCTCTAGAACCCACCACCTTCCTGCAGCAACCAACAGTAAATACGACACACCGTTTGATTTGTATAGATACAAACATTGCATGCATGCTGCACTTGTAACAATCATAAAAACTCACCGTTTCCTGAGCTTGGTGGCGAGTTCATTGACGAGAGCTTCACCTTCCACCATGTTTAGACCAAACCCAAATTTCTGCAGGGGTTTTGAGGTAGTTGATAATACAGAGACTTGAGAGAAAGACCAAATTCTTTGTTAGGGTTTATGAGGACTTGGTCTACACGGAACAAGATTACAGGGTATGGTTAAGAAGAGGCAGATTATGTTGAGCGGTTTCTTACCCTTTTCTATTCCCTTTTGGTTTTGGGAAGTTACAAGTCTTGAAAAAACAAAAAAATCAGTTTTTTTTTTTTTTTTTTTTCTTGAAATTGACAAGCATCTAATGTACAATCCAAATTCTCAAGCATAAACGGATTGGGAATTAATTCCATATGCCATAGCATTGTCGGATACCAAAATCAAACCACACCCGTCTTTCATTAGGCTTTTAGGGTCAAGTCATTCACATGTTCGCACCTAAATCATATGATTCGAGCACAGAACTATACCAAAGAGAGTAATGTAGGCACTTCAATGACAGCAACTGATGATTTCAATGACAATGGCTATGAAACTTCAGCCACAGCAGCGAGTCGGTATGGCAAGTACAATTTCAAAGTTCTCTAGTAGACAAATCCATAAAAAAGGCCGACAAGCTGAGACTAGTTCTACCAGTACACCAATAAACCCAAAACCTATCATTCTCAAGTGAATTACTATCAAAATGATGAATCAGGGAAGCAATACGACAACGGGGCATCTAATTGTTCTGTTAGACAACTGCACAGCCATCCACTGTAATGTGGACTGAACCATACCGCATCTGAGTAAGTGATAGATTCACCTCAGATCCCTCAGATCACGAGTATGCACCAATAGAATGCATGAAACATTGATACAAGATACTGAAACTCCACATGGAACCAGCAAGTAAAAGTTGGAAAGGGAGTTGAGAAAAATAAACTGAAGGTGCCCAATCATTAATAATACAACAGATATCAATGATTTCTCTGAAATCTAAAATCTTTTTAACAAAAATCAAGGTACACAATCCGAGGTTTGGTTTTAAAAAGAAATTCATGACAAAACTGTAAGCCTGAGTATTGCTTAAGCTGTAACCCCCTTCTTCAGTTTAGAAAGCTCGTTCTTCACCAGCCCAGCCCTCTGAAATAAGGAGGAGTTATTAGCTTGGGGGAGTTCAAGAGAATGATGAAATCCATATAAAAGATTCAAAAATAATCAAATAGATTGTGTATGACACTCTTTACAGAAAATGAATTCAAAGTCGAAAATATATGCATTTGATACGGAAAGAACCAACCTTGATCTTAGCCAACATGAGCTTGAATCGATCAAAGTCATTAAGAGATGCCCTTCTCTTCTGAACAATCAGTTTCCTACCCCAAGAGCTGCTTTCCCACTTCTTCTTCACATCTACCGACAAATATACAATTATAAACAAAAAGAAGACGATGAAAGCATGGAGGAAATGCAAAGAAGAGCAACATTTAAAGCGTTGCCAAGCCTACCAGCAGCCTCCATTGCAGCCAGCAGTTCCTTCTTCTTGGGGACCCTCTTGATATCAATCTTGATGTCAGTGAGGGAAAGTCTCTTGAAATTCATTTGGGACCTCACCATATCGGGGGCATCCACAAGAGCCTACAGGAAGCAAATGAAACAATAATTACCAACGGCTCAAAACTTTCAAAAACCCTGAAAACACATTCATGAGACAAAGTATAAATCATGCCATGCTCTCAAGTCTCAACATTGTGCAGCTGCGTTATAACACAACGCAAGTCACTGCTTTGAGCCTCCATAAAAGAAAAGAAAAAATGCACAATGCCAGATAACCCTCAAAGGCTATGCAAAACTATTCAACTTGGATCTTTTCATTTCACACCAACAGAGTGAGCACCATTGTAAGTGTTAACACACTACTTCCCTCCGAAAACTTGAAACTGATTACTAAAATAAAATACATAGATACTTAGCAATTAGCCAATTTTAATTAGGAACATTCATATGCATATAATTCTCATGAAAGCACAAAATTCCTAACCTACAATTTGCTAAATAAAAACAATAATAAAAATATAAAAAATTGGACAACTGAAAATGGAGAGAAAGAGGGAATTTACTCTGTTCTGGTCGATGACGTCGACGATGACGACGAGCTTGCCGTAGTCCTCGCCGTAGTTGACGAGAGCCACCCTTCCGATCTCGACGTACCTCTTGAAAGGCTGCGCAAAACAAAGACAACAAACGGAGTCAGAGAGAGAGACAGAGGAGGTAAACGACGGCGTTTAGAGGAGACGGGAGGAAAGCTCACCATTTTTGGTCCGGTGCGGCGGGGTGGGTCGGGTCAGTAAGAGAGAGAGAGAACAAATGAAACTGAGAGTTTTTTTTCGACAATGAAACTGGAGAGTCGGGGTTTTGTAGTTTTTTTCTTCTTTGAATACGGGGATTTTTTCTTAATATTGTGTTCGGACGCGGGTGAATTTTTAATTTAATTAAATATAGAAAATTTTTAATTTTAGGATTGTTTCTCCCGTTTAGATTTTTATCCCGTAGAATTAGCAATTTTTACGGGAAAATAATCATGAAATTTAGAAACTTAAATTCTCAACTTGAATTTCTCACAAAATAAAATTTCTTATCTTGTAGAATTAGCAATTTCCACAAGAAAATAATCGTGGAATTTAGAAACTTAAATTCCCGACTTGAATTTCTCATAAAATAGATGTCATTTGTCAATTCCCTTGACTGAGGTTAGTCTAAATACAAATTCTTGTTATTTTAAAACTCTACGTCATGAAATCCAAACAACGGAATTCTTAATTAATGGAATTTAAATTTATGGAATTGTAATTCCCATGATTTTAAAATTTCTATAGAAATTGAAATTACTTTATCCAAACTAAATACAGCCAATATGGGTATTTAGTACACTTTTGAAAAACGATCTCTAGCTTAGGTCCAAACTAAATCATTATATTTTAACATATGAAATAAGTTTTAGTCAAACAGAACAAGGTATTTGGGAATTTGTGATATGTTTATGCTTTCTCCATAAACAGAGTATATACAAGATACGCCCAAGTCTTATTAGGAAACTAATTACGACGACAGAATATTCCTAACAATACATAATATTCATTATCTTAACTACAACATATGACTCACGTTAACACTCCCCCTCAAGTTGGGGCATACAGATCACAGATGTCCAACTTGTCAAGTGAGTCATAAAACGCCTTATTAGAGACTGTTTTCGTAAGAACGTCTGCCAACTGCTCCTTAGTAGGTACAAATAGGAATGTAATAATCTGCCGATCCAACTTCTCCTTAGTGAAATGTCTATCGACCTCCACATGTTTCGTTTGGTCATGTTGAACTAGATTATAAGCAATTTCAACAGCAGCTTTATTATCACAATATATAGACATCGCCTTCTTTTGTCTGAAACCCAAATCTCTCAACAAGTGTCTCAACCACAACATCTCACATACTCCAAGAGCCATTCCGTGATACTTTGCTTTAGTACTGGAGCGAGCTACCACCTTTTGTTCTTACTTTTCCATGTAACCAAATTACCACCTACGAAAGTGCAGTAGCCCAAAGTAAACCTACGATCTGTAATATTATCAGCCCAATCGGCATCTATGTACCCAGAAACATCCAAGTGGCTGTGTTTCGAAAAGATTAATCCCTTCCCAGAAGCAGACTTTAAATACCGTAAGATACGAAACACAACATCCATATGAGTCTCACTAAGGTTATGCATAAACTGACTCACAACACTAATTGCATAGGCCAAATCTGGTCTGGTGTGCGACAAATAAATTAACCGGCCAACTAACCTCTGATATCTCGCTTTATTTGTAGGCACTTGATCTAAATACTCTGCTAATTGATGATTTTGTTCAATAGGAGTATCAGTAGGCTTACAGTCAAGCATGCCTCTTTTGCCAACAAATGTAGGAGTGTAGGACATATTTTCTCTGACTCAGCACAATACAATCTTTCCCACGAGCAACTTTAATTCCTAAGAAGTACTTCAAACTACCCAAATCTTTCATCTCAAATTCAGAAGACAATTGACCTTGTAACCTCTAAATCTCCTCACTATCATCAGCTGATATTGTGACTTCATTCTCAAAATTGATGTTGAACAACCAAATGTACACAATTAATGTTATCTAAAAACAATGTTATGGGTGCTCCTTATGTGTTTGGAATTCTACTATACATGTAAGCTGCCCAGGATTCCTTTAAAGCTTATTCCTCATTTGGTTTTCTCATACATACTATTAACTTTAACCGTGGGATAGACCCTATCAAAATTTTTGTTTGGTCACAGATTCCTGCCTTTTTCTTTTAGATTCCAAGTTTATAACCTCTTTTACACAGACTTCATGGTAGTCAATTATAGTATTCCGCGGGGTTGCTGGATTGTGTCAGCAAACTGCGTTATGAAATATATTATCAAATATTGTGGCTTCAATCTTGACATGGATACTGAAGTCTATTAAACTGTAATGTTGACCCTGAATAATTGAAGACTGTAGTCTTTTCACTTTCATATTATTCCTAAACCTTTGCAATTCAGACATTCAGTCATAGAGCTTTTCTGTTAACTTCAAAATAGTGTTATGGTCTCCAAGAACAGTGCTTAGGTGAATCAAGATCATACTCTCCAGAGATTAAAATAACAAAACTTACAAATACAAAACTAAGGCGATATCATAAGCTCGTGAGGTAGCCCAATGTAATAGAGCTCAATATAATTTGGAGTGAAGCCAATTGAACACTATAACTATAACATTTTTCGTATTCTATGTTCGACTGTCCGTATCATCAAAAAATATCAGTTCCAAAAACTATAATAGAGTTCTTAGTCGACTATCATACATCGTTGAGAAGGTGTGCAAGTAGAGATGTTCATCTGAAGGATTCAATAGGTGCATGTTCTTCTAGATAAGCTGCTGCCTCGAAGCACTCGGCAGTTTCTAATGGCGATGACCGTGGATCAGCTTTGTAGAGCAGCCCAAGATTGTACCAGGCGGAAGGGTTTGATCTGTCAAGTCGTAGCGCATCCATGAGAAAGCTTCTGACAACCGGGAATGATTGTCCACCAAATTTTCTGAGAATACATGCAGTGGATATCAAGCTTGGGACATGGGTGGGTTCAACATCTAAAGCTTTCCTGAATGATTTCAAAGCTTCTTGGTGAAGACCCTTGGCTTCATAGAGTAAACCTAACAAAATAACCAGGCTTAGGCGTGCTTTAATCCTCGTAAACAAGCAGTGGTCATCAATTTAACTATTTTCCATATACCATGTTACCCCCTTACAATATGTAGAGGATCAAATAATGGTAGTGTGTACATTCAAACTGATTTCAAGAAAATGAAACTTTCATGCCACAATTTTGTAAGATCTAGATTAAACTACAAGTCGATTGTTCCAAGCAACTGTTTTAATTTGTTGTTAGAAAATCAGTTATCAATTCATTTCTACAAGTTTGATTACGAAGCTTGTAAAAGTTATGCACCACATTCTCACTTTAGACTTAAAGCCATATTCAGCACTTGTTATTCAGGATTGCCACTTTTTCCAGAGACCAATTACCCCTATGTAGCGCAGCCATTGTCTACTATAAATTAAATATACCAACAAATGCGTACTAGTATTATTATCAATGTATGATGCAGTTTAACAGTAATATACCTGTACAGTGCCATCTGGAAGCAGAATGAGGATTGATAGCCTGGGATTTTGAAAGACAGACCTCAGCATCCCGCCATTGTGACAAATTTGTGTATAAATTAGCTAAATCATGCCATGTCTCCATTTCCAAGCTTCTGTTATGGTTTCTCCTACTCTGTAAAAAAGCAAATGAATGTACCATGTTATCCAATCTGCTACTTCAGAACAAGTCTTCTATTTTGAGGTTCACAGCAAAGCTTTGCCTTTTCCTTGACCACAGAAAAAGGTTTTCTTTTTAAAGTTTGTTTATTTGCTGTAAAATATTCCTTATGAACCACAAATATCATATGTGCAATTCCAGCCCATTTATAAATATTTAGAAAACTATTGTCAAACCCATATTTGGTGATAGATTATTGAATATGATATATACTATTAAAAGAGTATCATAAACATGCATGTCTTTAAAGAATAAAGACCAGACCAGATTTGTATCACGTAATCATCAGTACCTTAAGAAGCCTCTTCTCAACACCAAAGTTTTTACTCCGAACTTGAAGAACAGCAAGAAGGTGAGTATATGTATCTATGGCATTTTTCAGCTGGCCCTGCGCAATCTGAAGTTTTGCTTTAGTTCGCAACAGTTCTCCTTGATCCCACTTCCCCGTCTGATCGAGAGCAGCATTGATTACAGTCTCAGCATCAATGAATCTTTTTTGAGCTGACAATATTCGTGCCAAAAGAGTATATGCTTTTATACTAGACCCGGCCTCAAGTTTTAATAGCTCCTTTGCATAAGAAAGTGCAACATCCAACTTCCTTTGCTCAGCATGTTCTAGACAAAGATGAAAAACAATATATGGATTCCTTTCTCTCATGATTGTCTCAGCAGTTTCTAGAGCTTGTAATGCTTCAGACTGCTTCAAAATCCTTTCAGAATCAGAAGAAACTGATCTGGATTTAACCGACAGGGAAACACCCAGCAAGCAATTTGCAATACTTAGCAGTGGGTAGCATTTTCCATCCAACCCTGAAAGTGCTTTACACGCAAATTTTATTCCATCCTCAATGCAAACCAAATTTTCGCTGCAAATCTTGGAGGCAAGTAATAATTCCAGAATGCAGTCTGTGCTCTCGCGATCATTTAAAATATTCCTTAAAAGATTCAAAGCAACCGAGTTCTCACCTTCCCCATAGTAACACAGAGCCAGAGTGAAGTATCTTTCTTTTCTTCCCATAATACCGGGAATCAATTCTTCAATATGATGGGCCAGAGCACTTAATTTCCCTGAAATAGACAAGGCAAAGGAAAGATGCTCAACGATAGATGGATCCCATCCAATCCTTCCAACAACGAATTTCCTTAATAGAATCAGCAGCAGCAGAACAGCCTCTTCTATATTGTTTCTTGGCACAAAGGAGCTTTCCATCTGTGAACGGAGATTCGGAGGGCTTGCATCACAACCACTGTACAGTAGAAAAACTGCAAACTCTTTTTCTATCTTTGAAGTAGATTCAATATCAAGACTCCATTGGTAGAGGAGAGCTTGCCGGTACGACAAGATAGCTTCTTGGGGATCCCCAGCAAGTATCCACAACTCTGGAAGTAACTCAACAGCTTTACCAACAGTCTCTTGTAATTTACAATCAGAAGCAAAATTTAAAGGCAAGCCTTCTGGTAATGCAGTTTCAACAGTGTCCAGAATAATTTTGCATGATTGAGCAGCTTCTGCGAAAATGCGGATGGGGAAGGGAAATTAGAACTGCTGCTGTTATTATGAAAGTGCAGTATCTCAAGAATCTTATAGGTGCACCATTTCAATAGTCAAAAAATTTCATTAATTGTTTTGGAAAACTCAGCAGATGCAGACAAATTGTGTAGGGGACTATATAACAAAGTAAAAGAAATAAACAAAGAGACAGTAAACTTAGCACCGTCTTCAGACAGTGTAAATTATATTAGCATGAAAATCTTATGTTCCTGGATTATCTAAAGCTCATGAGTCATGACATGAAGACATCCCAGACAAGAGGATAGTGAACAGGAGATAGGAAAAGTACCTCCAAACCTTCCAAGACCCTGTAATGATTTCGCTTTAAGCAAAACAGCTTCAAGGAGCAAACTAACAGCATGCATAGACATGGGTGGAACAGCATCACTTTGAGAACGACGTCTGTTGGACTCACATCTTCTAGAAATGGAGACTTTTATCTTGGGAATCACAGCACCAATGTCTATTCCTTCAAATACTTGAAGAGCAGCTTGTGTGTTACCTTTTTGATACTCGAGCCTTCCTAATAGAGCTCTTGCTTCCTGTGAAATATGCAGGCCTCTTAGCTTTTAGAAATTATCAATACGATTGAAGATTCAAGAAAAGCACAATTTATAAATGCGACCATCCAAAATCATTTTGGTATGAAGTAAACTTTTTACTTGAATTCCTTTTATAGCGGAAATGGCCAAATTCTATACTGTTGTACAAAAAATTAATCCAGGTTCAAATTCAGCATCACTGTTGATTGCCCCCATGATAAACATAATCCAAAACCAACTGGTTGCATCTTGAAAGAGGTGATAGTTCATATGTCATTGCTGGAAAATTCCTACCATGGTTTTGGGGAAGGAAAAAACAGGATTGAAATCCAAAAACTTCTTTGTCCTCGACAGGACATTTTGACGAGGAGACTTACAAATGTAACAATATAATATGTTAAACTCTTAACACGAAGAAAAGCACAACATGAGCTCAAGGTGCCTACATAACCCATATTCTGTACAATTCACCCACTGCCAAATCTATTAACCAGTAAAGTCAAGGACTGCAACATAGACCATACCTTCACAATGGCCGTCACCTTTCTTTAAATTTTCATCATGATTAAACCTGGTTTCATAATCAAATAACTTAACAAATCTATTGTACAATTTGTGTTTGAAATAAACTTTCCAATCCACCCAGATGTCAAACATTACTACACAGAAAGCTGCCGAAATTAGCATTATCTTGCTTGAATTACTTAATGCTGTTGGAAACCATCTTTAACTCATAAGGTAAAACCTACAAGTGAGCTCATTTGGATAGTAACAACTAATAGCCATAAATTTACTGTGAGGCATAAGTTGCAAGATCATCCAAGAACAATATAAGTTTACAAGTGTAATTTTTTATTTTTGGACTTGTTAGAGTTGATAATTCTTCTTCTCCTATCATGCCTCAATCTCTGCCTCAATATCCGCCTAACTGATTTCATTCACAATTACTGTGTATATTTGCATTCAATATATATCAAAGGTGTAGAGTCGTAATTGTAGATTTATAGCAGCAAGATTATTGTGTAGTGCATATATAATGTAAAGGTTGTATCGATACTGATTCAATGGAAATCTGTTTCTACATGGTATCAACCTATCGATCCTTACCTGTGCTCTTCTTCCTCTCCTCTTCTTGATTCCTTCCTCTTTTCTTTCCTGCTGTGCCTTACGTTGTTATACCATCATCATCCTTCTTCTTAGTTGTTACCAAAAAAAAAAAAACAATTCCTCTCATCTTCATGGCTGTACACAGTTCCTTCACTTGTCCTCCTTGGACTAGTCATGCATCTTGGGCTCAAGGACTTCCCATCCCAGCATACCAATGGTGCTATGGTTGTCTCAATACTCTCACAAGTTCGCCAGACCCGCTACCGCTCCTCCTTTTGCTGGAGCTCACTTTTCTAGTACTGATCCAAATTGGTATCCCGACACCGACGCTACTCGTCACATGACTGCCATGCCTCTTCAAAACACTCAACCCTACGATGGTTCGCATAATGTTTTTATGGGTGATGGTAGATCTATGCCAGTATCTCATACTGGCACCCTTCCCTTTTCCTTAGGCTCCTCCAATTGTCGAAACAGATTTCCATTGAATCATTATCGATACAACCTTTACATTATATATGCACTACAGCAATAATCTTGCTGCTATAAATCTACAATTACGACTCTACACCTACGATATGTATTGAAAGCAAATATAGTAATATACACAGTAATTGTGAATGAAATCAGTTAGGCAGATATTGAGGCAGAGATTGAGGCATGATAGAAGGAGAAGAATTATCAACTCTAACAGGACTAGCTAGTATAGAGGCATAATTAACCACAAACAATTTTCATTTATAGCCATCGGAGAGTTGATTCCATATATGAATTTCAAGTTGCTAAACTTACAATACAAGGAAATAAATCACAAAAAGCCAAGAAGAAAGACGAAGAATAGATGCAACCAACCTCGTAGTTCAGATAACCACTTTCACGCAGAGAGGACTCTGCTTCTTCAATATTGCTATTATCCACCTTTGCTTCTACCTCGCCTGTTCGAGATGAGTACCCGCTAGCTGAATAGTCTCTAGTAGCCAGGGAGTCCGATGAATGAGCTACATCTTCTACCCTGAATTGCTCACCCGAACGCATACACTTCAGCATCTTTTGCAACCGTCCTCTGATGCTGAATCTTCTTTTATTCATCCACTTCTTAGCTTTCATACCGGATCATTCCAGTTGAACTTCTCTCCAAAAAAAGCATCAATACAACAATAAAAAGAAAAAACATAAATCAGAATTTTCCAAAGAAAAAGTACATATCAGAGCACCCTAGCCTAAAGTTCTAAGATTATGAGAAGACATGTATGTACCCAACAACTTGCTTCTTGGACCTGAAGATTTAGTACGCTTATCTACCAAGAAAAGGAATTTCACTTTGCCATTTCACATCCAAATGGGAGAGACAGAAACTTTAAGCTCCAAAAGACCAAGTTCCAAGAAAGAATTGTAGACAAATTTTAGAACACTTCTGAGTTCTGACAGTAAAGGAAGACTCTAAAATCCTGATTCCCAGTACTCAAATTTCAACAGCACAATTTTCTTTTACAGTAAAGTTCAAGCCCAATTCACAGACTCAACAGCTTCCACCAATTGCAAACACTAACACCCCACAACCAGCTCATTAAAGATGAAGAAAAGCAAGCAACACATATAAAACTCATAAATTTCCCAAAGCCAGTTCAATTCAACACCACAATCAAAGGAAACACAATGATTGTGCTACATAAAGTCAAAGTCAAAGAAAGAGGAAAAGGAAAAACAAAAACAAAACCCATTACAGTATAACAGAAGAGAAAACAGATATAGAGAGATCAAAGAGAGAAAGGAAGTACCTTTTGGTTGGTAAAAGGAAGCAATGACAGAGCCCACAAAGCACCAACTTCCCCATGCATCTCTCTCCAATTTCATCATCCAAAAGAAAAACAAAACAAAAGGGTCAGCTGAAAACTTCTCCTCCTGTTCACCCACGAATCCAAAGCTCCTGTCTTTTTTTTCTTCTTCTTCTTCTTCTTGTTTCTCAGTTTGTGTTTTGTCTGAATAAGTCTTCTGGGTTGCTTGAGATTGTTGTCCCTACAGCTGGGGGGCATTAAATTATGAAATCTAACCCTCTGAATCTTCATTCAAGGGTGTCAACAGAGGGAACAGTTTTTTTGTGGACTTGTTAATTTACTTGAAAACGCATGATTTATATTAAACTCCAATTATATGTGTTGATCTGGTTTAAATGGCAGGCCATTCGAAAGGAATGTCAGGGCCCCAGTTTGAAAATCAAACCCTCATTTTCCACTGGCATGGGTTCAGTCAACTACCCAGAGCCATATTCAATTATGCGTGTGAATTTGGGCAAGAGGGGTTTGGAATGGTAAGCCAAAGGCCAACAAATCGAAATAAGAGATGTTAGTCATTCCTTTTGAGATCTTTTTAACCTTGAGCACATGAAATTACAGTCAAGACGTAATGAGTAAATTATTTCTTCTGAAACTTAGATAACTTCGTTACTTATTAACGGTCAGAAAACATATATGGTACAACAATAATTGTCGTCGTGTGTAAGCATATTGACTATAAACTATTAAACTAAGTGACAAGTGATTTCATTGCAAACAATTAAGCTCAATTATTGAAAAAAACAGTGTTATATTTATACATCACAAATAAAAAAAGGTAAGAAATGAACAAGGACAATTCTCACTACAAATTGATACATAGTGTGAAGACACACCATCACTAGAGAGATTGCCTTCGATGACGTCCTCATAGAATTGATCGGGTATTGAGAATAATTAGATGTCTACTTTACGAGTGACTGATATTGAGCATGTTTCTTATCTCTTCTCGAGGAACGAGTAGGTTATGCGAAATTGTGATGCTGCCAAGAAGGATAACGTCTCTAAACTAAACAAAAATAAGAACCATTTGTCGGTAAATTTGAAAACAATCTTATTACTTTTAGTTTCCGCCCGGCCATATTTCATATTAGATTATCAACATAAATAAATTATATGCCGATAAGACAAGATATAACACATTGTTCTGTTAAATGAGTTACTTCTCTTTAAATGACAAACTAATACACAACGTTTGACATGTTATTTTTGTGTGCATATATACTAATTACTAATCACGCACAACATGACTCATGCTACAGAAAACAGATGGGTGACTCGATTGTCATGAAACTGATAATTAATTGAATTACATTCCCATTTTTCGTGGCTTAACTCAGATGGAGCTTTTATCATCTATGATACATGTATATGTGAGCAAAACGCAATATCCTATAGCTAACTCTAAAATTATAGAGTAATAACTCAACGTTTTCTATTGCAATTTGAGATCTCAAGGTCGAAACAAAGCATTGAAATTGATCTCTATATATATCATTCACGCATACATTCATGTTACTATCTATATATTAGAAATTAATTATGAACAAATTGTACGTATCAACATGGGTTATAACTTTAGCCCTAGACGCGCGACACACTGTGTGATTGTTTTACTTGGATCTTTTGAGGTCTTAGACTCGTCAGCAGATCATATAACAGACCAGAGTAGGGTTCTTGACTGGCTGATAAATGAAATTTTCAGCTAGCTATCTGCCGGCAGCTCCTAGCTAACGGTGCCCGTGCCCGTGCCGGTGCCGGCCGAACTACAACGTGATTATAGAGAAGACGTACAACAAGAATATGTACGTGATCGAAGTCTAGTTGGCATGCATGGTCTCATTACATCGTACTCCATTATCGTGTACGTAGAGTCTGTTATCGACTTGGTCGTCCGGCCATGGTGCCAAACTGACGAGCCCTTCGCATAAAACCATTTTTAACCACGTTCAGACGTCGAGATATTCTGCTTAAAAACCCTAATTCTCTCAGCAAGCAAATTAATCAAATTGTGGACCAAATTCCATAACATATGAAGCAAATGGTAGATGCATGCATGGACCAAATTCCAACTGGTTGGTAGCATCATTAATTAATTTAATTTGGTACTGATGATCAGTAGCTCATTCCCTGAAGGTAATCATCTGTACCGGATTTCCCAACGCCAAACCTGTGCCATCAATAAGAAACTGACACGTGGACATCCATTTAACAAAATTCAACAGAACCGTGGTGCAGGTTCTTCAGCTCACATAGTGATGCTTCACCAACGGAGGTATTAACAGCGCGTAACAGACCGTTGGAAAAAAAAAAGGCAACGATCAAGCTACGGTAAAAAGGAGTTACAATAGGGTATCGGTTTAAAACAAACACCAACTAGCCTCCAAACAGAGAGCAAGCCTCCAAACAAACGATTTCATCTCAGTTGGAGTGAGAGCATGATTGTGTTCTGTAATGAATTCAGCAGCTCGGAACTTACCTGTTTTATTGCATCTCTTAACAGTTAGGCGGGCAAGACAATCCCCTCTTGTTTCTCTGTGAGAATGTGGACACTTTCTTTTGTTGGGGTTACCGCCCTCCTCCTCAGCTTGCATGTCTTGAGAATTTCTCTGCTTCCCTTTTTCAGGTATGCCAACAGATTTCATAAAGGATGTTCTCGAGCCTAGGTTGTGTGATACTGGATTATCCTTAGGAGGACCATTTTTCTTTCTAGTGCCTTCCTTAGAACAAACCAACTGCCTTCTGACCACAATCCCATATATATTTTTGTCCAACTTCTCCTTTCGAAAGCTAAAACCCATTGCAAGTGAATAAAAAGAATAGAATGTGTCCACTTCTTCCACAGATTCGAAGTCAACTTCTTTCAAATCTTCATATCTAAGATCTTCATACCGCTTCCCCTTATAGTGTAAGCAGTTTTGCGTATCAACCGAGTTTGATACAAGAGTCTCTTCCGGTTCATCCTCCAAATCTTCTTCCTCAGATTGGACCTCTTCATTTTCCACTGAATCGTAATAATTAGATTCGGAAAACCGCAAGCCATTATCATCCATGAAACCAACGACTTTGGAGATCTGCAAAAGAGATAAACTACCAAAAGATTTTGCAGAACTTCAGTTATACAGAATACAATGTAACAACAGAAAGCTAGATTTCGAATGGAAGGAAGAAACTCATACCGAGTAGTTGACAAAGTACAGTTGAATAGTGGCAGTGCTGTCTTGCGGCCAAAATATCCTAACTACCAAGTGGTGTTCTCGACTAAAACACTACAAGTCGTCTCCTTCTTCTTTTATTTTTTTAAAAAAGGAAACGACATCGTTTCACTATTCATTTAACTAATTAAGACTATCTTTTCAACTTAATTGGTCTTTTTTGTAAGATGAAAGACCATTGACACATGTGAATTAGGATAATCCAACCGTTAGATGATATGAGAGTGATACCATCAACTTTGGGAAAAAAAAATTATGAAATTTCGCTCATTTTTGGACGTCAATCTTTTCAGTCAAACCTAAGAATGTTTATAAATAACTAACGGGTTGACCAAAGTAGTATCCACTCGAGAATCAAACAATGACAAAAACGGATTAATTTTCTACCATAGCCATGTTTCAGTATACCGATCACATCCAACGGCCAATTTTTCAAAATTTTATTTGGTAAATATAGTTGTGAATACCCCGGAATTTTATATTCTAGTTTCTATTATTTTTATTCAGTTGACTTTTTAGTTGACTTTTTATTCATTGGGTTTGTCAAGAAACTTCCTTCACGGAAGTTGTAGAGCATGGCAATATGAGTTCGTAGACACGCGGCACGCATAAAACGGACTTTGTATGAAGAAGTTATGGTCAGCAGAAATTCGTGGTTTTCCGGGGTTTTGTGTTAAATAAGAAAAAGTTAGGGTTCTCATTTCATTTTTCCGGAAAACCCTCTTTTTCTCTCCCCTTCTCTCCCACGCCTCACCCTCACTGTCAAAGTTTTTCAGCTGACCCGACCCGGACCCGATTGACCCGACCCGGCTTTTCCGGCCACCTCCGACCTAACTGGACGTCGGCACCAGTCAGGTCTTCTTCCTCTCCTTGGCGTGGTCCTCCCTGTGTAGGTGGGTGAGGACGACTCGACCTGAAATTGAGAGAATCAAACGCCACAGAGAGGGTGGCGGACCCGACTTCGACCCGATGACATTCCAGCAGTGTAGGGCAGCGACTGGAGGTGAGGCAGCTCGGTTCTTGAAGCTTTCTTCCGTATAAGCAAGTTTCAAGCTGCCATTCACCTCGTTTTGAGGTCTAGAAGTCGGTTTGAGCCGCCTTGGCAGCCGACCTTCTTTTGGACGATTCCGGCCGAATTGGTTCAACCGTCAGGTATGAAAGATGCTCACCATGCTTCATTATACAAGTTTGTTGTTGGAAGTTTGTTGTGATTTTGAAGTTGTTGGGGTGGCGCGTGGGGCCCACTCGCCGCTGCCCGTGGTGGCGCGTGGCGGTGCGTCGGGCAGAGTGTGTAGGTTCAGTTGCTTTGATTTGCTAGTTCTTGTTGATGCGAGCATGTTGGTATATTATGAGAATAGGTCAAGTTTGAGTAAGTTTTGCTTGTTAGATTTTATGTTATAGTAGACTTGTGCGAAGTGTGATCTTTGAGAATCCAAAGTTAGGCAACGGGGGGAATGTGGTTAAGTGTTCGACGACCTTGGGAGGTCTCGGAAGAAGGTTGTCCTTTTTGGGCAAAGCTTGGGTTAAGGCTTGTTAAGGGTGTAATGTTCTTTTTGTTAAGTTGTTATTTAAGTTATTAATTTTTGTTAATAGGTGACTTGTGGAGTGTGGTTTGGTGTTATATTCTTCTGTTGTGCATGCAAAGACGCAGCTGGATTTTAAGTGAGTAACATCTCATCAAGGTTCACTTGGAACCAATTATTGAATAAAATGATGATGATTATTGTTGATGATTTTGATAATTATTGTGTGTTGATGATGATTATTATGATGTTGATGGTGATGATGATAAGGTTGATGATGATAAATGATTATGATAATTATTGTGTGTTGATAATGATTATTATGATGTTGATGGTGATAATGATAAGGTTTATAATGATAAAATGATGATGAATTACGAAGATGATTTTTGTTAATGATTTCAATGTTTTTAATTTAAAAATTTTATTTTAGGTTGTTTTAAAATATATGAGCTTGATCGCCAACGGCTTATAGGTAAGATAAAACAAATTTTCCTTTTATATGATTATTTTTAAGGTTTATGAAATTATAATATTTTTGGTTCTTGATTGGTCATTTTTGTGGGAATAACCTTGTTTTGTGCCTATAAATATATCTATGTGAAAGGATATAAATTGATAATGTGCTATTGGGTTGTTGATGTTGATTTTATTATATTATGATTTGTGGTTTAGATAGTCAAACCGGGTTCCAAGCCTTTAATCAGGTGATTGGTTACGGTTATGATGATTCTACTCTTTTTGTGATTTGTTGTTTAAATAGTCAAACCGGGTTCCAAGTCTTTAATTGGGTGATTGGTTGCGGTTATGATGCTATTATTATTTTGTGATTTGATATTGGACAGTCAAACTGGGTTACAAGCCTTTGGCCGGGTGATTGGTTACGGTTAGGAATAGAGCTCTAGTCCGTCTGTCGGTGTAGGTCATGGGAGATACCTTATGGTATCTGGGACCCATGGGTGCACAAATTGTTATTGTAGGTCATGAGAGGTATTTATTAATATCTGGGACTCATGGGTACATGTATTTGTGAAAGTGTTGAAAGTGTGGTTTTAACTTTGTTCTTAATTGTTGTCATTTAACTTGTTTTGAATATCTCCTGAACTATGTTTAATGCAAGAAATTCTTCAATTCTTATTTGTGTGAATTTTTAGTGGAATTCCTGAACTATCATTATTTTCAGGATTCTCTTATGATTGATTGTTTTATGAATTGTTATGTTTTCTCAATTTCTTTCTTTGAATTTTATGGTTGAGGAAATTCCTGAACTAAGTGCTAAGCAAGAATTTCCGGGTTTATTTTGTGTGATGTTGGGTTGAAATACTTTTTTAGAGTTACTCATACGGACTTCTTAGCTTACCGGGTTTGCTGTTTACAACCCGGTGCACCAATTTTTGGTGTAGGGGTTAGAACTGCAGGTGATAATCAGCAGGGTTGAGGCGGTGGCTTAGGAGCTGGGTTTTAGACATTGTACAATTATTTTGTATATTTTGCTAAGTTGTCTTTAAGCTCATGTGAGCGACGATATTATTACTAGACTTTTGAAGTTGATGTAATTAAGGAGATATAATATTAACTCAGTTGTTGAGTTTGTTGACATTTATATTATCATTATTTGTTTATAGTTTGAAAGTTGTTAAGCAGGTTTTGGGATAATAAGATTTTAAGATATATCATGCCTAAATTTTTGAAAATTTATCCTTCGAAAATTGGGGTGTGACAGTTCAAAAGATATACACTTACATATAACCAACTAAACAAGTTATACCACATTAGTAGGCATATTGTGGTTCCAATGACAAATATTCATAAAATGAAAATTCAACCGTCTGATGTGATAAATATGCTTAAATATGGATATAGAAAAAAAATTCACTTATTTTCGATAAGGTTTGGGTCTCGATCGACGTGGTCAACTATAAAATTATGTCACTTATTACACGAGAACGCTTTTACATATCCCTTCGTTGCTTATTTTGGTCGATTCTTCGATTTACACACTCTCACATATATGAGATGTAGCAGCCCATAAAAATATTTAATAAAATTTTAATTCCGACAATAGGCTTTCCCATAAGGAACCATAAGCATAGAAAGAGTTGACCACCTTGATCGGGGTCCAAATATTATCGAAAATGATTGAATTTTCAACCATAGCCGTATTTCACTATACCGATCACATCCTACGGCCAATTTTTCAAAATTTAATCCCCAAGATATAGTTGGTTTATAAAAGATGTACATATATAATCCACTAAACAAGTTATACCACATTAGTAGTCACGTTGTGGTTTCTATGATTGAATTCACAAAATGAAAATCTGACTGTCTGATGTAATAATTATATTTAAATATGGATATAGAAAAAATTTCACTTACTTTCGATAAGGTTTGGGTCTCGATCGACGCGGTCAACTATAAATTCACATCACGTATTACATGAAAACGCTCTTACCTATCCCTTTGTGACTTATTTTGGTCAATTTTTCTGCCTACACACTCTCACATATATGACATGCAACAACCTTTATAAAAATTTAGGGAAATTTACCTTCCGACAATTCTCCATAAGGAAACACAAGTGTAAATATAGTTGACCACCTTGATCGAGGACCAAATATTATCAAAAATATGTGAATTTTATACCATAACCGTATTTCACTATACAGGTCACATCCAACGGCCAATTTTTCAAAATTTTATTTGCTAGATATAGTTGGTTTATAAATATGGATACTTGTCAATAACCCACTAAACAAGTTAAACCACATTAGTAGACATGTTGTGGTTCTATTAACTAAAATTTATAAAATAAAAATTTGATCGTCTGATGTGATCAATACACTTAAATACGTCAAGGAAAAAAAATTACATATTTTCGATAATGTTTGGATTTTGATCCGCGTGGTGAATTATATATATCATTTTACCTACATAAGGGTAGCTGTGTCTATAGATGAATTTCTGAAAATTTTAAAATATGTGGATAGAACACATCCTCACGGGAGCATAACAATTTTCGACAATGTGAGCAATTGAGCTATATTTGTGATTTCCTAAGATTCGAAACTTTTAAAAATCATTTTAATGTAAAATATAACCTATTAGGCAACATGGTTCGTTTATTTATTTACTTTATTAAATCTTAATTTCTAAAGGCCACTCTCATATAATTTAATATAACATCAATATTTCATATTTGAAATCAAAATTTTCCAAAATAGTGTTAGGAATATTGTATATAAAGAAATTTAAAAGAAAAATAAAAAATTGTATTTATGCAACCCAAACCCAAACCTAAACCTCATCTCTTTCATCTCTTTTTTTTTTTTTTGTGTTCAATACACAAACCTCATCTCTTTCTTTTTTTTGGTCATTTTGGTCAATACGCAAACCTCATCTCTTTTTTTTTTTTTGTTCAATACCCAAACCTCATCTCACCCTAATATTTGACTATTCCCGGATCTTTTCTCTCCGCTCTCCACCGTTGCGTTCACTCCACCACCACTACTTGTGCAAATTACATCTCAGTCAAAAAAAACCCCAAATCTCATCTTTGTTTCCCTTTTTTCAAACCCAAACCCTCGGCGCCCATCCCCTATGACTCCTCCGCTAACTCCATCGCCTCCCTCGTCGACGATCCACTCGCCGCCTCCAGGGGCCAGCCCATCGTCGACGTTGAGAGCTGCTTCCGCGTCGTCTACCGCCTTGTCATCTTGATCTACGTCCTCGACATCACCATCGCTGACCACGACAACTCCATCAACTATTATGAAGACCTCGTTTGGGGCAGAAGAGATTTGTTTTTTTTTTGGGTTCTGAAGGGGCAGAAGAATTTATCCCTTTGTTTTTACCTTCCACCCACCAATTCTGAAGTTTAAAAAAAAACGTTAACGGAGAAAATGGTGTTAAGTCAAATTTGGGTCAACACTGAAATGGGTGATTGTAATGCTGCCACGTCACTTGGTGAGTTTTCACGAAGTAAATGGAAGAATTTTGTTGAGTCAGAGAGTTAACTACTTTTAATTTTGAGATTTAGTAAAAAGAAAATATCTCCCGGTCTTTTCTTCTTGCTTCTCCAACCACGTTCCAAACCCAGATCTGAGATGGAATCCAAGGTTAAGCAGACAAGCTTGAAGAGTTATCTTTCCAGAAGATGAACATGTAAACCAAAAACCCATGGCAAGTGGGAAATTATATATACGATCCAAGGAGATGACAATACTCTCATATTTGGTGGCTATTTCCAGATTTTCTAACACTTGCTGTATTCTTAAGGATGAGATTCTCAATTTCTTATGGCTTGAATTCTCAAACGAAGCATCGATCGCTCTCCATCTTTCTTTATCTCTTTTCAAACTCCACAAAGCCTATTAGTTCACACCCTTCGATCACAACCAGCTTACCCACAATTCAATTTTAGCTCACCCAAAATTTTCATCGTCCTCTTTCAACTCCAAATCTATTGTCTGCAATTTTAATGCTTATACTTGATCAATTTTGTTTGCTAAATCATTACCAAAAACAGAATTCCACACCAAGCAAACAAAATTGCAGACAATAGATTTGGGGTTTTTTCTTTGTGTAAACCAAGGCTTCAGATTCATTCCTCGCTCTTCGTCTTTTTCCATTCTTTTCCATTATAATTAGATCTGGTAGAAAAAGAATTGAAGCAGCAGGAGTGAGAGAGAGGCAAATGCGTCGGTAGAGTAGTACCTGATTTTTGTTTTCAGGGTTTTTGTTTTCTGACTGATGTTTAAGTCTCACATGCTCAAGTGTGCTAGTTGACTTGTTTTGATTATATACCCATCAGAATTCAGATGAGCAACAAGAATTCAAAGGTCCATATGAGAATTCAAGTGAGGGCTGGGTTCGTTTGATGATCTCATCAGAACTAACAAAATTTTGGAGAGAGATAGAGAAAGGCAATTTTGGAATAAATTGATAAATAATATTTAAAAAATGTAAAGGGTGTGTAGGGTGTGTAAATTTCAGCACGCTAGTAAAATTACAGAAATTAAACAATCGATAATACTTGTAGACTTTCACATTAACCACGCACAACTAAATTATTTTAACTTATAATATCTCTTTTAACAAAATTAATTAATTTAAGCAGGAAGAGAACACATATGATAATAATTCGATCCTTGCAGTATGCCAGTATCTCATTAATTTCAGCATGCATGCACGTTGGAACACTGTAGGGTAGCTCTCTCAGTGGCCTCCAATTCCACCACCCCCTCCACTGCCAAATCCCCCGCCTCCCCCAGCTCCTCCGCCGGCTCCCCCAGCTCCACCACCGAATCCACCGCCAAATCCGCCACCTCCGCCAGAGCCTCCTCCTACTCCTCCACCAATACCACCACCTTTGCCAAATCCGCCACCTATTCCACCACCAGAGCCACCTCCAATGCCGCCACCGAATCCTCCACCTTTACCGACACCTCCACCAATGCCACCGCCTTTACCGAAACCACCACCACCACCAATTCCACCACCTTTGCCGATTCCACCACCTACTCCACCACCCTTACCAAAGCCTCCTCCTGCTCCGCCACCGGCTCCACCACCAGCTCCGCCTCCAATGCCACCACCTTTTCCAAATCCACCGCCGACTCCACCACCTTTCCCTATTCCTCCACCAACACCTCCACCTTTTCCAAATCCACCTCCAGCACCTCCTCCAACTCCACCACCCTTTCCAATGCCTCCTCCTTTCCCAAATCCACCACCAACACCATGGCCTCCGCCTTTTCCAAAACCACCTCCACCTCCAATTCCGCCACCCTTTCCAATTCCACCACCGATACCATGGCCTCCACCCTTGCCAAATCCACCACCAACACCATGGCCTCCACCCTTGCCAAAACCACCGCCACCTCCTATTCCGCCACCTTTTCCAATCCCACCACCAATACCATGGCCTCCACCCTTGCCGAAACCTCCCCCGGCTCCACCACCTTTACCTATTCCACCGCCAATGCCGCCACCTTTTCCAAAACCTCCCCCAGCACCACCACCTTTACCGATTCCACCGCCAATGCCTCCACCTTTCCCAAACCCACCACCAACGCCATGGCCACCACCTAAACCTCCACCACCACCAGCTCCACCTCCAACCCCATGTCCACCACCTAATCCTCCACCACCACCAGCTCCACCACCAAAGCCACCACCCCCTCCGGCTCCACCGCCTCCTCCAGCTCCACCACCAATGCCACCACCACTACCGCCACCGAAGCCACCACCTGCCCCACCTCCAGCACCTCCACCAAAGCCGCCTCCAAAGCCACCACCACCACCCCCACCAGCTCCACCTCCGAACCCACCTCCAGCTCCGCTGCCAAACCCAACTCCCAAATTCTTTTCCTCCTCATCTTTACTCACACTCACTACATTCCTTGCAGCAACACTCACTGCAAGAACCTGAATGCAAAACAAAGCGAACAAAGCAAGTGATTTCTTACTGCGCACCATCATTGAACTCTCTGGTCGAGCTCGTTTGTTAATGGTGAGTATAAGCGTTCTTACCACTCTCTCCTTTTATAGATGCATGATCCTTTTGGTTTCGCAATAAATCGGGTCTCAACAACTAACTGTTGGCCACATTTAAGTGCAAATCCACCCCACCATTATCGATCTGCATAATATCTATTGGCTACGCTTCTGGTTTTACTTTTATCACCGAAATGAAACCCTAAATACAGGACAGCGGTAGAGTCAGCTGCTCTAAATGCACCCACATGGGGAAGCTCGCTTGGTTCACTTCACGTACTGCAGCTTCTTGATTCTTATCTCTAACATTAATGAAACTTCTACATCAAAACTACAACAGACTAGATTCAAATCGACTACTGTTTCTGACCTACACAAAAATTCTCAGACTACTAATTTAAACATTTGAATAAGCTAGTGGTTTCAAAACTGGAAAGTCCTCTCTGCTGCTTCAGTTTTGAAAGCATTGAAGTGGGGAAGACAAGAGTTCTGTGTTACAGTAGTTACAAATTACCCATAACTCGAGAGTAGTCGAGACTGATATCATATTTGGAAATAATTTTAACTTGAGTCATCGGATTTTGAGTAAGATAAAACTCGATCATCTCTACGTACACAACATTATCGATGTAGTCACCGCAGTCCTATACAGATTGGTCATATATGTTTGCATGGAATTGGCCAGACCAGTGGGGATCGATGGTCGACCTAAGAAATTAAGAAGAATGATGACATGCATTTGCATATGCTTGGATTTGACTCATTGGAGTCTTTCAGCTACAGATCGACGTCCTTTCGGATCGAGTTATGAGATGTTATTTAACTAAGCCATGTGTTCTAGCTGGGGTGGGTAGAAGATTTAATGCTAATTGTTGAAAAACTTGTTCATATGATTAGCTCTCGCATTTAAATTCATCAAACCAAAAATTGACTACTGAACTGCTAGACCATAATTATTTTCTTTTTTATGATCAGTTGATCACCGCGCCGGTGATCAAAATAGAGAGCCGGGAGAATGGAGTTTCTGAACCTCGAGTGTACTAGAGTAAGAGACCTGCATATCTATGAAGGAGATTCGAGAGAGAACTCCATACTCATCACATTTGAAGTGTACATAGATATTGTTTCATGTCACCATTGCATTTCTCTTTATATTATCAAAGATGAATGTTATTGATAAGGGTAATAAACTCGAAAAAAGCAGAATGAAACTCGGGTTTGACATATGTGAAAAAACCAAATTAAGATTTTTTAATTTATTTTTGTTGAGGAAAACCAAATTAAGATTTAAGAGAAGATCAAGTATACATATGTTATTCCTCCGTCAGTGGAGGCACTTATTTCTCTTGATTGTAAATGAAAGAAATTTAATTCCCCTCAAAAGAAAAAAATTTAAGATACATTAAAATTAAGGAGAAGTAAACTTGTAAGCTTAAATTTAAACCCATTCTGTACGATCTCTATGCTTGTAAACTTGGTGCGTAAATCCAAACCCTCTCTATACTCGATCACTCGTAGCATCAGACCTTTGATTCACTTCCTCTACATTCTCACGAACAGCTGCCAACAATTCCCTTTGTGCCTTTGTTAAGTTCGCTGCCTTAAAAAAAACATCGCTCTTTACAATCCCAGGTTGAAGATGGGTGTCAAAACAAATTCTAAACCAGCAAAAATGTATGTGACTATATATATAGAGTTGATGACGAAGCGCATAAACTCACCAAATTTATTTCGTATAGTAACACCAGCACCGCGTCGATCATCCTCAACGCTCGATCACTTCCCCATCAGTATTACGTTTATACAAAAAAAAATAATGGGGAAAATGTGGTGATCACCTCCCAATTGATTTTGCAAGGATTATACGTATGAATAAGTTTACAATTCAGGTATCACCCTAAACCTAACTTTAAACCCTAAACCCTTAGGAAAATATAATTAACAAAACAATTCAAAAAAAAAATTTAAGAAAACAAATCCCCCATTGCAGATCACAGACATGATTAATTTTATCCAGAAAAGGAATTACAGACATGATCGAACAAACATTTTCCAGTATTATTGCATATTTGTAGTGGCGTAGGTGGAACGAAACAAAGTTGAACAATCTTGGATCAAAACATATTGCGGAATTTAGCAGGTTTATCAAACTGTTTTCTCGCAAGATGGGAAGATGGGAGCCGAATTCTCAGGATTATATATAGCAGTGAGATGTTGTGCTAAGAAGACACTCAAACTCATAGCTAAGGCCTCAGCATATAAGAGGGAAGGAGCAGAAACAAATAATTGGAAACCCTCAATCACAACTCCAAAAAATGTTCCTTGCAACTCAAACAATACCTGCCTGACAATCAGACTGTGATGTTGCACTGCTCATTTTGAGGAAGTCTTTGTGTCCTAGTAGTTGCAGCAGACAAATTAAGGAGGAATCTGGTAACCAATCACGTACTGATGTATTCCTGAGCAGCATCAAATGCCAAAAGAAGCCACCAAAACAAAATTTGGTTTAAGTGAGATTAAACAAGCGCAGTGACACAGATGATTCCAGATATGTCATAGAATGAAACTGGCTTTATGTTGTTGAACTTTCCTAGTAGTACGTACTACGTAGTAGGGAAAGTAAGAGTTAAAAACCAGACATTGAACCTCGAAAGTTGTTGAAGTACATGCTGATACTCTAATTCATGAAGACACCAAACTCGTTGAGCCCATGGACATGTAAAAAGAATAAGCTGAATTGTATCTAGATACTGATTACAGAAGATACACACTGGATATATATGGAGACAGCTTGGAAGGAAATGGACTATCTCTAGTTGACAAAGCATGGGACAAAGCTCTCCAAATGAAGTTTCTTACCAAGTTTAAAACTTTTGGCCAATTGAATTGCAAGTCGCATATGAAAGAGGCAAAACCCTGCCAAAATTCAATAGGGCATATGCATTCATTTGCACCACCCAAAGACAAGGAACCAAATAAGGGAGAGCTTAATTACCAGATTTTCCAAAACTCTCGACCCCCTGCCTCCTCAAACAACAACTCAATTTTAAACTAGACAGATCCTTCAGCAACTAACGGGACACATCCAACTTCAATCGCACCCAAAAGGAACAAGATTGTGAAAGCTAACCACGGAATCTTTCTATTGTGGATATATGGATCATCTGAAAGTAGTAGATATTAAGAAGGAGTAAATACTTGTGACACCCTGTAGTTTACAACTAAAATCAGTTTTGTCCCTCACTTTTTTTTTAAACTGGTATACCCCTATACTTTGAATTTTCGACTGATTTGCCATTTTCCCAGCTGATTATGACTGTGAGATGCTCATTAACAGTCTAAATAACCCTTCACTCTTATCTCTTCTAGCATAGTAATAAGGGGCTTCGACCTTGCTCTCAAAACCCAACCATTGAAGCTCTCACAAGCATTGTTAATGAGCATGTCACAGTCATAACCAGCTGGGAAAAGGGTAAATCAGTCGAGAATTCAAAGTATAGGGGTATACCAGTTTTAAAAAAAAAGTAAGGGACAAAACTGATTTTAGGTGTAAACTACAGGGTGTCACAAGCATTTACTCTTATTAAAAAAATTGACGGAGATTTGAACAAAAACAAAGAAATTTCCAACAAAACTTTAATTTGAGAAATGTTTGTTTTATCACTTTATACTATATTTGAAAATAAAACGTTGAATAATATTGATTTTCAATTAGTTACAGTAATTGAAGATATTACAATAAGTGCGAATCGTTGACAATATTCTTAAATATGTACTTTAAACATGTAATTGAGGGAAAATCTCCACGATAAACATCCAAATGAGGGAAAGTGTCCTCAAGACCAGTACTGCTGATAGAGTGAGGGGGAATCTCCTCAAGGCCAAAATTGCAAGCAAGCAACCTTATGCATTTTTAGTCGGATCAAAGTCATCAAACACCAACACCAACACCATGCTAGTTGTATATACAAGTTTAGAGAACCCTACCTGATGCTTTATTATGTATGTTGTTACTCGCCCTAAAGACCTATTCTGCTAAGGCTAAAGAGACCGGGTCGTGCGGGTCTTCCGAATTAATATGGCTAAGGCTGCGTTTGGTGCAGCTGTGCTTATCAGAAAAAGTTGGCTTTTACTTATTCTTGAGAATAAGTAGCTGAAAAGCAAAGTGGCCGAGTGTTTGGTAAACTGACTTCTAATAAGTGCTGTGAGTGTTAAAAGTAGTGGAAAGGTGTTTGCATTGGTAAATTAGAAACTAAAAGTGCTTCCAGTTTGTAAAATGACCAATTTGGTCATGAAACTAAAATTGACTTCTTATACTATAATTTGGCATCAAGAAGCATGCAAGCACAAAAGTATCTTAAAACATAAACATTTACAATGTTTACATTGATAGCAAAACACATTTAATATTGACATGAAGTAGCAACAAAAAATAGCTTAACACATCAAAACATTCCCAGTACTAAAATATTCTTGTGTACATCATGACCATAATATTCTTCTTGTGGATCATCATCCATCTGCATCCCATCATTTGATATGCCATCCGACCTCAATCCAAACCGCTGATTCTTTTCCCATCTAGGTAGACAAGAGAGCAATGATACAAATCAACACCATACATGCATAATATAATGAATCACTTCTAATATTAGATATGATCAATATACTACTGCGAATGTAGAACACAACCACAACAAGAATGCCTTTTCTGCAATATACTACTGCGAATGGGACTGTCCGTTCCATATGCATGATGATCTCACACTGCCAGGAACTCTATCACTTGAACAAAAACATAATTCAATAGTTTGTACATAAAAAGTAGCTAAAAACAAAAAATAGGTACCTGTCAAGTTTGCAAAACAAAAGCTATCCATTTTTCTACCAAATAGTACCTCTCAAGTTTGCAGATACATACTCCATATATAAATCAACCGGAAACATAAACTGGGACACTATCAAACTAAAACTGCTCGAAACATAAACCTGGACACTAAAATCTCACAATTGTCTACACCAATATATATCATAGGTTGTGCTTCCAGTTTGTAAAATTATACTTAGACAATGTTTGTCATCAATGACCAACCAACTTGATCATTAGTAATACTAATCAGCTCAAACTTGAATTTCTTTTCCTTTTCCAAAGGGTCGTATTGTGATATGCAATGAAAAATCATAGTCAAGACTGTAAAGTTGAATTAAGATTGTGCTTAAAAGCAGCTATGAAATAGGGACTCTGTATCCAACTGTTAATGATCAACAAAAAAAAATGCAACAATCACAGGTTCAGAATATCAACTAGTTGTATGAGAATCAAAGGTGGAAATTAATATAATGAATCAGATGTCAAGGTACAAGTCTTACATGAGAGGTAGAATATATGCAGCCGTTCACATTTAGATGTGCTTCTAAACAATCACAATAGATTGATAAGATAAATAGTAAGATCACTGCCACCAAAAATGACAATAACATTACTCGCCTAGTTGGTCAAACAAACATAAAGCTTTGCTGATCATTACAATTTTCAGATGACACTGATGAGCCCTATTGGATTAATCAAGTTTCAACCTTGTGCAGTTTAGCTATTCTTGACCAAAATTCATCAATACCTTTCATGAGTGATCTACAAATTAGATAAGCTACCTATATATGTTAAAACTTATCTATACGATTAGTCTATATCACATGAATTAAACTATAGATTCAGATAAGCCAAAAGCCTAACCAGCTTCTCTATACAAACGGAGAGAGATCATGAAAGGACCAAATCAAGTACATTTCTTAATTTCACAACCTTACAACATCCAATAATTTTAATGAAACATATGTGCTATGTTGCTACTGACCAATTAACCATTCTCACAGAAAAGGATTCTAACACAAATCTATTGGAAATTTCACACACAAACTTTGAAAAACTTAGATTTAATCGAATTTGAAGAAACTTACCTAGCCTTGCAAAAATCCAAGAATCAAGAGAGATCGTTAGAGCCGCAGCGATGATAGATATCCAAGATTAAAAATATTTTCTTTCTTCTGGGTTTTGAGGAGCCAATGGAATAAGGTAATTCGCTAAGTTTGAAATGAACTCCAAAACTGAGCAGAGGCCAAATGGGTTTTAGATAGAAAGTCTGAAAATTTGATATATGAATATCAAATACAAAATCATGAGAGCAAAAAACCCCTTACCACTGGGAAAATCAAACCCAGAAACAACGATCTCTTCCCACTGAGAGAGTGAGAGTCGAGGGAGAGAACAACAATGGAGTTTTGAGATTTGGAATTGTTGGAGTTTGCGAGGGCACCCAACGTCATTTCGAAATTTTCATTAATTCGCAGCTACAGTGCATAGCGTGTTTTCTGGCTTACTCGGCTTCTCCTTTTTTTCAAAAGGAGGGTATACCCAACTTCTCCTTTTTGCCTTAAAAAGGTCGCAGCTTCTTCGAGAAGTAACTTATTCTATGTTTACCAAACACCATTCTTCATTGCTTATAAGCACAGCGGCTTATAAGCCGCACCAAACGCAACCTAAATAGGGCCGAAATAAGCCCCATGACCTAACGTAGGGCTCAATAAGTAAGTAGTGGAGGAATAGTGGGATGTCGTTTCTTTTTCAATTCATCACTCATTAGGACTTGAAAGATAGCTTCATAGTTCATAGTAACCGCTTTTATTCATATTTGACAACCCAAATAGTTTGCATGACCCATGTGAATGTGAGACATACATACATACAAAGCTAATTGAATAGTTTCTTAAGTAAGCATAACAAGAAGATGTAAACAATCTTCACTCACTCGAATACATACACCGAACCTAATAAGCCATACAGATATAATATTAACCAAGAGCTAAGTTATCACACATCTAATTTTATCAATGTTTTAAAAATTCCCTTCTAGAGCCGATTAATTCTCGTCTAAATGTTAGAAGGTGTTTCACCGTTTTGATTATGGTCCTTCTAGATAGCTAGAAAACTGATTAATCCCCCATTAATCCTTTACGCCCTAATCATCAACTATCCACCCGACTAGCGCCTCGCATTTTTAGAATAATAATTTTTATGCATATAAATTTTACTCGATTTTAAATATTGTACGCCGGCTACACCACCGTGCAGCGAGTACCACATCCGGTGGCTATGACCTTGAGCCACCACACTAATTTTCATTTAAATTCAAAAACCACAAAAGTCCTAGTATTTCACCACCAAAAGGCACAACAGTCATTTCACCTTTAATGGCAATTACGTTATTCCTCCAAAACCTGAGGGCAATTACCAAACCAAGGTTCCCTATAAATCCCTGAAACGAACCCAAACGCCGCTTCAGTCACTCTTTTTCTCTCTCTAATCGGTCCCCAATCTTCTCCCTCCTCCTCTCCTCTTTATATTCGCCCTGAAATCTCCAACCTCTCTTCCTCCTCCGATCCTCCCCCTAAACCTGGCTCCCCTACTTCCTCAAAACGCCGTCGTTCCCTCCGATCCGCGCCCAATTCGATTCGACCCGCACCCATCCGGATCCGATTCCCACCTCCCGCAACCTAATCCCAATCTCAGCCTCATCTCCCCCTTTCATTTCATTTTTTCTTTTCCCTTCCCCCCCCCCCCCCCCCCCACACAGTAATTTTTGTGAAATTACATTTCTAACTCTGGGAACTTTAGCCCGTTTTTAAAAAGGTCCAGGCACCTGATTTGTCTATTTTGCCCCTCCCTGACGGTTTTGCCCCCGTCTTTTCCGGACTTGGCGTGAAAACTTTTTAAACCCCCACCATCTTCATCACATTTTACAAGATGAGTTACCAGGTCCATAACAGCCGTGGGATCCCGCCACGTGGCGCGCCCAGAAAGCGGAAGGAGAGAGACGATGGCTCCGAGCCGCTCGGCTTTATGCGACCACCATCGGCTCCGACTGCTGCTAAGCCTCCAACGACACCGCCGGCTGTGTCGTCGAATCGCCTCCTGGCCGGCTACATGGCGTACGAGTTTATAACCAGGGGAACGCTTCTGGGCCAGGAGTGCTGCTCGGCTGTTCCGGCCGAGCTGAGGAGGGTGGTGAAGCCGGTCGGAGCCGAGCCGGTTAAGGAGAGAGAGACGGGATCGGGTGAGGCTGCGGTGCAGGATAGGTACGCTGAGGTGGCGAGCATACTGAAGACGGAAGGGGCCCACATTCCGGGGATTGTGAACCCGACGCAACTGGCTCGGTGGATTCAGATGTGACTAAATGGGAAGCGGTACGTGGCGGGTTGTGGTTGGTCGGAGGGTTTTTGGTCCACGTCAGGTGGTAGTTAGCAGTAGCAAGAAGTTACTACTATCCACAGTGTCTCGATACCTCAAAAGCTCGTTCAATCGCTGATATCCAGCAGAGATAGAATTACGGTCACCGGTTGTCGGAATCACGGCTCTGTATTTTGATGGTTATATTTGTGGTTTGTTTTGTAGAATTTGTACGACGAAGTTGAAGGAGAAGAAGAAGCGAGACAATGTTGTTGCATCATTGCATGTAGAGGTTATTGGAGGGGAATATATCATCATCTGGATGTGAGGATTGTTACTGTTAATTGTAACCCTTTTTAAATTTTCAATGCCTTTGTAGCTATTCTTATTGCTCTGATCGGTTTGTGCTTGGAGATATCTGCATATGATGTGTTCTGGGTTTGGTGGAATTATTGCTTCATGCATGCATGAATGCATGGTTGGATATATTAATTGTTGCATGCAGACGTACTTGGATTTGCATTTGGGATTGGCATTATATATATTGCATGGAAAATGGGAAGGGCTGGGGTTGTGATTGTGGCTGTTTAACATTGGTATATTAGAGTCTTCTGTGGTTTCGTATGCATATTGATTCATTGAGTACGTATGCCATAGCTGTATATATATACAGTCTCTCGCACAATCTCCTTCAGAATATGAGGGGTGAATGTCAGAATGGCGATGTATGCACCTGTTGTAGGCAAGAATTTCTGGTCATGAGCATACTTGCTGGTGTTGTGGAATTATACATGTCGCTGCATGCCATGAAATTTTTGCAATATTTTCAGTTTTCTTGGTTTACTCTATAATTTTTAAATTTGTATATATGAATTTGCTGATGAACTATCTGTATAAACGAATTAACGATTAGGGTATTGTAGTAATGGAATATCATGGTGGGTGTTATTACCACTTACCGAGTTTACAATCAGTAACTAGATTAATCTGTTCTGCTAATCAATGGAAACAACACAAACTATCAACATTGATTGTCTAAACAGTTACAATGCAGTGTGTTGGTTTTGTTTTGTTTTTACATTTTATTTTATTTTTAATGAAACCTCGCAAAATCGAGAGAATTTGAATGATGAAGACTAGGGAAAGAATGACAAAAACAAAAACCTCTCGGACAAGATAGGAAAACAAAATATGAACTTAAACTTCGTGAACCGAAAATTGGAAATCCCCAACGTAACTCTATTGAGGATCGGAGAAAGAATGAAATCTGGCCACGGATCCCATCAAAACATACCAAATAAAGAGCTCGAATAATATTTAGAGCATCAGCCACTTGATTGTCATCCCAGTAAAATGTTAGCATGTTCTTAATCTTGTCGAACTGCTATATAATTTACATGCTCCCTCCCCATCAGCGATGATTGTCGAAAAAGTATCTTCCCAACGAAATTTCTCTTTACATGCTCGTTGTTGTGTCATCTTGTCGCTAAATGAACTTCCGAAAGTGAACGAATTCGTACGTGTAAATATTAATAATGGAGCATTGATTCATTTACATGATTAATTTGTAGCTGGATCGAATTATAGGACAGCTGAAGAACTATTGTAATGATTTAATCATTGATTAGTATATATGAAGAAACATATGATTCTTAACCACCCTTTAGGCACATGTAACAGGCTGCTTATGATGTAGTATCTTATCTCAGAATTAATAATATCTCTGTGTCTCTTATGGTATGAAGTGTTGGTCATTTTAAAACTGAATTTTCTTATACAATAATACGAATGAGAGCGATTTGGGTTGTTGACTTGTTGTCATAGCCTGGAGGACCCTCGTTTAATATACGAAATTGAAATTAGCAAGAACAGCTAGGGCGCTGGGTGATTTTACATTTTACTGTTCAGAAAAACACAACTACATTTTGATTTTACAATTTAGGTAGCATTTCTTGTCTGAAGAAAAGCTCTGTAGAGTGTAGACGATCGACGACATTTCTTGTGGAAAACGCATGCATTCTCTTATAGCCAATACATTATATTATATCTGAAACTAGTCTCAAGGAAGTTTCCTTCCTAGTCCAGGTTGGTGTCTTAATCCACCATATCATTATCAGTTTCCAATTAAGACGTATCAAGATGGTAACTTCTTAGGGTAAATAAGTTTTTATGATTGATTTCTCATCAAGTCAAGATTTACCTACGCGTACGAATGATTTTTACCCATTGGCTCACCTCCCATTGAGTTTTTTACCCATGCCATCCCCGCCGGCCGAGGTTCCGGGTTCCTCCGGAATAGCGGAACTGCGTCAACTTACCGGAACCGATGAATAAATGAAATAAGATCTCAGGGGGATTCGTTGGGAATATATAGTTGGAAAGTTGCCTATTGCATATATTGTTTATTCTGTTGTTTCTGATGTCCCTACCTTACTGACTAGTTTGGGAAAGTTTAGATTAGAGCTGAGTCAGCTATGAACAGGTATCTAGGTCGAGCTCATCTTGACCGGTTGACCATATATATTGGCCAAATCCATGTATTCAGTCCAAAATATTCTCACATGTACTAACTGGAATATTTACGTACATGTATCCCAAAGGACCCGCACCGCATTAGTGGGTCTTGCCATTGTTCGCTTCATCCTCTTCACCATCTCTTTCTTCAGAATAATTGATTTCTGCATTGAAGTGATGCGTGAAGTGATCATGTCCAGATACACAAAGGTTGAGCTTGCAGCCATGCACCACTGTGGAGGCAGATAAATGCAAGTCCATTGATTCTTTAGCTATAGTAGTTGAAGAGTTCGAATCCTAGATTTGGAATTGATCAATTACTCGCTTGTTTGAAGATAATAATATGTAATAGAGCTAGTAGGGCCGGTCGTGAGATTTCAAAAGCGTAGTGCACAGTGACGGAACCAGGATGTGATATTCGGTTGCGCTAATTTAAGGTTTTCGAATAATTTTTTGTTTTTATTTTTAATAATGCTTGCAAAATTTATAGAAATATTAACTAATAGATTGTGAAAAAGAAAAATTAAGAAAAAATGGGTAAAAGGATAGGGTAACAGAGACAAAACTGAAAAATAAAGAGAAAAATTGGGGAAAGAGCAAACAAAAACAGCATGGACTGCCTTCATTGAGGCTCGAACGCATGAAAAAATGAAAACAACATGGATTGCCTTCATCGAGGCTCGAACACATGAAAAAAATGGGATAAAGTGGAAACACCTAACCAGCTGAACTAGAATCAGCTTTGTGCTTGGAGTTGTACATACGTGGTAGATATCAGGAACAATTTTTGTCTAGGCTATAACCCTACTAGCCTTTCCCATGGTTCCGTGCGCCTGGTAGTGCGAGGTTTTGATTGAGGTCACATTGCATAATGATCTAAAACGAAAGTTAATGAATATAATAACTAGATCTACAAAATCATTCAATAATGTAAAATTCATCCGCACCTTAACAACTCTCATAATCGTATGTAAATCTGGATACATGTGTCTGCATGTATTGTACCTGTACCCGTACCCTATACGGGATATGCCCCCATTTTTTTCATTTTTTTCATTTTGATCAAGTCAATCTATCAAAATTCTACTCTTTTTCCTCTCCTCCCAACTCTAGCCCTCTTCTCTTCCGATGGCGGCGGTGGGTTTTGGAACGATGACGGTGGTGGGCTTTGTGTTGTCAGCCCCGGTTGGCTTCAGGCACGGGGTGAGCTGCGACTCAACCCCATCACACTTCCTTCTGATCTCCTTGCGGTGGTGGAGGGGAGGTTTACCCACTCCTACAGAGTGGTTTCTCCGGTACTCTGGACTGGCACAGGATCTCACGGTGTCGGCGAATCGGCGATGATGGTTGGAGAATCCTCCGTGGCGGCGCTAGCGGCAGGCAGGTTGGTGTTGGAGATCTGGATTCGGATCTTACAAGGATGAAGGTATGGTCGACGTGTGCGATGGTGATTCTGACGGGATCGGCTTTCGTCTTGGCTGACCGGAGTAGTGATCGTGATGATGCCTATCGGAGATGGCTGCTGAAGAACCCTGGGTTGACCGGAAAGGCAATTTCTGGTGAGGTGGTGGTTGACGGCGGTGATGAATTTTGGGGGCTTTGGGCCTCAATTCCACGGTGCTAGGGTTGCAGGTTTGGGCCTTGGGCCTGCTATCATTCTGGTTTGGATACGTTTTTACTACTATCTCGGAGTCCATGCCGGCTGTTATGGCATTGATGGTCGAGGAAGAAGGCCCCGGGGATACCTCCTATGTGTAGGGTGGTTCCGACGCGGAATCTGTCTAATAAACCAGGATTAGGGCATGCCCAATCATGTTGGTTATGGTCTCTTGATCTTAGTTTTAGTTTTATTTTCTGCTTGGTTGAACTCCATAGTAGTTTTATTTAGGTTGCTTTCAGACTATCTAGTATGACATTTTATATTGTTGCTCTTGCGGATAAGTCATGTTGTAACTGTTATTTTTTGTTGCAATATTAAAGGCTTCACGTCCATGTTTCAAAAAAAAAAAAACAAAATTATATGTACCAATTTAAGGAAGCTAGCATGTAATTGTACCATTTGCTCTATATAATATCTTGGTATAGAGCAAATTGTTCCAAGGAGAGGAGGTTATTAAGTTAATTGCCCAAGCAATACACTGGCTTTCTATGAGTCATTATCTCTGTAACAGTATGAAACTTGCATGAAACTTTACCTTCTTTGCAACATTCTGATGTGTCCTTTCCCTTGAATAATATGTGCATCAGATATTTGTTGAAGCCATGCCCAAATGGTCGAGGACACGCAATCTCCTAGAGTTGAAACACAATACCTGATTCAACAATCATTTGTTGCAGGAAGTGAAGACTCATACATATGAACATATATAACTTTTCCCCTGTTTAAAGATTACATAGGAGAGAGAGCTTTCCAATCACCTTGTAAGATGAGATCTTCTACCTTAGAAAATAACTTTGTATGGTTCTTACCCGCTAGTGAATGTAACCAAGTTAAACAACTGACTACTTATATCTAGGTATCCAGTGTATGATTGTGATTTTATATGTCTCTCTATCGTGTTCATTCTAATTGCATCAGCAACATCATGATCAAAATTTGCATACATCAAGCACCCTTCTCATTTGAGGCTTCTTGGTAATTAGCTCCCCCTGCTACTGCCTACGAAGCCAGAGTATCAAACCAGATAAACAAACAAATCAATCTTATATACAACAACAACAATTTTCAAACCAGTCTCAAATATCATCTATGAGATGACTTGTAAAGAACTCAAAAGTAAAGAACAACTGGTTGTGAATGAAATTGAAACAAACCTAGTTCCGAGATGGTGTGATTGAAGTTGTATAAGATATTGTCTTCCCGCCTTGCTCATAGTATCAGACATGGTGAGTCCAAAGCTCTGCCCCGGTTTTTCGTTGGAGACTTGGAGCAGTGGAAGCCTTTTGAGTCATATAGCGGTGAACATTACCAGAAGTTTAGGAACAAACAGTAAGCTGACCTTTCTTGTTCATCCTTTGTGATATGTTAGTTTGAAGGTATAAGGTTGTTTTGAAGGTATAAGGTTGTTGACAATCGTTATATAGAACAAAACATAACCTATGAAGCCTAAAGCAACTGGGAGATTGGTCTTGCACATCTGAAGAACAAGTTGAAGAACTAGAAGAACCAACATGATCTCATAGAACTCAGGTAACATCATGTATATGCATTTCATGGTTTTTCATAGAGGATAGCAGTGTCACTTGCCATCCTAAAAATTTGGGTTTCCAGCTTTTTGATTTTTTGTTCAGTTGTCTTATGTTTAAGTTTCTTTACCCTTGTTCCATAAGAACTATGTCTAGGTGAGATCCTCATTTGAATTTCAAATTGACAACTAAGATAAAAGACATGCCTTGGTGCTTAAATTAGTCTAGAGTTTGATGCCTTTATCTCAACCCGTGACCCATGTTTTAGCTTTTAGGCTCCAGCTGTGGTTTCCTGTGTTTGTGATACACAAACTAATATTTACAGCTATCTTTGTTTGATATAAGAGAAAAGTGGTTTGCTAAACCATTATGATATTATGCTTTTGGGAAAAAGTTTGCAAAACCTTTGTCTCTTGCTTTTTAAATCAGACATTGTTTAGAATTATTTTGTTTGTTTGTTTCTTTCTTGGCCTAGGACAGCTGCATATGACCTCTCACTTTCAGAGTTTGGCCAAGAACAAAAGTCCAAAACTCCTTCCTTGCTTTGGCCCTCGTGCCTACCCTCTTGTGGCACCTCTTTGGCTTGTGTCTCTCTCTTGTTAGAGCACTCCATCAGTCTATATATATTGAGCAAGGCTGCCTTTACTCAATGGTTGTCAAAATGTAGTTTCTACATTTGCTTGGTTGGGTTTCTCCCTTTGTTGAGTTTTTGGTTTTCCTTTGCATTGTTCATTAGTCTCTAAGTCTTCCTCTTGTGATTATAAACCTTAGAGCTGAACAAAACATTTTCTCATAAACTCATTGCATTCTGCATACCATGAGATCAGTTGGTAATGTAGCAACTCCGGAAGTGTTCATGAAAGAAGCCGCTGAGGATAGCTGAGTTCTGATGTATCTCGCTGAGGTAGCTGGGTTCATGAAAGAATCAGTTTAGGATAGCTGAGTTTCTGAGAGTGAAACTTCTGAGAAGTGTTCAAGAAGAATCAATTAAGTGATAGCTGAGTTCTGAGTTGAAACTTCTTATACCTTCATGTGTAGCCACTTAGAGACAAGAGAGGTAGATCTAGACTAGTTTGGGACTAGGTAGGATATCAAGTCGTTGTTGTATCCTATACTGTAATCTTGTAAGGAGTGAAGTACTCAAAAACAAGAGAGAAAGTATAGATCTAGACTAGTGGGTAGTTTAGGCAGAAGAACAAGTCGTTCATGTATCCCTAGATTATAATCTTGTAAGAAGTGAGTTTTACATAGTAAAAAGGCTTGTCCCTCAAGAGTTGGGGCACGCAGTTTTTCTCTCTGGTTGCATGGTTTTTGCGAGTAAAAAACATCTTGGTATTCATTGTTATTTTACGGCAACTTTTATTTATTGTCATTGTGTATTTGTTATTCAGGATAGCTATGACCCTTGCTATCTCTGAGAACGAATTTATACGAAAAAAAGTTGTTAAGGGCCTATTCACCATTAACGAATTTATATGAAAAAAGTTGATGATCTTTTAAATACAACCATTAATCTTGCGTTGGAGGGATGTTGTTTGAAGTTATAATAAGATACAGAGAGCCTGCTGCATCAACTATGGAGGCAAAGGAGTGTAAATTCCTGGTTTTGTGGTTGAAAAAATTGAAACCAATAATTTGGCAAGAACCATCTTTGGTTACTGAGCATTCTTGGATACAGATTACCTCTTAGGCGGATGAATGAATTCTAGAGTTATTAGTATAACTAGCTAGAGTTATTATTATCGTTGAACATATTATGTGCCCATGAATGATGCAGTACAGTTTTGTTCATCCATCGCAGTCTTCGAAGATTCTAATATCCATCAACCCAAAAATAAAATGTCACGTAATCAACTGAAAGGGTGTTGTTCTTCTAGAAATTTAATTGGATTTACCATGTTAAGTACATTCGACGACACTCAGCGGTTAAAGAGAAGCAGTCTGTTGATGAAAATTTAAGGCATTCAGAATGGTAATACAGCTACCAAGTTATCCCAAAGATAGTAATTGAAAACAGATATTTTCACAAAAGAAGGAAAAGAAGAAAGATTTTCAGTCCTATGCCTGCTTTATCACCACCGATCTAGCCTTCAGATTAAGAAAGATTGCCCTGAAATTAGCAAGCAACCAAAGAATGAGTTGTTACTTTTACTTGTGATACGTAAATTGGAAACATGCCCCAAAAAACTATGTAGTTTCTAATATTTTGTTAAAAAAAATTTAGATTACCAAGGACACTAGCTAGCATTACCAATTCAAATGATGCCTGAACTGTCTAGAGTGATTGTATACTAGTAGGGCTAGGTAGATACATGTACATTTCTATTTCAAATGGTGCCCTGAACCGTCTAGTGTACGTTGTTGTATGCTAGGGTAGGCATATCTGATACGGTTACTTACAAGCAAATATCAGACATGCACAGATTTTACGATGAATTTCAGTTGTGGTTATTTTTGAAATTATTATTACATATTAGTCTATTAGATATGTGCAGATTATCTGAGAAGCACAGATTCAAGGAGGAATATGGCAGCCTTGGAGAACCATCTTTGTTGACAGCAACTTTTAGCAATAATGGGAGGCAAGTTAAAGAGGCAAGCAGAGATCACCGAGAATAGTAGCTTACCAGCACGAAGCAACAAAGCTGTGAAACAGAACCCGGAACTGCAAAGGCATATACTGGTAGTTCACCCAACCAACAATAGGCCAAAACTGCAACCATTATCAAAACTTTATTATTACCAATTTCAATAAGGGCCTCAAGTACAAAGCGGCTAAACATGGTTCATATTTCAACCTTCCATGCAGTCAATTGAACCGAAGGGTAGTCCTTTCGAACTTTTGTCCTAACTAAACTCCATGGTCTTCCTGCAATGCCAGAGTAAAAATAAGAATGCATCAATCCTAGTTTCTTGACTTGCAGTTTTATGCCATGATCCTTAGCAAAGTACTGAATTTTTAACTACAAAGTCATCCCCACTTACAAAGATGCACTTCCTAATAAAGGATAAACAATATAATGAAGACCACAAATATTCAAAAAAGCTCTAGAATCAGGAACAGCAAAAATGAGATTACCCTACACCTTACCATGCTCATGGACATCCCCTTATCCCTTTTCTTTCCACAACAGAAAAAGAAAAAGAAAAAAAAAAAGTAGCAACCAAGTCACGAGGATACCAGTTACTGAGATACTGTCAGACATACCATATAAGTTGCCCAACATACTTAAATCTGCTCCAGAAACAGATACAAGAAAATGCCTGAGATAAGTGCATACCTTCTACCACCAAGCCATAGTACAGCATGAAAAACAAGTTGTTCCAAGGAGATGAAGTTAACTGTTCCAGCAGAACCTAAAAATTGAAATGTTCATACATCAGTACTTGACTAAAAAATTGATAGCAGGACTTTGGCATTTATATAATGCAAATTGCCACAAACAAGAAAGTTGCATTGTTAGAAAGCACAAGAATCATACTCCATAGAAAAAGATTTACCTTCGTTGCAACAGTTCTGTTGTCCTTCTTTCCTTTGAATATTACATCCATCAATTTGTGGAGGAAGTGCCCAAATGGCCCTGAATAAGCAAACCCATATAGCTGCAAACAAATCACAAATGTGATCTTCAGATGCCAACATGATATACACAAGTCATGGCATAGCTTAATTACATAGCTATAAACCTAACGAATACATGAGTTTATAAGAGAGTTGCATCTTCGAAACTGACAAAAGCGGGAGGAGAAAAGAAACTGTGAATCAATTCTTTCAATTTCATTACTTTTGGCTTCTTAGTATGACAAAGCCACATACTTGGAATCCTTCTCAAAAAGAAAAAGCCACATACTTGGTATGATAATTTTACACCAAAATCACATAGGAAACAAGAAAATAACATACTCAGTCTTTGAATACCAATATACCATGATAAAAACAAATTATACCATCATAAGAAACAGTCTTCTGAGTTGAAGCTTCTTGACCCCAGAGATCTTCTGGGCTATGCCATCACTAACCCCAATCAAAACTCCTGCTGTAATCGCCTAATAACCCAAAAATTCAAAGCAAATATAACAAAGACATTAACTTCATATACAACAACCAGAAAATATTCATAACCAGGCTCAAAGCAATCATCTTTGAAACGAAACGGAATCTACACAAGGAAGAGTGGGACAAACAAATTGCATGTAAGGAAAAATGAGTGTGATTCAAGAGTGAAAATGAACCTTGGTCCTGAGAGGGTAAGACTGAAGTTGTATACGGTACTTTCTCCAAGCCTCGTTGACTATCTCAGACATGGTGATTGGTGAGTCCAGTGCTTTCTCTCTCCCTCCTGCTTCTGAAGTTAAATTGAAATGGGGTTTATAGAACTAGTTCATATATATATATATAGTAGTTGCTTTCACAAAATGACGAGTTGGGGTTAGGTGGTGGGATTGTTGTGATCAGTGATCAACGAGAACGAACTGTTGGAACTACGGGGAGTAGGGAACAGTGTTTAAGGTTTCCAAGAAACAACGAAAAAGGTGTGAGAAGTTGTTGGGCAAGATGAACATGTGCTTTCCCTTTTTTTTTCTATAATAAAATTTATGTTTTGGAAATCATAAGGTTTAGTTTATGCTTACAGAAAATTACATATTAAATCCTTCTTAGGTCTGCGCTATGATTTGGTTTCGATTATATGGTTTGTAGCTGGTTTGGTGGCTATTCACTCTGCCTCGTGGCCAGTTTTGATTATTGGCCTTATTATTCAGCGAAGCTAACAATGTGAACGATGAACATCTCCAGAAGTCCTATACTCAGCAAACCTAGCTAGCTTTAAACTAGAATACTTAGAAAATGACACACACAAAAAAATAGCAAACTGTCAATTATTTATAAGCAGCTCACTTTTGTTGTGTTTCGTTTTGAACAAATCGCAGTTGGCCCTCAGAGGTTGGACAGACAATCTCACGAACCCGTTCTTTAGTTTCATATTTTCAATATAAAATCGACCATATTAATCTGCAGGTAATGTTTACACAGTAATGTTTAGTTCTGCGCTATGATAAACTATTTTATGTTTACACGGTAATGTTTAGTTCGTGTACGTATGTTCAAGTTCAAATTCTTTAATAGAATTAATTACATTATATAACAAGAATTTAGAACAATCCCATTACATTGTGACAGTCTATCGAAATTCAAAGAATAAAAGTTAGGAGTTAAAACGTATACATTTTATTCGTGTATGAAAGTGGCTCTGTCACGTATTGTGTGTTTAATATATTTTTGTGTTAAATTGTTATGTTTGTTGTGGATGAGCCTCATTTAAGACTGAGATTATGAATTTTTAAAATTGAAACATGTGATCTAGTAATAGTGTTAAAGCTCAAAGGAAGTTGCGAATCAACTCACTGTGATCGATCGATGAGAACAGAATTTGGCGTAGACATACAATAGATAGATCATATTTATACAAAAAGCAAGTATTGATTCAAATTTTTGAAAAGATCAATTAGTCAACCTTCAAACTCAAACTACTACTAGGTAATTGCTTCGTATCATCGTATGGCATATGCAATTAGAGCTCCTCTTGAATTTCCTTCTCATTTCCAAAAGCATGGAGTAGGTGATGGAGAAATGCTCTTGAATTTCTTTGTGTGTGTAGATTAAAGGAGACAAGGAGTCATTGATCAAAAGGACTTAGAAAGCTATTCAACAGTTCACTGTGACTTCCACTATATGAAATGACCAAGAAAAGAGAGGAAAGGAAGCTACGCAAAGGATTGAATATTGATAAAGACTTCGCCTCTGAAACAACTTGATCACTTTTGAATTGTTTGTTGGTAATTCCTCCTGTAGTTCGATGGCTACTGTATCTATTTAAACATGGAGAAACGCATCTTTGGAACAGCAGTTGGTCGCCCAGTCCAGCCTATAATATATGATATTGTGCGTGTTTGTTAAGATAACAATAACAAATCACAACAAAACTGAAAGATAACTTTGATTATAACAATGGAATTGAAACGATTCATGTCGAATAGTACGTACCGATGGAGGGATCGAAGCCTCTAGCTTTGAGCTCGGCGTGCTCTTGACAAAGGGCACATAATTCGCAGCAGAAATGAACGCAACAATCGCAGCACGGTTGTTCCGGCAAACTGAACTTTTTCCGCAGTTTTTCTCTATAGATGAACGAGTAGAGCCATTGACATTGCACCATCAACAACAATCCGTACACGCAGCCTTGGTTACAGCATGCTAAGCACCATTACAAGCTCCAATTAGTAGAGATACAACAATTAATAACTTTTTTTTTTTCTTTCTCGTTACGTACCTAGACAGTCTTATGGAGTTATCGCTCCATTTGGTATTGTGGTTTGAATTTTTGCTTATTTTTAACATTTTGGGCTTATTCAAACAAGAAAATATCATATTGTTTCTTTGATCAAAGAATACCATCATAGAAACAGTTTTCTGAGTTGAAGCTTCTTGACCCCGGGTTATTGGTTGTTGACTTGTTTCAATGTAAGATTCAATGTTTTATATGATATCATCCGCAAAGAGAAGTGTACATTGGGCTGATCATTTCATCCCAATACACCAAATGTCCATTAATTAGGCTGGAAGAGGACCAGAATAATATATATGTAGCCCTAATTGGGCTTCAACATCATTTCATTCTTTGTTGACGTACTTTATATATGGGTATAATTTGGAAACAAAGTATATATATGGTCGATCCACTGATCTAGAAATTTTTTTTTTTTTTGTACATGGTATGTCGGTTAAAGTGACAGACCGTGTCAAAAAAGTTAACATTTGCTAACACGTAATGCGTGTCGCTGTGTCAGACGTAACAGACACTCCAACACTCTATTGGTGTGAAGTGTCCGTACATTTTAGATAACACATGAGACAAATATGATTATGTGTTTAGAATAGTATATGACCCGGCCGGTACTTACAACTTTGTCCTTCATCCACAATCTCTGCAATTCGGCCGAAGGTGATACATGGGAGGAAGCATGTTATGCAACCTAAACGAATACATAATAACATCAGATAGCTCATCATCAATTTCTTGATGATCAATCATATTAGATGGGACATAGAGAGATGTATATAACTACTTACATGTAGGGATGTCGTTTAAGCAATGAAAAAGGCGGACGGACCATTCCGGCTTGGGGCGATTCAGATTGAAAATGTTCATATCTTGTGCTTGCAAGTTACTATTTGGTGAAGAAAAATGAGGAGCTAGCTAATTAATATACAAGTTTAGTTAATCGTTTAATGAGAAGAGAGCTGATGATAGAGTTGTTATTTATAGTCCTCATTTTGTAGTTGTGATTATCAGATATTATCTTCGGGAAGTTCGTCTACAATAGATCGAACATTTGCTTCGACCAAATAAAATAGAAGCAGGCTTGTGATATATTATTCGTTTCAGGTTTATGCAGGCCATGAAAAAGTAGGATCCTCTATCAAAGTTTCGGCACTGAAGGGTGATGTGTACGAGGAAAAGGCAAAAGTTTTGGATTTCTCCGAGGGAAGCTTTCCTCGTCTTCAGTATCTTGTGGAGGAAGGAGCCATGCCTAGTCTCTGCCAATTGGTCATTAGTTTCAGCAGAGAATTGAGGGCCCTTCCAGATGGGCTGAGACACCTGACACCTCAAGGAATTAATATTGGAGATTTCGTGGATGCCTAAACCATTCTGTAGTAAGCTTGAGGAAGGAGGAGAAGACTTCCATAAAGTCCAGCACATCCCTTCCTTTACAATGCGGCATCCGTATCCATGATAAGGTACACGTTCATTTGTTTGCATTACCATACCTAAAATGGTATAGTGATATCACTACATTTTATTGTCTATTTGATCATTGATGATTGATCAACATGGATATATACCGCATATCAACTGATCATTTGATCAACATGGATATATACCGCATGAGCAAAACGTAGCTAGCCTCAGGTCCATAAGCAGCATGATTTTCCCAACTTGTAGTTCATACTCTTTAGTTCATTTTGGGCTTATGAGTTATGACCACAACATTTTTGCTATGCAGACTCTGGTTTAGGAAAATCCCCTGTCTACTATTATCTTATCATCAGATTATGCTTGCCATTGCAACCAAAATGTATGGTTTGGAAAGTTATTTTTCTACTTGTGGTGTTGTGTTTTTGAATTAATTGAAAACAATATGCGTCTTTGTTATTATTATTTTGGATTAAATTCAGTTTACTCTCTCAAATTTTAGGTCAAAAATCAGTTTGATACCTCAACTTTTTTTTTAAATCAGGATTATCCCTACACTTTCAATTTTCATCATTTTAGTCCAAATTTAGAATTTGACTTCAACTATGACGTCACATGCTGACTTGTCACTGACAGTATGACCCACAAAAAAGGCAAAATAGACATTGTCACAATTAAAAACACACATATAAAGTAAATTAGTTTTATTATTATTAATTAAAAATATTGTCGAAAATTCTTCAGGGTGAACCTTCACCACCATAACGTGTCATCAAGGTAGCCACATATTTTGGTCAACAATTATCTTTGACTAACTGATTTTTTCTATCAACATTTTGTTTGAAAAGGCTTCGAGTAGACCAAACTCTTCATTGAAGAACCCGAACAAAGAACCAAAACCGAGAAAATTAGATCCAATCTAACATGAAAACCCAGAATATTAAACAATTATATCCATTCTAACATGGAAACTCATAAGCACCCAAGTGTCTGAAATTACCCAAACACACCAAATCATTAATTATTCCAAAACAGAAGTCAAAAGAAACCAAAAATGTAGCAAGAAATTCAAGAAAATTAGCACGATTTTGTACACCAATTACAACGACTAATGGATCTTGTTCACCGATTCATCATTTTGATTACGGCGACCTCTGATTGGCGAGGTGGTCATGTTCGAATTGTCTTGGCAGTGCGAAACTAGGCTTGGTGGTTTCCGGTCGGATTTTCTGACTCCGACTGTTGGCCAGATTAGTAGTGATAGATTCGGCACGATGGGTGAAGGATTAAATCTACTGTTCGGGTTTTCTGCAACACATACTAGTTTTCTGTATTTTCTGGTTTTCGTTGACTACAGTTAGCATGTGGATGATGAGGAGCAAGATGGCGCGGCGTCTTCTTTGTCGCCGGCAAAGTTGAAGAGCTTGGGGTGTTGGTCTTGAGCTTCTTGGGCTTGCCAAAGGAGGATTTTGGAAGAGATTTTAGAAATTTGGAGGGGGAAGAGAGTGGGAAAGAATTGGATTAAGGTGGAGGATTTGGGGGTTTATTGAGAGAGAGAGATTTTCAGTTTATGAAGAATATGGAGGATTTGGGGGTTTATTGATGAAGATGAACTGACAGAAGAACTAGATTTTAAGCATTTTTATTGATTATTTTCAGAAATTTTTACCAAGGTCAAGGACAGTTTGGACATTTTGTTTAAAAACGGGCCATGTTGTCGGTGACAAGTCAGCATGTGACGTCATAGTTGAAGTCAAATTCTAAATTGAGACTAGAATGATGGAAATTAAAAGTATGAGAGCCTTTCTAATGAGGACTCGATCTTAAGTTGAGGACTAGTTGAGGACTTTTCGACTTATCCAACTTTTTGATCTTATATTCGCATCTTGACCGTTTAGTTTATAGGTATTTATGAGTTGATCATTTCTACAAATTTTCAGCTATATTGAAAATCGTTAAGTGTGATTTAACAATTATGAATTTGAACGGTTCATATTTAACATATTTGGTTAATCTATTAATTTGATCTAGTTTAGTACCTTAACGAACACTAGTTTAGCTGAAAATTTATAAAAATGATCAGCTCATATAGACCTAAAAACTGAACGGATAAGATGACAAAATGTGATTTAAAAATAGATCTTTTAAACCATAAACTGAAAAGTCCTCAACAAGTCCTCAATTTAAAAGTCCTCATTAGAAGGGCTCCCTTAAAAGTATAGGGATGATTTTGATTAAAAAAAAATTGAGGTATCGAACTGATTTTAGACCTAAAATTTAAGGGGGGTAAACTGAATTTAATTATATTATTTTTTCTTCCTTGGATTGCTGCATTTTTTTTTTATGTACTTGTGTGCTTATTATTTAGACTTGCTCCATTGGTTAATAAGAAAGAAATTGAGTGCTTGATGTTGTTGGATGTATGATTGTCATCATAGGCATTTCATCTTTTTCCCTCTAAGCTCCAATGCTTATTTGAAAGTAAATTTGTTCCATTAAAAAGAAAGAAACGTGCAGGTACCTTTTGGTTTAATTCAAAACTGCAATAATAAGTACGTATACAACATGACTATATTTTCCTTGCTTGTTATATGTAATTTGAAACATATCCTAGATGGCCGGCTAGCAGATCGATCACTTGATCATAGAAGGAAGCATCTCTGGAGCAGCAGAAATTGGCGGTGATCATTGGAATTCGAATGGGTTGGAGATGAAAATCACCATGTATGTGAATAGCATTGTTAAGAAAATGATAGCATGTATTGATCGAAGTTTTTCATTAATTATAACAGAAAACTTCAAAATTGCCCGGCGATTCTTGATTAGTAAACGGAATTGCATTGCATTGCATTACCACTTTATTGCGATATGATGGTCTAGACTCTGGAAATAAAAGAAAATTAAACACATGATCTTTTCATCAGCTCTTCAAGTTGGAGGTCCAATTTCTAATTGAAAACACACTGAAAATAAAGCATACACCATCCATCACCCATACACACGTTGTTCTTCTAATTGATGAGTCAAAAGACGGGAAAACATTTGTCGGAACAGTACTATCGATAGTCTGCCAAGTACGTTGGTCGGAACAGGAGATCATTTGAACATGGAAGGAGGCATATCCGGAGGAGAAGTTGGCGGTCCAATCCAACCTATATATACACACACAGAATACAAGGTGTTAGTAGCACCAAGATCATCATGATGATAACCATTATCAGCTTCTATATCATTACTAAATATGTTTATATAGGATTTTACCTATGGAGGGGTTGAAGCCTCTTGATTTGAGCTCAGCATGCTCTTGGCAAAGGGCACAAGGCTCGCAGCAGTAGTTAACAAGACAATCACAACAAGGCTCCTCAGCCAAACCAAAATTCTTGCGCAATTTGTTTCTGTACAAGCATGAGTACACCCAATGGCACTGAACCGTCATCAACAACCCATACACTATGCTATGGGCAAAGCATGCTAAAATATGGAAAATCAAAGCTCCCATCAGTATTGGCATACATTCGAATTAACTTAGACATATAGAAATACAGCATTTATCCCCAGAAAATAGTTGACAATACGTTTAGGCGCAAAATATATAAATGTAACTTGTAAGACGCTAGGGTTCACATTCCGGAAAACTAACTAAAATCGATCTTCAACATTAAGATCACACTTACAAGTACGTCCTTCGTCCACAGTTTCTGCAATTTGGCCAAAAGTGATGCATGGGAAAAAACATGTTATGCAACCTGCACCACAAGAGCAATTTCTTGAAGATACTAGTTTCTTTGAAATTAAAAAGCAGGTTAAATGACTAAATCTAAATTGAAATTAACAACAGCGAAATCTTGCTTTGAGTTGATCATACATGTAGTAGCATTTCCTCCACAGTTACAAAGACCACTCGTCCATTTGGACTGAAGGGCATAATCAACAAGCCTTTCTTCTTGGTTTGAATCGATACTCATATTTCCACAATATGCAGAAAAGAAGACTACCTAGTATTTGTGAACTGATGTAGATTAAGAGATTCAGAGATTGCTATATACTACCAAATCCAACCCTAATGTTCAAATTAGAGTCTTGGAAACTTCGCTCATTATGAAATAGACTAATTGTTTCTAATGTTAGGCCATGTTATTATCAACTTCAATTCGATTATGAAATATATACTAATTGTATTTGCTTTCAGTCCTTCGGGTCCAGACGCCCATGCCTACATTTTCCCCCAACTTATTGTTTGTTTGAAAAGATTAATAATGTCATCCCACACTCTGGACAACCAGAAAAGTCTTCAAGAAACGACACTGGCAAACAGCCAAGGTAGCTTGTAGAAGAGATTGATGACTTGAACCAAAAACGAATCAGAGAAAAATGATAATTTTGTTAGAAGGCCGGCCCAATTCAAAGCAGATTAACGTAAATTTTGCTCAAACCTTTATATTTACATTCAAGGATTGAAAACAAAATACATCTTTATAAAAATAATTCCCTCTATCATATGTGAATCTTATCTTGTTTAAGCATGAATTTCTTGGTCAGTTAGTGGTCACTTGCACATGGCTAGCCGGTTAAATTAGTTTTACATGAACCTAGCTAAATGTCGATTTACTTAAATAGACAGAGTTAACTGAAAATAGCTTCCTAAAATTAGTGGTACAAAAAAAAAAGCAGTGAGCAATATTGGTACTGTGCAAATGAATTTCTTGATGAGATGATCAATTTGAGTCCTTTTGATTAACAAAGTGCAAATCTTAGAATGAAAACTCACATCGGAAACAAGAGTTACATAACGATACCGAAAGCTGTAGATCGGTTCCTATAAAGCGGCTGTGTTTTTGAAAACGCATGACTCGCCAGAATCTGCAAAGTATTGGAGGTCATTTGGACATGGAAGGAGGGTGTGGAGCTGAAGTAGCTGATGCTTCGATCCAACCTGCATTTTCAGTGTCACCAAATTGATAATCACGAACCATTATTCAATATCTACATGATTATACTAAGAATGCTATAGATCAAATAGGATTTAGTTTAGAAATTTACCTTTAGAGGGTTCCATGCCTCTTGCTTTGAGCTAAGCGTATTCTTGGCAAAGGGCACATGTAGCGCAGCATAAATGAACACAACATTCCCAACAAGGCTCCTCAGGCAATCCATATTTCTGTCTTAATTTCTTTCTGTATGAGAATGCGTAAAGCCAATGCAAGCATCCATACCAAAAGCCGTGGCATAAGCATTCTGACCACAAAAGAAGTATGGAGATCCGATTAGTAAAACTATAAACATCTAATCAAACATAATGGAATTTCTATAAAATTTGCAAACGAAACACATATTCAAATGAAGTTTTGGTATTTCTGGGGCAATTCGTCGAGCACCTTATCTCCACATATATTTATCTAAAAACAAATAGCAACACAGGTCGATGAAACTACTTAGCAGTTCGATCCGTTAGTAATTGGATAGTACTGGGAAAGGGAAGAAATGAAAATAGGGGAAAACTTTTGGAATTTTGTCACACTCACTGAATTCTCCTTCATCCAAAATCTCTGCAATTTTGCCGAATGTGACACATGGGAACCAGTATGTTAAGCAACCTAGCTCAACACCAAAAGCTAGCTTAGAAATTTAACAAACAATTGCCGCAATTATACGAGGGCATTGGGGATCGGCATATAATCTCTTACATGTTTCACAGTCTAGTCCTCCACAGCTAAAAAGCCCACTCGACCATTGGGAATGTGTCTGACGATAGCCTGCAGAAATGTTCATATTTTCACCTTCTGAAACAAAATCGGGAATTCCGTAACTGAAGGAGCTTCTGGAGTTCTGGTATTTGGCCTCAAGAAAAAATAGACAAAACAGAAAAGGAGAAAACGCCTCTAAAGGACAGAGATGAATGAGTTGTGAAAATAAATGAGTACAGTCTAAAACCTTTGACGTCTTCATTAATTTCTTCATGGAAAAACTTCATGTGTTTAATCTTTGAGTCTTCCCTATATAAATTTGCTTCATATTTTTGGAAATTAAAGACGCTAATAACTTCTTCCTTATATTTAAGTCTTTTATATATAATAGATGATGCAACTTTATATATTGTTCGTATATCTGTTCAATTGTTCAGATACGTACTGAACTGGGCTCATGAACATTGAAATCACCACTAAAACATGTATGCACCATCTGCAAATTTGCAGTACTGCTCAGAATCAAAAGCTAATAAGCCATGGTTGTTTGTTGAATGTAAGGAATCAGAATTTAATGACTGTGATTAGCCCTAGCTAATCATAGCTGGTGAGCCAAGGTTTTTGCCTTCATTTTATCCCCTTTCTACGTATACGAGACCTAAATTATCTCAGCGCGGCACTACTAGAAAAAATACAACTCACACAGATTTAACACACACGGATTATTTTAGAGCACAGACATTTGTGTAAAAAACAATTTCGCACATAAAATCGTGTGAAATGATCATGATTGGTCCCACAAGAACTCATGTAATGACAAAAGTAACTAAAATCCGTGTGAAAAATCATTAGGCACAGAAGTCTGTGAGAGTTTAACTATCTATTCATACGGTTATATGTGAATAACTCAATATGCACAGATTTATGTACGTAATAAATATTAGTTTATTTCAAAACTAACATTTTTATGTTATATGGATTAAATAGTGACAGTTGTCTGTGACAAATATCTTTTGGCTACATATTAATGTGAGAATTGTACACACACATATAACCGTGCGAAGTAAAAGACACAGACATCCGTGTAAGAAAAATATCAGACACAGCAATCTGTGACAAACAAATTCAAATATTGAAATTCCCTCTGAAACAATTTGAATGACCACTTGCTTCAATTCCCACAAACATCTGTAACAACTGTAAAAGTATTTCACACAGAAATATGTGAGAGTTGTGCTCTTTCTATACGAAAATCTGTGACAGATTTCATTGAAATCTTATATCTCCACCCAAGTACCCAATCCGGCCATCAAATCATTCGTCTTCATTTCTTTCCTTTGGGGTTTACAGGTTCTCGATCTCCTATTTGTTCCTCTGTTCGGTGAGGAAGGAGAGTCTTCCACTTTGTTCCTCTATTCGTTCCTCTGTTCTCGATCTCCTATTCGTTTCTTGAACCCAGATTCGATCTCAGATCTAAAAAAAAGTAGATCGATTCAGGTTTATTCTTTGATCCATTTTCCTTATACTTTATGTTCAATTTGTTATTGGATCTTGAATAATTTGCTTTGTGGTTCTTGCTTCTTGGTTCTATTGGTTTGTGGTGGATTGCTTTAGATGTCTTCATTGTGAAATATATGCACCTAATCGTTGTCAAAATTTCCAGAATTTGCATGTTTATATTGTGAGATTAACGATTAATTTGCATTGGTAGTGTAACTTGGGTTTCCTTGCAGACCACCTCTGTGTTTTGCCATAAAAAGCCTTCAAAAACTCCATTGGAGTTGCAGATTGATCTATGAGACGATGACACAGATCTGATTGATGAGGATAGGGACTTGAAGAAACCCCAGCCAATTATAGGTAATATACTATCTATTAATCATCTTAAGTGTTCATATCCGGTTAATATCCACCTTGCTCGCTACACTTTCAGTTCTTTATGAAGTATTCATGCTGTTTATTATCATAATCAGCAATAAAAGATGTTTCCAGGGAGTCATGGCATCTAGAGCAGCTAACCAGGGTGTATGATGGTACCAGCTGGATGATGGTATTTGATGAGAGGCATGACCATGGTCTATGATGGATGATGTACAAGATGATAGTGTGATGAGAACCATGACATAACATACAAGTAGGATAACATGCTAGGCCATGGGTCTAGACACTACATTTTTTTTTAGTAATATTTACTCTTTCACACAGATTTCAGTGTCAGTTAGTGTCTACTATGAACACAGATATCTGTGTGAATTAGAACTTTGTTCACACTGAACATTTAATAAATTAATTACGTGTTTATAATAGATAATGGGGTCCACGTCTACAATTCATATAGACTTTATTAACCGTGAGTAATAAGCATTAGCCCCCCCTCGGGAGAGCACGGATAAGAAATCCGTGATTGCATTGTGAGAAACAGCCTTCGGACACTGATATCCATGTGAGAAAGACCTATTTCACACAGATAAAAATCTGTGTCTAGTGTTTTTGCTAGTAGTGCGGGAACCGTGTCATAGACTCACAGGTTTATAATGGGGTTCGACTCGAGCATATTCCACACTTCTTTCTGGTCGATAGAGTATAGTACAGTAGTACACACTCTAATGATGATTCTATCGAAGAACACTTGTTGTTGTAATAGTATAAATCAAAGTGTTGTATGACGCAAGTGCATATCTGATTTCACATCAAATTATTTGTAGAGCTTTCTAACCATGACCATATGTTTGGTGGCTCTAGTTTTGGCATATTTGCATATCTTCTTCATAAAACAAAATCTGATCTGTACTCAGCTCTTATTAAATAAGTAGACAAACCCATTCATTTTAGTGACCTGAACATCTTTTTCTGCTATTGGCTTGGCGGTACGTGGTGTCTCATATGTGAAAATCCTCCACTCAAGAGCTATAAAACGTATAATGGTCTTTGATTTTCTAAGCTTTTCTTGTATGCTAGTGAAGGAGGGCTTTTAATGATGACTTTATTATGAGAACTAAGTGAGGACTTTCAAATGAACGGTTAGATTAATGTTTTAACTTTTAATTAATATTTTTAAATTCCCATGTGCATGTAATCCAACTATTCATTTGAAAGTCTTCACTTGGTTGTCATTATAAGGTTCTCATTACAAGCTCTCCTATGTTAGTTATAACTGATAATACAATTTTGGAGCTCATCGTTTCCCACTTAAAACGTGAGGCCCCCTTGTCTGAATATAGTTCCTTCTAAAATCTTCATGCTAGCTAGCTGATGCATGACAGTTGCATAGTGTCACTAACTTGTAGGGACTAGTACTCGTACTCGTATCAGTTCTTGCTACGTACATATATAAAAAGGGCAAGAAACCACTACATTCGTATCATTTTAATCCATCCATTTTCTGTGGAGCAGATGATGATTGCCTAGTTTGCTTTATATATATGCATTGTGGCTTTGTGCCTTTCGTAATAGATCGATCCAATAGGGTATGTCCTCTTATCAATTTAGTTCTATATTCGAACGAACTTTGTATTTGGTTAACGCATGGTTAAAAGGAAATTATACAGACAAAACTTGTAATGTTTTCTTATCAACCTCGCATGCCCAAAATATAGAAAATCCATGCAGATATGTGTATCACGTATCTATAAGTCAGTTATATGAATCCCTTATATTGAAACCGAATTACATGCATAAACAACATGGCATTCTAGTTTTGTATATACTTTTCTCTATCTTTCACATGACTTATAGAATCCTCATTTTAATCATATATAGCTGGTAGCTAGAAGCTGTGAAGTTCGCCTCTTGAGAATTCGATGCCAGGCGTATATCTAGCTTTCTTTCATTACACGATAATTTCAAGCTTATGTTTTGATGCATGTATTCTGGAAACGTATGAATAGCTTATCTAATCAGTACTAGCTCTGCGCACAAAATTGGCCTATGGTTGGTTTGTGATTAGAACGATCTTGATTAATCTGTCTCCTCCTTACAATAAGTGTAAGCTTTTGTTAACTAGCTACTAATGCCATCTGAAAGCTTCGTTACCAATTTCTAAAGTAGATACAAAAGTTCTTATACTGCGACGATCGAACTCCCTAATTGGGTTTTACTCTTTTAGTGTATACTACAGTAAAATTTGCTTATACGTTGGTGGCATTAGCCTGATGTTGCATACAATTATTGGTGATATATATCCACTTGTATTTCAAGCAACGAACCATTATGTAAATTCCGATCCCCATTAATTTGTCCAGAAATAGAATTGCCCATTTAGAAATGAGAGGTGAACAAATACACAGACCCACATAAACAAGGAGTATAGCTATTCAACCAAGAACTTTGTCACATCCACTATTTTTCGATCTTCTTTCCTCACTTGCTAACCAGCCAGTACTGTCACTACTGTCTCTATCAGTTTTTACATATGATACACTCAGATATAGTTAAGTGGTTCTGTAAGATTTTCCCATGTAGTTGTACTTCCATGTTTCTCACTGACCAGTTTTGATTTCTTCTTTTTCCATTGGTCGGTACGATTATCCTACTGAGTCGAGTCATTTTCTTATCATTTTGCTTAGTTCTGTTAGACTAGTTTGTTTGTTTCCGGTGCTCGTCTTAGTTCTTCATTTTCTTTCTGTTTTTCTTTGCCCGTCGGCCGGTGGCTTAATGAATTTCATGTTCTGATCAGAAAAGTTGATTTGTTTTGATTTTTGTACTGCTTAACATTTTTCATGTACGTGCCTATTAATATATATATATACGGATTTTCTCAGTTGCGGATGTCCGCACCAATTTTTTGGTGCGGATTTCCATTTTTGCACCACTTTTCGATCGAATTTCCTCATCTCTACCGTCTAGTATCTAGATAATATTGTGTAAATCATCTCTACAAAATTTCAACCAATTTGGTGATCGTTAAGGCCCTCAAACTCGAAAAACAAATGGACGGACTGAATTTTGTCCGGTTGTGTTCATACCAGAAAAACTCGAGTTTGAGGGTCTTAACGATCACCAAATTGGCTGAAATTTTGCAGAGATGATCTACACAATATTATCTAGATACTAAACGGTGGAGATGAGGAAATTTGATTGGAAAGTGGTGCAAAAATGGAAATCCGCACCAAAACCGTTGGTGCGGATGTCCGCAGCCGAGAATGGCTGTTTTTATATATATATATATATATATATATGTATATAATCAGGGCCCTTCCAATAAGGTATCTATTTTTTTATTCATTTATAGGGATAGACCCACACCATTAGATCTGTTTTTTAATGAGCTTGGATGACTGAGATTAAAACAAAAAACTTAACACTTATGTCAAACCTACACCGTTCAAAATCTTTAAAAATAAATCCCTCATTTGGATGACTTAACGATCATCAAATTTTTTGAAAATTTGCAGAAGTGATCTACTCATATAGCCTAACGAACTGAACGGTGGAGATTTGATTTTCTGATCGAAAAGTTCGTCAAATGATCTATCCATAAATGAACAAAAAAAGGGATCTCTTATTGGAAAGGTCCTGATAATATAATATAGTATAATATATGTTCACTACAATTTGTCAAATAAATTAAAATGATGTGTTGTGAGTTGATAGAGTGGTACTTTACAAAGCTTATTTCAAATATGTCGATCTTAGTTTTCACTCATGATCCATAAAGAGTCGTGCGTACTTTACAAAATAAGTTATGTCAATTATTCTTTCTTCTTACTCTGGAATACTATGTGTAAGAATAAACCCTAGAACGAAGAGATCATATTGTAAATTAGATGGAGAAAAATCTTGCATATTGTCGCATTGGCACGACATATATATGGATTCTGGTTTTGATTGTAGTCGTCTCTCCATGATGCTTGGACCAAGTTGACAGAAGAATTTAGGGCTATCCCATCAAGTACTGGCGTGAATGCGTGAGACGTCAGAGATGACTAACTACAGGCAACTCCGAATGTCCGAACGATCCGCATTTGGTGATCAAGATATACGAGTAGTCTTCATCAGCTGAAAGGGAACGCATGTCGACAACCATGTCGATGATTCATTCAGTAGGTTTATGAAGTATTGCTTTTCTAGTTCTATTCTAATACTACTCATCAGCTCGATCTTCAAGTTCCAAATTTGGTTGCAAGTAGTACTTTAGGATAAGGAGGAACCTCGCCTCTCTGTTATTCAATTTCCTAGATACCAAGTGAATACCCTTTAGGCTTTAGTTCTATAGCTATTTTATGTCAATATGTCATAATATGGCAAGGGATCTTAGATCTTCAAAGTTACCATGATTTTTTTGGATTTTTGAGCTAGTTATTGTTAAATAACTTCTACAATGTCAAACAACGACAAACGTGGCCTCTGGATCATCCTTGTACCGATATTGTCTCAACTCAACCACCTTTAAAGTATTGAGTTTTAATCACAAAAAGTCTCAATACAATTAAGTACCTACCCACAGTAAGTTATATTTTATTTATAACTTTTCTATGTGCATATGATCTCTCTTCTCCAACATACAACTCCACGCATGCAAGAAATTATCGATTAAATCCACTTCTATGGAGTCTGTGATTGTCAACCACTGGAGATAGGTCATCGTGTGCATCCACGAGCAATTAATGAACGCTTTAACTAATTTCTTTGATCCATACAAATATAATAGACTACGCATATATGCACCACTTGTGACACAGTAGTGTACCTAAATAGTAAACTCAGCTAGGGATCAATGTAAGCACAAAAAAGCTAAACGAAGAGTAAAGAAAATAAGAGCAACCACCAACCTTAATGGGAATTTGAATGATTAAAGATTACATGGAAAAGTTGTTCTCGGGTATCAGTGGGGGGTGCATTAAGGCCCTAGGGTTACCTTAAAGTAATTTCAAATGGAAAGGTGACCTAGAAAGGCCTTGTTACCAAATTCGTATCGGTGATCTCTCCATTTGATCCTCCCCTGGAAAGTGAACACTCAAACTAGAGCAATCACAGATAGCTAGCTAGAATATGTTAAATTTTCTTTTGACTATGGGAGCAAAAACCAATTTTTGACTCTAATGCCACAGATAATGTCTTTTCTACAATAAAATAAAAAATATTTTATTAATAACTCACACACCATACATATGTCAATGATGTTTGAATCCATGACCTCAAAATTGTTAGTTAAACGCCTTAACCAACCAAGTTATGACTTACCGACTATCATAGATAATGTCAAAATCTAGCTTTCAACAATATTAGGTTGCATAGTTAATCTATCTTACGAACTTGCTCACCGCAATATAAATACATATATAAGATTTCAGTGTCTGAATATTATCATAGTGTGTACGTATATGCTTAAAACACTATTTTCACCTATTTTCTATGTTTCGATTTGTGTAGTAATCCTTAAGTAGTACCAAAAGTCATGAGAAATATTGCAATATGCGTGTTAATATATACTATGTCACTAGCAATGTCATTGCTCACCGCTGATTGAACTATGCAATTAGTGTGGTCGTTGTTTGCTGAGCTTACAATATTGCAAGAATTAGGTACTCAAGCCATGCCATGATATTGCTGCTTTTTCTACTAGATTGGATAATTTTGGGCAAACTTGCACTTAGCTCTGCCACTGAGGATTTCTTCTACACAGTTCAAAAAGATATAAAGAAAAGGCGTCAAAATTATAGGTTTCTTTCATTGTGGGTGAATTGTGTCTGAGTTTGTGACTTTGTATTTGTCATGCTCCACTAATTAGCCCAACAGGTAGTGTTTAGCAGTTTAGGTTGAGCGATTCTCCCACCATACAGATCCAACATGAGACAAAACCGCTACTCTCCAACCCATTTTGTTTATTTAATCCATGAATAATTACTTCTAAAATTATAATTTGTCCAACAAAATTATCAAAAATTAAGTGAAACCCATGCCAGACCTTCTCTCTTTTGTCGAAAAGGCCACAGATCCTTCTTATTCCATCCCAAAGACTAGGGTCTCCTGACCTTAATCGATCCAGATACTTCTCAGGTACAGTCATGTAAGATTCTCATTTCACTTTATCATACCCTAAAAGTACCTGAACAGTTCTAAGATATTGAGCCCCAAACAAACACCAGTTGACCTCATGTGTCATTCGATTCCATCTCCAGGCCAGCCCCAGAATCTTCATATAGACAGCCCTGCACTCCTCTTTGATCGAAAGGACAGCCCCAACACTATCGATTCCCATTGCATTATTGGCACGAATGAATGACCCCAAGTTATGGGCAACCTTTGGCTCAAGGCTAATCTAACTTTTCAGGAGGAGAGCTTACTTCCATAGTGGGGGAACACACAAAGGATAAAAATGTATGTTCCAACGTCATCCAATCACCCACAGAAAAAATAACGATCGAGGAGCTAGCTAGTGTTGGGGCAAAATGGATCGATCTAGCTGCGTACACCCAACTTAATTAATCAGCAAATTCCACTGATCGAAACCAGTGTCTCTGTCCAATTGTGCCTTCCACTGTAGAGAACAACTCCTCAATAGTCTCAGATCCTGATTCATCTAGACCTTGGTGCCACTCAGTACTTCTCTACTTCCAACTTCCAATTGGCAAAAGAATCTATATGCGTGCATATACATTGTACACATGCTTCATTGCTCCTAAAGAGCCATCACTAGATCACACTAGTTCTGGTGATCTGCTATATCAGATGCTAAATTGGAGCAGTGAACAGAGAGGGCCAGAGGGGGGTTACTGTTTACATCAACAGTGCTCTTTCTTTTAAGTTTGTCCTTTATATGAGTTCTGAGACTTCTGTCATTCCATTTTTTTTATTTCAGTTTTACCTCTCAGTGTTTTTATTTAAGATTTATCCCTCTATTTTTATTTTTATTTCAGTTTTGACCCTCAGTTTTTGTCTTTCTTTCTGTTTTCTACTCAGTATTTTTGGTCAAAGTTATACGTTTTGCATTAGAGAAAATTACATTTAAAAAAAAAAAAACAACACTAATAATAATGAGAGAAAACTAAATAATTGTGTGTTGATCAATGTTAATTGTGTGCAGTTAGGAAGACAAACATATTATAATTTAAGTTTGGTTCATGACTAATTGTTTTAATCATTACATTCATTGTTCCTTTATTTCATTTTAGCAATGGATTTTAAAAACAATATTTTCGTCTTGATGATTACATAATACACTTCCGTTAGCTCCAGGAGAAAGACCAAAACCCTCGCTAGGGTTTTGCGAGCAAGGTGGTGGCAAGACTTACTACATCGCTCCCAGCTAGGACGCCTTCCGGCGTCGCGTTTCCAGTGCATAAGGGAGGCCTCCGGGTCTCACTCTGGTGATGGCTTCGAGTTCAGTGGGTGTTGCGGTTTGGGCTAGTGAGATTGGCGTTGGGGCGGGTCTGGGGGGGTCTTTCTTTCTTGGTTGCGGGCACGGCTGTTTGAACCTATATTTGGCACGAACCATGTGGCAGACCAAATGGACGGGTCCATTAGTGACTGCGGCCATTAATGAGTAAATATCGTGACTCATCCAGTTATTAACAGAGATGATGACCGCGGCTATTGGTGTTTTGAGCCTCGGCCGTTGAGCCGCAGAGACCTTATGTTGAGCCGCGGTCACCTTTGTTGAGCCGCGGACACTCTTTGTTGAGCCGCGGACACCCTATGTTGAGCTGCAAATATCTTATGTTGAGCCGCGGACGCCTTATGTTGAGCCGCGGTCATCCTATGTTGAGCCGCGGACGCCTTTGTTTGAGCCGCGGTCACCTTGGCTGTTGAGCTGCAGACGCCCTTATTTAACTGCGGCTATTTGTGAGTTGCAGCGGCTAGATAAGAAGAATAAATGTTATATCCTATCAAAGTCATACGAGGTCGACTGATTGATATTTACAAGCTAAATTATGGTCAAAGATGACGCCTTCAAGGGAGACGTCACCATAGTTACCAAAATGGTTGCAATCAGGTTGAATGAGTTTTATTGTGGGAATGACGTTACTACAATCTCAATCTCAAAGATAGCGCTTTCAAGGGAGACGTCACTACAGTTACCAAACTTGTGTCAGAGTGAATGAGCTTTATTACAATTTAATCCATGATTTACCTGTAATTCATCCCTGTGTTTAAAGTTGGGATTACGTTTTCTTTATTTTACTTCGCTATAAAAAGGACCTTAGAATTCTTTGTTAGAGGTCCTCGACCAAACGCTCTACGCGATTACACATTTTTATCTTAATACAATTCAGCTTCTCAACATCACACATATCAATTCTTCAGTGTCTATCTTATCATTTTTATTTACTGGTACTTGTCTATCTTTGCCGCGATTTACATTATCGTTCTTTACATACTTGCAATTTATCTTACTGTTCGTTACTTTTCCGCATTATCGTTCCTGCAATCTACATTTGTGTTCTTTACGTTATCTTTAAGTTTCTTGCATTTTATTTGCTGCACTTTACATTCTTGCATTTGCCCCATCACAACATTCACCTAGTCACATAGCACCAATATCGGCTTACCGGCCGATCCGTGTTAAAGTCTTTGCATCCAAGGCAGAGAGAACCCTGCGGCCGAGATAGATCCTTCCTCGGCCCACAGTCGACTGATCCGAAGTCAGGGCAGCACATCTACAGATCAGAACAAAACCTCGCTTGGCCTCTTGGCCGCGAGTTGGCACGCCATCGCACACGTCACCAAGCCAGAAGGACACGTGTAGCCCAAAGAAGCCCTCGGTCCATTGACAGGTGGCCGAGACGATTTTTGAGCCAACAGCGGCTTAGACTAGAGACAACTGAGATCTGGTTTCAAGTCTCCAATCGGCTACGGAGTGTAGTTTCTGAGTATCTACTTGATGGAGGTGCCCTCGATTAAAGGAGATTGGATCGGGGTGTTGTGATTGAATTGGCATAGCCTAGGTGGAGGTTTTAGCCCTTTGTGCTTAACGACGGCGACATGCAGCGAAATCTATAGGGGGGTCCCAAGGCCGAAAAGCCACCAGACTGAATCGGTGGCCGCCGGGAAGTTTGTCACCAGACTAAACTCAACGGGAGAGGGGATGAGATTGGTTAGGCCTTTGGGCCTTAGTCAGCTGGGTTGCGGTTATGTAGTTTAGTAGGCTGAGCCCTTGGCTTTCCGCTTTTCTTTTCTCTTTTTTCATTTGGTTTGGGCCTGCGTCGGGCTCTAAGGAGAGGGGTGACAGATCCTTACGTAACCTTATCAAAGAGTATGCCCCCTTTGTTGATGGAAAGGTACATCGAAATGGTTTTAGGTCTCGATTTATTGAGCTGGGGTACTTTGATCAGTTATGTAGGTTATTGCTTTCTAGGCCAAAATAAAGTCCTCTTGTGGACATTAGTTTTTTTTTAGTTAGTTTTTCTTTGTAGTTTTGTAGGCTCTTTGAGTTGTATCGAAGTTTTGCTCCCGGTTGACCAGCCGTTGGACTTGTTTGGAGTTTTGCTCCCACTTGTCCCATTGGTCGAGTGAGCATCGCCATGTAATATGGAGTTTGTATTTGGATATTCTGCTGGCTTGATCTAGTAAGGTCATATGATTGAAATCAAAGGAGTTCGACTCCACTTTCCTCTAAAAAAAAATATTCGTCTTGATGATGGTTAATGGTACAAAGCTAATATCGTGATTTTAAGGACTATTCAGATTTAAATAAAACCATAAGTACTGAACAGATGTTGACTTTAGATCATAAGGCCTATACAGTATTTTCCCCATATAGTACAATTTTGCACACGATATGTACATGGGTTTCTAAATTATGCTTTGCCACAAATGACAGGAAATTATAACGCAGGCTCGACACTCGCAAGGCTAATATAAGATGAAGCTTCAATTATTACTCCCCTACAAGACTACAAGTCTACAAGTCTACAACTCAGTTCATCATCTAAAATAAGATTGTTGCATACAACACAATAATAATAGCTATTGAATGAAATGAAAATGCTATGTTTTTCATTGATGGTCCAGGAGGTATTGGAAAAACATACTTATATCGTGCATTACTAGCAACATTAAGAAGGAATAACCATATTGTATTGGCAACAACAACTTCTGGAATGTAGCAACAACACTTCCTAGTGGAAGAACAGTACACTCGAGGTTCAAAATTTCACTGGGTTATGAGAAAACTCCTACATGCTCTATTAGTAAACAATCAGATCTAGCCGAGTTAATACGAAAATCATCAACTATTATCTGTCATGAGGCACCAATGATGCATAGATGTGCATTTGAAGCTCTTAATGAAACTTTGAAAGATATAACATAAGTCAATTTACCATTTGGAGGTAAAGGTAATCCCACCTCCGACAAATCTCTTAATGTTATCTTTGGCGAAGTCTTCCGACAAATCCCACCAGTTGCTAAAGATACTAGGTCAGAAATGGTTCGAGCCAGTATGATTAATGCTTCATTTTGAAAAGACGTTAAAATCCTTCGTTTATGACAAAATATGAGATCCATCAATGATCCATAGTTCTCAAACTTTTTACTTAATGTTTGAAATGGGGAACAACCATATGTAACTGAAGACATGATACGATTACCGTCATGTATGGTCATACCATGGGACGGCGAACAAACAATGAACCAGTTAATTAACGAGGTTTTTCTTGATTTGGAAACCCATGTAAATGATTCAACATATATGATTGAAAGAGCAATAATCACTCCGAAAAATAATCATGTTGATGTACTTAATGAGATGATTATAAAATGAATTCGTCTCCCCGAACACATCATGTACTCTTTCGACTTAGTTGAGGATGATATCAGAAATATGTACCAACAAGAATTCTTGAATTCCATTTCACCTTCTGGTATGCCCCCACATCAGTTAACTATCAAAGAAGATGTCGTCCTTATGCTTTTGAGAAACATTGACCCAAAAATAGGATTATGTAACATTACGAGGTTAACATGTCGCGGGTTGTATAAGAACCTTATTGATGCAGAAATTTGAGTGGTCAATTTGCCAAAACTAGAGTATTTTTACCAAGAATCTCTTTAAAAAGTACCAAGAATTCTGGACTCTCTTTCGAGTGTTGAGATATAAATCCCACAGTGGGAATATGAGACCTTGTCCATGATTTATAAGGGTTTGGGCCACTCTGTCACACACCGGTCCCAACGTCAATGGCTTTTAAGCACCGGACACCGATTCCGAGATGTGAACGAGTGTTACAAAGTGAAAAATAAACAAAATACTATCTTCTAGGATCTTCATACCATTTTCCTAGCTCGGTACAACCTAAGTACTTTTCTGTAAAAAATATCAGAGATGGGTGGGTGAGTATAACCACGCGCTCAGTGAGTAGACCAATGTAATATGCCAGCAAAGTCATGTCATTTTACACACGCTATAAAATACGTATATTGTATACACATCAAGTCACACAATTCACATTGCACAATCCCTTCTTATTTGATATCTTTCAATTTAATGATCTCCACGGGAACCTAATGACCTTCAAGTCCTATATCACCATGTGTCACATCCTTACTTCGGCATAACCAATCAAGAAGTTCACATGTTTCATGATTAGTCGAACAATAGATCCAACACTCAATTATATAAACACTGCATATTTCTCAAATAGACATGCTTCACTTGAAATAGAGAGATATTTCGTAAACATATTAAAATCATGATTTTTGACTATTTTAATAGCAAATAAGAATATTTTAAACATATTACACAAATCCACTCACCTCGTCAATACAAATCCCCACCAAGAACATCGATCGTAAACCGAGCCTCCTAAAATGAGCCATCTAGAAATCACCGTTGGATCTCGCCCAAACCTCAAGGATAGAAA